>NC_045968.1:2372843-2717843 GCF_010909765.2 Amblyraja radiata | reverse complement strand
TTTTATTGATCAGTCTGAAGAAGGGTCTCGACCCGAAACGTCACTCTTTTCTTCTCTCCAGAAATGCTGCATGTCCCGCTGTTACACCAGCTCTTTATGTGTAGCTTGTTTTATTAAATGTGTTCCCGAGCCATTGTCCACTAATGTTCCTCTTGATCAGAAAAAGCAATCGGTTGAACCCATTGCCTTCACTTCTTTCATTAAGACTTTATCATGACATTTCACCTCATTACTTGTTATTAAAAGTTTAACACCTATAGAAAATGGAAATCCAGACATTTGTCCCCTTAAACATTTTTACCTTCCCGAGTTCTCTCTCAATCTCTCTTGACTAAACCACTAGCTTGGAATAAAGAAGACAGTTTTTTTGAGAGCTCTGATTGAGCTTTTCTCTGAGGAGAAGCCAAAGAGAGAAATGTTTGCCTCAGGCAAAGGGATAAATCTGAGTCCTGGTGATGCATTATTGACGGCAGAACATTAAAGATAATACACGGTCTCTTTGGAAACAAGCATTGAGGATGAAGGATGGAAGGCTCCTAATGCACTGCTTTTCTTTTACACAATGTACAATACAAATAAATTTAGTCTCATTTGAGTCACCATTCGTACAGTGTGGAAAAATTCCCTTTATTGTGAAAACACAGCGCACGTTAGAGGTAAAAATGCTGCATCCAAGTCCGCATTCAAACAGACTGACTCATTTGTACATTGGCAATTTTTTCTTGAAAATTTGATGGCAGACCTGGTCATCGCATGTTAACTCCTGCAAAACAAAAGAACGATAAATTAAAGGACATTCACCTTGTGTGGCTGAAATAGTTTATTTGTGGGACCAGGCTTGGCTCTGATGGTGGCAGAGATAGCCGCTAGCATTGTATGAGAGACTTCCATCTAAACAAGGTATTGTAAGACTTCTGGTGTTAACACAATATGATCCTTGGCAAGAGAATAGTTGGGAGAGGAAAATTCAAATATATAAACAACAAAAGAACAGTTATATTCTTGACCACGCTTTGCCGAGTGAGTTTTTAACACACGGGTTGGGAAATTGGCTAAACAAGTAGGCAAAGAGCTTTAATTGAGGATAGGGTCACACTAAACTGTAGAGAATGGCCACGAAACGTCAAAAGACCTCAGAAGGTTCTGATCAGTGGAAGTTATGTTAGCCCAAGCGACAGTGGCACAGACCTGCCTCATGGAGACTAAAGAAGTGGCTCTACTTGTTCAAATATGCACATTTACTACTGATATGGTATGTGCTGGGTCTGGAGAGGGTCCAGAGGAGGTTTACAAGAATGATCCCAGGAATGAGTTGGTTAACCTATGATGAGCGTTTATCGGCACTGGGCCTGTACACGCTGGAGTTTAGAAGAATGAGGGGGGGGGGACCTCATTGAAACGTACAGAATAGTGAAAGGCTTGGATAGAGTGGATGTGGAGAGGATGTTTCCACTAAGGGGAGAGTCTAGGACTAGAGGCATTAGCCACAGAATTAAAGGACGTTCTTTTAGAAAGGAGATGAGGAGAAATGTCTTTAGGCAGTGGGTGGTGAATCTGTGGATTTCTTTGCAACAGAAGGCTGTGGAGGCCAAATCAGTGGATATTTTTAAGGCAGAGATAGATAGATTCTTGATTGGTACAGGTATCAGAGCATATGGGGAGAAGTCAGGAGAATGGGGTTAGAAGGGAGAGATAAATCAGCCATGATTGAATGGCGGAGTAGACTTGATGAGCCGAATGGCCTAATTCTACTCCTCTCTTATGACCTTATGACTTATATTATTGGACATCTTCGATGCTTCACTGATGAACTCCTATCATTCAGTGCCCCTATCTACAGCATTGATGTCCAATGTATTTAAATGTACAGGGCTCCTGCTGACATAGATATGTGCTTTGGTCATGTGAAGAAATGTAATTGAAATTAGTCTGAGGCAAAAGTGCAGTGAGAAAATAACCCATTTAATTTAAGACTCAAGCTCATATTGGCTTCTTCCCAGAGGCCATTAGGACTGTAAACCTCTGTCTCACCAGGGACTAACTTTACTGTACCACTACTGGTTTTTTTTTTAATTGCTGTTTTTCCCCCTTTTCCTTCCACCCACAACATTTAATATGAAAAATTCTGTTTGTAGTTTGTTTGGTTGTTTGTTTGTTTGTTTGTCTTTTTGCACAAAGTCCGCGAGCATTGCCACTTTTCATTTCACTGCACATCTCGTATGTGTATGTGACGAATAAACTTGACTTGGCTTGACTTGACTTGATGGGCAGAATTAGTCCATTCGGCCCTTCAGGTTTACTCCGCCCTTCAATCATGGTTGATCGATCTGATCAGCCGCAGTGGAGGAGTGCTGGGTGAGAAGGGGGAAAGCATGGCTGGGGAAAAATCCGGACATATTTGGCAGCCTTGTGTTTGATTGCTCATGCATTGCTGTTCTCAACATGCCAGTGGTCTTCTTGCTTAAACCAATTGTTTGCCGAATGCCGAGATACAAGCACTGCATCATATGTGAAGCCGGAAGCAGAACATTGGCGGCACACAAAAATGCTGGAGAAACTCAGCGGGTGCAGCAGCATCTATGGAGCGAAGGAAATAGGCAACGTTTCGGGACGAAACGTTGCCTATTTCCTTCGCTCCATAGATGCTGCTGCACCCGCTGAGTTTCTCCAGCATTTTTGTGTACCTTCGATTTTCCAGCATCTGCAGATCCTTCTTAAACAGCAGAACATTGGCGTAGTATTCTATACATTCCCCGCAGGCAGCAAGCCATTGCGACAGAAAAGGACTCAAAGTGCTGGAGTAACTCAGCGGGGTCAAGCAGCATTTCTGGAGAACAGGGACAGGTGACGTATCGGGTCGGGACCCGATATTCAATCTGAAGAAGGATCACGACCTGAAACGTCACCTGTCCATGTTCTCCAGAAATGCTGCCTGACCCGCTGAGTTACTCCAGCACTTTGAGTCCTTCTGTTTGCAAAACCAGTTCCGTGTTTCTACTGCTGAGACGCGGTGACACCCTATTGTGTTTCATACAGGAAAAATGAGCAATTGTTCATTCAGATTTCTTGCAATGCAATCAAATTTACCGTTTTGATTGGCAAAGTGTTAGACCTCAAAGTTGACGTGAATAATCAGGGGCACAACTTTAATGGGAACATCTTACTGCAAAACATTTTTCATACCAAGTGTAGATTACCGCCCTCAATCCAGTGCTTCCAGCCTCTGTTGGGCTTCTCACCCTTCTGAATGCAGATTAACTTGTCCCCATCCCACTGCACCAGCGTCTGCAGGCAAACAAACAAAGGTCAAGAGAGAGCCAAGAGTCAAGAATGTTTCATCGCCATCTTCACCGAGGACCAGGGGGATGAAAATCTTGCTTGCTGTAATTTTACAGACACATTAAACACTACAACACAACAATAGGAAATCAGTTATTCTAGGTAAATTCTAGGTTATTCTAGGTTATTCTCAGAAGGTAGTTGAGGCCAGTTCATTGGCTATATTTAAGAGGGAGTTAGATGTGGCCCTTGTGGCTAAGGGGATCAGGGGGTATGGAGAGAGGGCAGGTACAGGATACTGAGTTGGATGATTAGCCATGATCTTATTGAATGGCGGTGCAGGCTCGAAGGGCCGAATGGCCTACTCCTGCACTTATTTTCTATGTTTCTATGTTTCTAAACCATTGCAAGCCCCAAAATGTAGTGTAACCTAACTCTACTCTCCACCATACACTTGTAGACGTTCAATAGAGCATTTGGAGACGTGGAGTCTCATAGAGTCAGTCATACAGCGTGGGAAGTGGTCCTTTGGCTCAACTTGCTCATGCCAACCAACATGTCCCATCTACATTAGTCCCACCTGCCTGCGTTTGGTCCATATCCCTCTAAACCAGTCCCATCCATGTACAGTACCTGTCTTTTTGAAATCCTGACATTTCCCAATAATTTGAGTTTAGTTTAGTTTATTGTCACGTGTCTCGTGTACAGTGAAAAGCTTTTATTGCGTGTTAACCAGTCCGCGGAGAGGCACAGTGGTGCAGTGGTAGAGTTGCTGCCTTACAGTGCCAGAGACCCGGGTTCGATCCTGACTACGGGTGCTTGCCCGTACGGAGTTTGTACGTTCTCTCCGTGACCTGCGTGGGGTTTCTCCCACACTCTAAAGACATACATGTTTGTAGGTTTATTATACATGGTATAATTGTAAATTGTCCTAGTGTGTTTAGGAAAGTGTTAGCGTGCAGCATCACTGATCGGTGTGGACTCGGTGGGCCGAAGGGTCTGTTTCCATGCTATATCTCCAAACTAAACAAATACACAATTACAATCGAGCCATCCACAGCATAGAGATTCACGATAAAGGGAATAACGTTAGTGCAAGATATAACCAGTAAAGTCCAATCAAAGATAGAACGAGGGTCTCCAATGAGATAGTAGTTCAGGTGTACTGATTTTAATGTGGAACTGTCTCCTTGAAGACTGGTTGCCAAGGACACAGTTGCAAGTTAAGTGCTGCCCCAGTGAGATCTTGTGAAGGATCAGTTCAGTGCTGTATGTAACACAGCCAGATGTTACATAAGGGTCGGTTCTGGGAAACAGCCAGTTGAAGATTGCAATCCTCGTGGGAGATATAAAACAAATTTCTCAGAATGAATGTGGACATTCCACAGCACAGGCAGCTGATTGAAAGACATTGGTGTCGGGATGGAATCAAGCCCTCCAACCTTCCTTTCAGTTTGAAGCAGTAAGGCCAAGCAAATTAAATGTAAGATGCAGTAGGAAAAGCCAAAGGAGAAGAAAAACCCATAGAAATGCAGTGTCTTTGTAGGGAAGAAATCTATTTGCACTTACCTTCACTGTCCTATTATCTAAGCCTTTTGTGTGTTCTTCAAATTCTTTTCCAATTGTGTAATCCAGGTTGTAGTTTCTGAAGGTACTCAGAGTTTTCGTGTGAAACACGTCTCCCTCTTGCTTGATTTCTTTTGTCTGTGTGAGATGGCTCCCGATCTTCCTGGTGGCAAAATCTATGTCTGGCGTTGGAGAGAAGAGAGTCACTTCAGCATGGGGATACTAAAGAGTTTTTGTTACAGTTTAATTCAAGCTGATCCACTGCTTGAAATGTTGGTGCTTGTTATCGGGATGAAGCGTTTATGTCGGAGTTTTTACGCACGGAGACTTGGCATTATCTAGCAATAAGAATAAGACTTAAGGCCTGCAGAGCCAAGCCTTTCCCCCAGAGGGAAATGATTAAGATTGCACATCACACACTTGATGTCCCATCCGCATAATGGCATGGGCAGTTACAGCTGGAAAATTGTAGTCTAAGCTTTGTTTCATTTTATCTGTGAGTGGGCTGACTGACTGTTCAATAGGTTTTTATTTTACCCAGTCTGGCACTGCCATGTGCTCTGTGAACTTTTTCACATTGCAATTCACAACAAAAGCTGCTGGATGGAACTGCAGATGCTGGTTTGTACTGTAGATGGACACAAAAAGGGCATCAGGGTGGCACAGCGGTAGAGTTGCTGCCTTTCAGTGCCTGAGACCCGGGTTTGATCCTGACTACGGGTGCTGTCTGTACGGAGTGTGTACTCCCCGTGACCTGCGTGGGCTTTCTTCGAGAACTTCGGTTTCCTCCCACACTCCAAAGACGTACAGGTCTGTAGGTTAATTGGCTTGGCATAAATGTAAATTCTCCCTGGTGTGTAGGATAACGTTATTGTGTGGGGATCGCTGGTCGGTGCGGACTCAGTCGACCGAAGGGTCCGTTCCTGCTCTGTATCTCTAAACTAAACTAAAAACTAAAAAGCTGCAGTAACTCCACTGGTCAGGCAGCATCTCTGGAGAAAAGGAATAGGTGACGTCTCGGGTTGAAACCCTTCTTCAGAATGAGGGTCAGGGGGAAGGGAAACAAGAGATATAGAAGGTAAAGAGAACAAATGAATGAAAATGTGCAAAATGTTCTGCTTTAGGGTGTAGATGATATCAAGAAACACAAACTGCCAGAAGTGCTCAGTGGGTCAGGCAGCATCTATAGAGGAAAATGGAAATGCTGGGATCCTTCTTCACAGGGAAATGTCAAAGAGGGTTTACTATGAGGTGATGTCGTAGTGGAACAGGAAATTGGGGCACAAGAGACAGCAGAGATGAGGAGAACTTCTTCAAAGTGGACATACATTGAGGAGGAACAAGGGACTGTGGATAGACACAAAATGCTGGAGTAACTCAGTGGGTCAGGCAGCATCTCTGGCAACGACACCTCTTCCTTTTCTCCAGTGATGCTGCCTATACCGCCCGCTGAGTTACTCCAGCAATTTTGTGTCTATCTTGGGTTTGAACCAGCATCGGCAGTACCTTCCAAAACGAGGGACAGTAGATATTGTTTAAGAAGGTAGACAAAAATGCTGGAGAGACTCAGCGGGCGGGTCAGGTAGCATCTCTTGAAGAACACGGATCGGTGATCAATGTACAGTCCTATATTCCGATTGAAGGAGGATAGTGACCCAAAAACGTCAGCTGTCCATGTTCTCCAGAGATGCTGCCTGACTCGCTGAGTTACTCCAGCGCCTGGAGTCATATTTTGTGGTGGAGCAGTAAAATGGGGACTTAAGATAGCAGATAAAGAAGGGCCCCGATTCAAAATGGAGTCTGTTCATTTCCCTCCACAGATGCTGCCTGATCCACGGAGCTCCTTCAGAACTTTGCATTTTGTACAAGATTCCAACATTTGCAGGTTTTTGTGTCCCCATCATCATGCTGATGACAGTCATCAGCAGATGTCAAGCAATTGGCAATAATGAAAAACCACCGTCTTAAATGGTCAGGGTTAATAGTCAATCATACTTAGCAGACTAATGGAAGAGTAGAATAATTGGGAATCTTGTGTCTCCGGGTCGTTATAATGATTGTTTGCAACTCTCTGCTAATTAACTGACTGCTATTAGTACAACGGAGCTGGCAGCATGCTGCGCTGAGTGACAATATTGAGTTGCAGTAACCAATAGACAAAGCAACATTAAAATAAAATTCCCTTGAACTGTTGTCACTTTTATTTTTAACTGCTATCATAACTAGTATGTCCTATATATATATGTATGTAGTGCGTATGAAGGAATTGCAGATTCTGGTTTAAACCAAAGGTAGACACAAAATGATGGAGTAACTCAGCGGGGCAGGCAGTACCTCTGAAGAGAAGGAATGGGTGATGTTTCAGGTCGAGACCCTTCTTCAGACTGAAGGATCTCGACACAAAAGGTCACCCATTCTTTCTTTCCACCGATGCTGCCTGTCCCGCCGAGTTACTCCAGCATTTTGTGTGTATATATATATATATAAAAATATATATATATTTGTGTGTGTAGATATATGTCAATACAAGGCAAGGATCCAAACAATAGAAGTTGAGTTTGAGTCGTAAGCAACATATATTAGGGAACAGAATATCAACGTCTTAAAAGACCTAATCATTCTTCTCCTTAAATTGTTTTAAATCAAGAGTTTTATTTTACATGGAAGTTTTATTATGGTTTAATCAATATTTAGTGTCATTTGATTAGAATAGAATGCGTGACGCTTTCAGGAATTGACAATTGGGTAGGAATGAAGAGAATTCTACTTCCACCTGTCATTTCATATCAGGAAATTCTATTGTAAGTCTATCTCACAGATGAATAAATCATCATCATTTCTGGTTCAGCTGTCAGTAAAATAAAAGATGCTGAAATCCATTGCCGAATTACCGAGAGAGACATTGCTAGTTATTTCAATGTCGTTGATGTGATTTTTGTGTGCGTGTCTGGTAGGCTTTCGATACTCAGAAAACATGATTGTGTCAGGATGTTTGCTCAATGCAAAATTGGTTGATTCCTTCACTTTGTTGTGACCTTTCAGAGGCTGAAGCCGGTTGATATACAAGTCTTTATTCATCAATAGAAACACATTCTCTTGGAGACTTCTCGGTGAAATCCCCCAAGCTCAAAGTACATCAAGTTTTTATACTGTAAGCTTGAAGATAACAGCGGGTGATTCAATACAATTTCTCTAGCTACGATAATATTGTTGACTCAGTATTTTTGAGTTTGACAATAGGTTCCATTGAACTGCACATCTACAATGAAGCTGACAAGTCATCTTTGAATGATCTAACAACTTTGCTGGTTCAATTTAATTCATATGGATGGTATAAAAGCCTCTGAGAATGCAAACACCAAATATTAGTGTTAGAGGGACTGACTCTCTGGATTATATATAAAATACCAATTATTAATAAACAAACAAATATGCATATGACCGTATATAGGATAGTTTAGAGATATAGCGTGGAAACAGGCCCTTCGGCCCGCCGAGTCCACACCCACCAGAGATCCCCGCACATTGACACCACCCTACATACACTAGGGACAATTTTTTTATATTTGCACCACCAATTAACCTACAAACCTGTGCGTCTTTGGACTGCGGGAGGAAACCGAAGATCGCGGAGAAAACCCACGCTGGTCAAGGGGAGAACATACAAACTCCGTACAGACAGCACCCGCAGTCAGGATCGAACCCGGGTCTCTGGTGCTGTAAAGGGCCTGTCCCATGAGCATGCGACTCCATGCGGCAAGCGCGACCTAAAGTGGTCGCTTGAGCCGTACGGCCTCGCGGGGCCGGTCCCACTTCGATCGCCGGAGCCGTATGGAGTTGTGCGGAGCTGGTCCCGACATCGCGCGGGGCTCCGAAAAACTGACAGTTCAAAAATTCCGCGCGGCAACGGCCTGCCGGCCCGCAGCCGCATTGAGGTCGTACGCAGCGTCTCGATGCCGTACGCACCATCTCGACGCCGAACGTCACGCGCGAACTTCCTGCGGACTTCGCTCGAACTTCACGTCACTCACTCGACCTCCGCGCAGCCCCCGCTTCTGGTTTGGTCTCGCTTGCTGCATGCATTCGCATGTTGGTGGGACCGGCCCTGTACGGGGATCACTCGACCCCCCGCGCGGCCCCTACTTCCGGTTCGGTCGCGCTTGCCGCATGCAGTCGCATGTTCATGGGACAGGCCCTTAAGGCAGCAACTCTAATGCTGCACCACCATGGGAGTGGGAGAGCCATGAAACAATGAATATCGTGCAATTCAAACCCAGATCAAAGTTCCTTCTCACTGTTACTCCTTCCCCCTCAGTCAGTATCTTGATGCCCAAATCTATCCCTGTGTAGCTGTGTTTGGAGCATGGAACATAGAACAGTACAGCACAGGAACAGGCCCTTCAGCCCACAATGTTTGTGCTGAACATGATGCCAAGCTTAACTAAACTCGTCAGTTTGCACATGATACATATCGCTCTATTCCCTGCACTTCTACCTATCAAAAAGCCTCTTAAATGCCATTGCCGTATCAGCCCCCACCAACACACCAACCCCGTTATGGCATTCCAGGCCCCCACTACTCTCTGTGTAACAAAAAAAAAACTTGCCTCACACTTCTCCATTGAACTTTCCCCCTTTCACCTCCTAGCTGTGCCCTCTAGCATTGGACAATTCTATCCTGGGGGACAGGACCTCGTCAGATCCCCCGGGACCTTGCTTGTGGCGAGAGAAGGCACTGTGGCGCAGCGGTAGAGTTGCTGCCTTACAGCACCAGAGACCCAGCTTCAATCCTGACTAGGGGTGCTGTCTGTACGCAGTTTGTATGTTCCCCCCGTAACCGCAAAGTTGTTCCACCGGCGTACAAATTTGTAGGTTAATTTGGCATCGTTAAAATGGTAAATTGACCCTCGTGTGTGGGATAGAGCAGGTGTACGAGGATTGTTGTTCGGCGTGGACTGGGCAGGACAAGGATCCTGTTTCTGCGCTGGATCTCTAAACCAAACTAAAGTAAAAGAAGGCACTGATGGACCCCGGTTGTCGGGTTCTGTAGATATAAAGTCCCCCAACCCCACCCCTCCTAAATCTCTCCCAAAAATAGCCATCCAGAGCCATTAAAATTACCACTCCAACTGAGAGAGTTCTTTCCAACCAGATATGCCAGAGTAATCTTCAGCCACACTGCAGTGATAATATATCTCTGCTTCACAACATATTCATTTTAAAGCTTGTTCTCTATCTTCCATTTGTCACCACTAGTGATCAGTTCTGTAAACCAATACATTTACTTCTGACCATGAGATGTTGGGACAATTCCTTAAATTGGTGAAAGAGTGGTGATGATTCAGCACAGTGATGTTCTAATACATCTTGTCACAATGTTGACTGAGGGTTTTAAAAACACAGAAAGAAAATGGGAGCAAAGGCATTGGATAGAAAGATAGAAGCATAGAAACATAGACAATAGGTGCAGGAGTAGGCCATTTGGCCCTTCGAACCAGCGCTGATCATCCTAAATCAGTACCCCGTTCCTGCTTTCTCCCCATCTCTCCTTGATTCCCTTAGCCCTAAGAGCTATATCTAACTCTCTCTTGAAAACATCCCGTAAATTAGCCTCCACTGCCTTCTGTGGCAGAGAATTCCACAGATTCACAACTCTCTGGGTGGAAATGGTTTTCCTCATTTCAGTCCTAAATGGCCGACCCCTTATTCTTAAAGTGTGACCCCTGGTTCTGGACTCCGCCAACATCTGGAATATTGTTCCTCCATCTAGCCTGTCCAATCCATTATGGATTTTATATGTGTCTATAAGATTCCCTCTCATCTGGATTCTGGACTCTGGTCCTGACCACGTGGGGGAAATGGAGGAGGACTGGCCAAATTTTGTGCCTTCCACCACAGTGATGAATGCTGTGGTGGATGTTTGTGTTACAGTTTTATTGTGGTTGTGTGTTCTTTATTATTGTATCGCTGCAGACAACCCAAATTTCCACCAGCCTGGCTGTGTGGCAATAAATTATATCTATCTATCTATCTATCTATCTTAAATTCCAGTGAATATAAGCCCAGTCGATCAAGTTTTAATCTTTCTTCTCCCTACTCCCATAAGGTCACGGTATCCTTGTTGGTGAATGGTTCCACACAGATAGTAAAGGCTTCCTTTATTTTGTCTGTGTAAATACTTTTCAATAATATTTCATAAAAACATAAGAAAAACTCTAAGGCAGTACTGCCTTAAGGGCCTGTCCCACTTGATGATTTTTTCGGCAACTGCCGGCGTCATATCAGGGTCGGCAAAAGATTTTGAACATTTCAAAATCCAGCGGCGACAAAATAAATGTTGCGGCACTTGAGGAAACACCGCGCATCAATACGCCATCACGCCACATCGTGCCGCGTCACGCTGCATCACGCCGCAACTTTTTCAGTGACCTGATACATCAGGCAATTATGCCGGCAGTCGCCGAAAAAATAGCCAAGTGGGACAGGCCCCTATATGGAGCCAGAGACACGGGTTCAATCCTGACCACGGGTGCTGTCTGTATAGAGTTTGCACGTTCTCTCTGTGACCTGCGTGGGTTTTCTCCGGGTGCTCCAACTTCCTTCCACACTCCAAAAATGTACAGGTTTGACGGTTAATTGGCTTTGGTAAAACTGTAATTTGTCCCTAGTGAACAGGATAGTGCCTGTGTATGGGGTGATTGCTGGCCGATAGGCAATAGACAATAGGTGCAGGAGTAGGCCATTTGGCCCTTTGAGCCAGCACCGCCATTCAATGTGATCATGGCTGATCATCCCCAATCAGTACCGCGTTCCTGCCTTCTCCCCATATCCCCTGACTCTGCTATTTTTAAGAGCCCTATCAAGCTCTCACTTGAAAGCATCCAGAGAACCTGCCTCCTCTGAGGCAGAGAATTCCACACTCAACACTCTCTGTGAGAAAAAGTGTTTCCTCGTCTCTGTTCTAAATGGCTTACTCCTTATTCTTAAACTGTGGCCCCTGGTTCTGGACTCCCCCAACATCGGGAACATGTTTCCTGCCTCCAAGCCATTAACAATCTTATATGTTTCAATGAAATCCCGTCTCATCCTTCTAAACTCCAGAGTGTACAAGCCCAGCCGCTCCATTCTCTCAGTATATGACAGTCCCGCCATCCCGGGAATTAACCTTGTAAACCTACGCTGCACTCCCTCAATAGCAAGAATGTCCTTCCTCAAATTAATTGTCTTCCATGATCCAGTCTGGAGAGACAGAAAAGAACCAAAGTTTCCAGTTCAGGGGCTCATGCATAAAAAAATATGATTAATGATGTCTCATGATCAAATCACTCACATTGTCAATGATGTAGAGGCATAGAAAATGGCTGGTACCTATGGAATCACACTCCAGGGAGATTGGTTCTAGCTAACCTGGAGGTCGTAAATTTGCTAGATGGGAATTTAAATCACTATCTTTGAAGTGGATCCAGATTACAATTTTTAAAATCAGATTTATTTAAGCTTTCTCAAACAAGGGTAAATCATTCATAATCCAGTGAATAATATGCTGAAAGACTTGATAGTAGCAGTTCATAAGTTCATAAGTTCATAAGTTATACTCCGCCATTCAATCATAGCTGAACTGGAATGGAATCATTTATTGCCACATGTGTCTAGGCGCAGTGAGATTCTTTGCTTGCATTCCTAATGTATACAAACAGCAGCCATGTACAGCACTGACAAAGTTACAAAGCACGCTGGCTCCTCCTTTTGTTCTCTCCCGCCCCCCCCCTCCCTCCCCAATTGTCCATTGTTCTCCCCCCACCTCGCACATGGTTGTTCCCCCACGCTGGGTCCTCCATTGTTCTTCCCCTCCCCCCTCACAGTGGTCCTCCACGCTCTCATCGGCTGTCGACCCTCGAGGCATTGCGGCCGCTGCCACCACTTCACCACCGCCAAGGCCTCACCGCTGTCGACGCCCCACTTCATGCCCCTTAGGTGCCGACCCGGACCACAGCCGTTGGCCGCTCTGCCGGCCCGGACTCTGACCTGTGAGGCCCCAGCTCCGCGGTCCAACCCGCGAGGCCCCGTCTGGGCCCCGACCTGGGCTTCCACGTGGCGATCCGGAAGGCATCGAGACCGCGGAGCCTCTATAAAGACCTCCAACCGCGATCTCAGTCCACAGCCGTGGCCCATCGGGAAGCCTTCTTGCCCAGCAGTTACTTGATAAAGATGGGACCAGCCATAATGATCTGAATTGTTGAGCTCGAGTGTTGAGACCAGAAGAGTAATACAGGCTAATCTTCTTGGATCACTTAAGGAGAACTCTAAAGCCCCTGTCCCACTTAGGAGAACTAAACAGCAACCGCTGGTGACCTTGCCCGCCACCCATGAGGTCACCGGAGGTTTTGGTCACTCTCCCTAATGGTCGAAAGTGGTTTCCGCGTGGTCTAGGTTGCTGCTATTTTTTCATCATGTTTAAAACCGGCCTCGACTAAAAGTATGTTGCCGCTTTAAAAATCGATTATTTTTTAGTGGCGGGTCTAGTCGAAGTCGGGTTTCTTCATAGTCGAGGAAGGTTTTCAACATGTGCGTGGGAGGTGGTAGGAGGTTGCAGGTCTCCTCGACCTTGATTTTTTTTTGGGTGGCGGGCAAGGTCACTAGAGGTTGCTGTTTAGGTCTCTTAAGTGGGACAGGGGCTCCGAACCCCATTCTCCTGTCTTCTCCACATAACGTGACACCCGTACTAATCAAAAATCCATCTATCTCTGCCTTCAAAATATCCATTGACTTGGCCTCCACTGCTTCTGTAGTACTATTCCTCTGATTTTCAATCTAACTTGATCGAGCATGAGGTGCACCTGAACCTCCTAGATGAAAGACAATACTTTCAAACGACACTGTTGCCCATTCCAACCACACATGCCTTGTGGGATTAGTTTGTACAGCATCAATTCAGCCATGTTGTTCAAGAAGGAACTGCAGATGCTGGAAAATCGAAGGTAGACAAAAGTGCTGGAGAAACTCAGCGGGTGCAGCAGCATCTATGGAACGAAGGAAATAGGCAACGTTTCGGGCCGAAACCCTTCTTCAGATTCAATTCAGTCATGTTTTACTCTCACTTGGCAGTAAGGGATGCCAAATCCTTTCCCTAAGTCATGTCCATGTTTCTTCATCTTCCCATGGGTTTAATTATAAAAGTTTAGTTGGAACATTTCAATTAAACGCAAATCAAGGAAACACAAATACCCCAGCTTCTCTGCAGCTGAAACCTTGATCAAAGATATTACTACCTTTAAGTATTGACTACTCTGGTCAATCTCCCACCTAACACCTTACATGAGGTCAAATCCAAATCCCTGCCAAACCTGCACAGGATTTGTATTCACCATTTATCTCTGCATTCACAGACACACATAGGCCCCAGTCAAGGGATGTCTCCATTTTAAAATTCACATCCTTGTTTGCAAATCTCTTTGTGGCCTCATCTCTTCCCAATTCTGTAATCTTTAACAGACCCTTAAGTCTGCCTGATCTCAGTACTCCGACAGTTCTTACATGTCATTGATATTATTTATCCCATCATTGGCAGTTTCCAAAGCTCTGAGCTCTATAATCCACTTCCCGGAACGTTCATTGTCTACCTTCGATCTCCGCCTGTAAAGGCACTCCTCAAAACCTACCTATTTGCCCACCTTTCATCCTGTGTTCTAATATCTTCCTACAGGGATCAATATCACATTTAACCGACAACACTTCTGTGAAGCAACTTTGGCTGGCTTACTGCGTTAAAAGTAAAAAGTTAAATTCAAGTTGCAATAGTTTTGTTATAAATATAGTGTTTTAGAAATCCAGCATGGAAACAGGACCTTCGGCCCACCGAGTCCACGCTGATTTGCAATCCCCGTACACTAACACTACCCAACACACACCAAGGAAAGGCTACAATTTTACCAAGCCAATTAACCTACAAACCTGTACATGCTTGGAGTGTGGGAGGAAACCGGAGCACCCGGAGAAAACCCATGCAGGTTACGGAGAGAATGTGTAAATTCCGTACAGACAACACCTGTAGTCGGGATAGAACCCGGATCTCTGGCACTGTAAGGCAGCAACTCTACAGCTGTGTCACCATGCCACCTAATATATAAATATATAAATGGTAAATGTCTTTTTCAGCAGAAAATCAGCAGTAGTTGGTAACAAGAGAGAACAAACAGATCAAATTATTCTTGGAACAGCAATGACTCTCGAATTTCAATTGTTAAGACCTACATTGATGTAAACAGCATAATCTATTGAGGGCTAAACAAAATAATACTGTGTCAGCAGTGGGAAGCTAACATTTCCCAATCGACCCAAACTTGTGATTTTGAGAATTTTGATAAGTCTATGTAATATTTTAATCTTGTTGATTCCACTGTGGATTGTACATAAAATATCATATTCAATCTCCCAAGAATTTTAACTTCAAAGGAATGAATGGCTTAAATGTAGATGCTGTAAATTGTCACACAATTGATAAGATATTCTTGGGCGGCACAGTGGCATAGCGAGCAGCCTCACAGCGCCTCACAGCGCCAGAACCCACGCTTTGATCCTGACCTCGGATGCTGTCTGTGTGGAGTTTGCATGTTCTCCCACTCACTGCATGAGCTTCCACCTGGTGCTCTGGTTTCCTTCCACATCCCAAAGACATGCAGGTTTGCAGGTTAAGCGGCCTCTGTAAATTGTCTTGAGTTTGAAGGAAATGGATACAAAAGTGGGATAATATAGAACTGGTGTGAATGGGTGACTGACTGATGGTCAGCATAGACCTGGTCGGCCGAAGGGCCTGTTTCCATGCTGTATCTTTCAATCAATATTCATTAACTCTGCAAAAATACAGTTTACTTTTGACTCCATATCTTGTGAATCATTTTTCAGTTTGCACAACACCAATATTGCAACTGATCCAATTGTGTGAATTTTCAATAATCCACTGACAATGTACAATAATCTTTTGATCCCGAGAATCTTTGGCGGTAACTGAAAATCCGGGAACCGCAGTGGCGCAGCGGTAGAGTTGCTGCCTTACAGCGCCAGAGACTCACGTTCAATCCTGACTATGAGCGCTGTCTGTGTGGAGTTGTACATTCTCCCTGTGACCATGTGGGTTTACTCTGGGTGCTTCACTTTCCTCCCACACTCCAAAGACGTACGGGTTTGTGGGTTAATTGGCTTCTGTAAATTGCAAGTTGCAAGTTGCAAGTAGAAGGATGAGAGGGCATCTCATTGAAACATATAAGATTGTTAAGGGTTTGGACACGCTAGAGGCAGGAAACACATTGAATGGTGGTGCTGGCTCGAAGGGCCAAATGGTCTACTCCTGCACCTATTGTCTATTGTCTATTGCATATTGTCCCTGGTGTGTAGGATAGTGTTAGTGTACGGGGTGATCACTGGTCGGAACGGACTAGGTGGGCCAAAGGGCTGGTTTCCACGCTGTATCTCTAAAGTCTAAAGTGAAAACGGTGTAGTTATGTTCTGCATTTTCTCTCAGTTATTAATACTAGCACAACCACTTCCAAAAGATTTGCTTACATGAATTTCTTTGATTGTAGGCAAATAATGTATGGGTGAAGATTACACTGAAAAGGCATTTCTCTCGGTAGATAGTTTTTATTTTGTATGGCAGTGATGACAGGGATGAAAAGTACCCTCAAGGTTTACACTTAACCTTTTTACACATCACCAAATCTAAGATCTGTCAGGAAACAGCATAATTAGACAATGCTTTAGAATGGCCTTTTTAAAAACTTTTGCTTTTAAATACTCCTTAAGATATTTGAAACAGCTTCATAGTGTTTCATTCATGTGGCTGAAAATGGATGTTGTGCAATAACAATTGTCTTGACATTCATCGAATATTATCCCATGTACAGTAGATGTTTGATACATCTGTGTATGTGTGTGTGTGTATACACACACTTAACTTTTTTTCTCATTTTTTAAATATTGTTTACAGTGTACTATGTTTACATATTCTGTTGTGTTGCTGCAAGTAAAATAATTATTGTTCTATGAATGAATGAATGAATGAATAATGAACGAATAAGTTTATTGGCCAAGTATTCACATACAAGGAATTTACCTTGGTGCTCCGACCAAAATTGACAACATGACATACAGTGACAGTTAGGAATGATACATAAAACATTAAACATTAATAATAAAACATTATTGATTAAACATGTGAATTAAATAAAATACTAGAGGCTACAGATTTTTGGCTGTTGAGTAGAGCTGCTACTCGTGGAAAAAAGCTGTTTTTATGTCTGGCTGTGGCAGCTTTGACAGTCCGGTGTCGCCTTCCAGAGGGAAGTGATTCAAAGAGTTTGTGGCCAGGGTGAGAGGGGTCAGAGATGATCTTGCCCGCTCGCTTCCTGGCCCTTGCAGTGTACAGTTCGTCAATGGAGGGAAGGTTGCAGCCAATAACCTTCTCAGCTGATCGGACGATTCGCTGCAGCCTCTGGATGTCGTGCTTGGTGGCTGAGCCAAACCAGACCATGATGGAGAAGGTGAGAACAGACTCTACGATGGCCGTGTAGAATTGGACCATCATTGCCTGTGGCAGATTGTGCTTCCTCAGCTGCCGCAGGAAGTACATCCTCTGTTGGGCCTTTTTGACTGTGGAGTCGGTGGTAGCCTCCCACTTAAGGTCCTTGGAGATGATGGTTCCCAGGAACTTAAACGACTCCACAGATGTGACTGTGATCAGTCCCATCAGGGTTGTGTCATCTGCAAATTTGAGAAGCTTGACAGAGAAGTCAGTGGAGTTGCAGTTATTGGTCTAGAGAGAGTAGAGGAGAGGAGAGAGTACGCAGCCTTGCGGTGCTCCTATGCTGAGGGTTTGCGGGTCTGAAATGCGCTTTCCCAGCCTCACATGCTGCTTCCTGTCTGTCAGGAAGCTGGTGATCCACTGACAGAGAGGTTTAGGCACAGTCAACTCGAAAAGTTTGGAGTGTAGTATCTCTGGCAAAATGGTGTTGAATGCAGAGCTAAAATCAACAAACAAAATCCTCGTATAGGTCACCTGGTGGTCTAGGTGATGGAGGATGAAGTGCAGGCCCAGTTTGACTGCGTCATCCACAGATCCATTGACCCGATATGTAAACTGCAGAGGGTCCAGTAGGGGGTTTGTGATATTTTTCAGCTTGGCCAGCACAAGCCTTTCAAGGGTCTTCATGACCACAGAGGTCAGTGCAACTGGGACATCTATCTACATGATACTAAAAGTCTCGTCTTGTTTGGACGTCTGTCTGTCTGAGTGAGTGCGTGCGTGCGAGCGATCTCAAGGAACTACGCCAAAATGGTACACAATAGCGTGAACATTTTTGCGCCACCTTACTCACCTGTGTGCCGTGGTTGCTCGTATCAAGTTTCATTCAGATTTTATGTCTTTTTTCACGTTATTGATATTTAAAGGTTTAAAAATGCCAACTTTGAAAATAATAAGTGACTTTTAGAGGAGACTCTTCCAGCAGCTTCCAGTGATGATGTCACAATGGCATCTCACAGTCATCCAATCACAATAGGATCTCACAGTCATCCAATCACAATGGGATCTCACAGTCATCCAATCACAATGGGATCTCACAGTCATCCAATCACAATGGGATCTCACAGTCATCCAATCACAATGGGATCTCACAGTCATCCAATCACAATGGGATCTCATTTACACAAGCTGCCGTGAAGATTCCGGAAACCAAAAATGAGATCACAACGTGATCTCTGCTGCCAATACACAAGCTAGGAGAGTGTTTTTACATTGTTATAAGGAGAGGGACATAGTGGGGGAGATACAGAATAGACAAAGAATGGTGTAGAATGCGCAGCAAAGAATCGAGCTACTTTGAGGACTTTTATACAATTTTTTCTTTAAATTAGTCGGTTCTGCATTTGTTACAGCTTCACACTCTCTTCCAATTCCTAAATTTGGTTAAGTTAACCTCGTATCTCCCTTTGATTTGCATGGCAGGTACTGCTATACAACAGGTTCAACACTACTGTATCAGTCTATAGTGCAAGGCACAACCGCGTTATCTAGCTGTCCTAACAGTAACTTTTCATTCCTTTCTTTCTCCTGTACCCTCCCAGTTACTACAAGGGGGTGATTGTCACCTGTCCATCCTGATGATTCAAATTCCAAAAGACCTGCACTGAATACAGTAACAAAAAAAATAACAAGTTGAAAAAAATAACTCAGGTCAGGCATCTGTGCAAAGGAGAATGTATTAATATTACATTGAGAGGAATAGATCGGGTAGATGCACAGAGCCTCTTGCCCAGACTAGGGGAATCGGGAACCATAGGTTTAGGGTGAAAGGTGAAAGATTTTATAAGAATTTGAGAGGTAACTTTCACAGAAGGGGTGGTGGGTGTATGGAAGGAGCTGCTAGAGGAGTTAGTTGCGGTGGGGACGATCGCAGCGGTTTTGAAGCAATTAGACAAGTGCATGGATAGGACAGGTTTAGAGGGATATTGGCCAAAGGCAGGCAAGCAGGACTCGTATAGATGGGACAGGTTGGTCGGTGTGGGCAAGTTGGGCCAAAGGGCTCGTTTCCACACTGTGTGACTCAATGACTAGCTCATGCCATCGAGCTGCATTAAGTTATTCTAAGCAAAATTAATTCAATAAATTATGGCATGCAAAGGCGGTTTTAATAAGGGTTTGCTGTTGAGCTGCCTCAGTGACAATATTTATCGACAAATGCCACAACATGAATACTCTTCCATCGCGTGTTTTTATAATGTGCGGCTCTAGTTATTTATACAGTTGTCGCTTGAAATGTGCAATTATCCAGGGAAACTCACAGGCCTTATTAAATGACCAAATTGCACGGTTTGCTGCATTAGTCTTGCGAGGACAGGTTTATGGGAAAACCGCTGAGAACTACAGGGCAGAATTGTGTTGACATTGTCAGTTGGAGACTCACATAGGAAAAATCAGAAATAGAGGACTGATTATAAATTCTGATTTAAATTAATTTTGTCCTGCTTTGAAGTTGGGTATTTTTTTCTGGAGCACGTACTTCAGAGCAGTGGGAATCATTCAGCCTAGCAGCAACCCCAGAATAATTTATCAGACCTGCTAACACTGTCTGCTGGGAAAACCTTTATTTCATTTAATAGGCTTGCTGGCCAGACTTAGTAAATCCAACAATTTATTCATCTCTTAAAGTACAATAGCCCAAAAAATCTTACCAAGGGCATGGTCCGAAGTTCTTCCAAGGCACGTTTGCTCGGATGAATCTCACCCAAGGCAAGAGCAAAAGCTCCTCAGGCCAAATGCCATTCGTTCTTTTACAATATCCATATGTGCAGATGGGACTGAATTCTGATAGTTACTTGGATGGAATTAAGGAGTTATGGTCAAAGGTTTCCCATTCCCCAAAGGTTTCCCCCCCCAACCACCCCCTTCCCCCTCTCCCCTACACCCTCCCAACCAAACCCATTCTCTAGAAAAGGCAATATTGAATACTTTTAGCAATTGGGCAGCATCAGCGGAAAGTCAACAGATTCAATGTTGCTGTGTTATGTTGCCGAACTTGCTATTTCTGGCACTTATCTTTTTTCCCCTGATTTCCAACATCTGCAGTTTTTCAATTTTTTTTCCACTTTTTGAGTTTAGAAAGTGGGTAGAGAACATGTATGAAATTCCTTAAATGCAATTGAGGTGCAATTGGGTCTGAAGTTGTTAGATGTGGCCCTTGTGGCTAAAGGGATCAGGGGGTATGGAGAGAAGGCAGGTACAGGATACTGAGTTGGATGATCAGCCATGATCATATTGAATGGCGAATGGTGCAGGCTCGAAGGGCTGAATGGCCTACTCCTGCACCTATTTTCTATGTTTCTATGTTTCTATGAAGTATGGATGTTTTCTGGTTAATGCTTGAACTTTCACCTGGGATTTTAGAAATATAGAAAATAGGTTTTCACACCCTATCACACCCATTTTCACATCCATTGTCTTGGTCTCCAGATGGTAAGAAGATAGGGGAATGAATACTAATGCACAAGGATTTCTAGTATGAATCTCTGGATCACTCCCAGAGAAATAGCCAAGTAGGAGTTAGGTTCTTCTGTGTATTATCTTCAACTTTGGGTTTATTTGTAGCCCAACTGCTAGGACTCCACAATTAAATCGATGTCATCTTAAATAGACTGGAATGCAATGGAATTGCTTTTTAAAATGCCTTTTCTGCACTTCATTGTGTAAATTATGGAGTGGGAGATTGGAAACCTCATGTGGTCCGCCCTGTTTCAACAAATGCAATCACCCTGGCGTGCACAATCAAATAAGATCAAATAGAACAAGTTGTCATGCAACTTTTGGCTGTGCACGCCATCCGCAAGAAGAAGGCTTAAATTATCTTTCTTATCATCTCTTCAGTCAAGCTTTTGCATGTTCTTTCTATATTTTTTTCTTTGTCTCCTTATCAATTTTTATCTGCTTATGTTTCTGTGGATAACCCCAGCACATTTTTCCTGAAATGAGAGGCTTTTTTAGAGGTTAAGTTATAAATGATGGCGTCACAGTGGTTAATAATTAATCTTCAACAGCCCATATTAGACAATAAACAATAGACAATAGGTGCAGGAGTAGGCCATTCAGCCCTTCGAGCCAGCACCACCATTCAATGTAATTATGGCTGATCGTCCCCAATCATTACCCCGTTCCTGCCTTCTCCCCATATCCCCTGACTCTACTATCTTTCAGAGCCCTATCTAGCACTCTCTTGAAAGTATCTAGAGAACCAGCCTCCACCGGCAGAGAATTCCACAGACTCCCAACTCTATGTATGAAAAAGTGTTTCCTCGTCTCCGTTCTAAATGGCTTACCTCTTATTCTTAAACTGTGGCCACTGGTTATGGACTCCCCCAACATCGGGAACATGTTTCCTGCCTCTTGCGTGTCCAAACCCGTAATAATTTTACATGTTTCAATAAGATCCCCTCTCATTCTTCTAAAATAGGGGACCAAATTAGGGGACCAAAACTGCGCACAATACTCCAGGTGTGGTCTCACTAAGGCCACATAAAAGGAGATACTTGCTCATATTACTTAGACTCTTTTGATTGAAAGATAGCCATATCCTAAATATGTAATCGCCAATTCACTTACACTTGAGGCAGGTACCATTGGAATTTTTAAGAAATGAGGCAGGTACTATTGCAACATTTACGAAGCATTCGACAGGTACATGGATAGGACAGGTTTAGAGGGATATGGATCAAATGCAGGTAGGTGGGACTAGTGCCGATGGGACATGTTTGGCCAGTGTGGGCAAGTTGAGCCGAATGGCCTGTTTCCGCACTGTAAGAGTCTATGACTCTATGACCCTAGTTAGAGGCAGCCTATCTGATTCAGTTGGGAAGGCACTAACATGGATGTGCAACATTGCTGTGTTTGGCCACAGGAGACGTGCAAGGACTTAGTTGCTTGCTGAGCACTTGCCAATGTTATTCCTTGCTTGTCTTTGCCCTTTGTGGGCTTTCTCAGTAATTGCAGAAGCCTGTTTTTCGAGAAGTACTTCAGCTCCTCTGCAAACCTCGGTGGATTGGATATTTGAACAAGTGCTCATTCAAATGGCACAAACACTATGAAATGTTGCCCACTCTTCCACTTATTTAACATGGCCTGCTGTGTGCTCATGGGCTTTCTCTGATTTGGCATTAAGGAGGACCTACAATATGTAAATACGATACAGACTACTTGAGCTAGCTTCAGCATTCTAGTCCATCAAAGATAGACACAAAATGCTGGGCGGGACAGGCAGCATCTGTGGATAGAAGGAACGGGTGACGTTTCAGGTCAAAAACCTTCTTCAGACTGGGCCTACTTCAGACCATAGAGAAACATAGAAACATAGAAAATAGGTGCAGGAGGAGGCCATTCGGCCCTTCGAGCCAGCACCGCCATTCATTGTGATCATGGCTGATCGTCCCCTATCAATAACCCGTGCCTGCCTTCTCCCCATATCCCTTGACTCCACTAGCCCCTAGAGCTCTATCTAACTCTCTCTTAAATCCATCCAGTAACTTGGCCTCCACTGCCCTCTGTGGCAGGGAATTCCATAAATTCACAACTCTCTGGGTGAAAAAGTGTTTTCTCACCTCAGTCTTAAATGACCTCCCCTTTATTCTAAGACTGTGGCCCCTGGTTCTGGACTCGCCTGGAAAGTGCATCAGTTCCATAGAGAAAGTCCAAAGTCCGCAATGGGGTGGCGATGAATCAGGCAATAGCCTCGTTCATGGAAAGACTATTCAGAAGTCTGATAACACGGGGGAAGAATCTGTTCCTGAGTCTGGTGGTCTACCTAAAAATATACACAAAGTGTTGGAGTTACTCAGCGGGTCAGGCATGTCTGGAGAAAACGGATGGGTGACATTCCGGGTCGGGACCCATCCAAGTGATGAAGCATTTTCAAGCTAATGTTCAATTGTAAAAACAGGGAACTGCAGATGTGGGTTTATACCAAAGACAGACACAAAGTACAGGAATAACTCAGCAGGTAGGGCAGCATCTCTGGAGACAAAAGATGGGTGATGTTACAGGTCGGGACCCTTCTAAGTGAATAAGGGTCCCGACTCGAAACGTCAGCCATCCTTTTTCTCCAGAGATGCTGAGTTACTCCAGCACTTTGTGTCTTTCTTTAATATCCAATTGTGCCTGCTCTGGATATACAATTGTAGAAGTCACTGTATAATATGGGTTGATTGCTCTACATTTCACTCCTGCAATTCCCCATCATTTTAGGCTGAATGTATTACCCTTTCATACATTTTCCATATTACTAGGACCTAATTTCCCCAGTTTATTTGCATGATTATTATAAATAAAGTTTAAGTAGAAATTCCCCTCTCACTCTAAAAGGATAACGATAGCACCAACTAGGCGGCATGGTGGCGCAGCGGTAAAGTTGCTGCCTAACAGCACTTATGCCCCTGTCCCACTTAGGAAACCTGAACGGAAACCTCTGGAGACTTTGCGCCCCACCCAAGGTTTCCGTGCGGTTCCCAGAGGTTCCTGGAGGTTTTTGTCAGTCTCCCTACCTGCTTCCACTACCTGCAACCTCCGGCAACCACCTGCAACCTCCAGGAACCGCACGGAAGCCTTGGGTGTGGCGCAAAGTCTCAAGAGGTTTCCGTTCAGGTTTCCTAAGTGGGACAGGGGCATAACATCGCCGGTGACCCGGGTTTGATCCTGACTACGGGTGCTGTCTGTATGGCGTTTGTACCTTCTCCTCGTGACCCGGGTTTTCTCCGAGATCTTCGGTTTATTGGTGAATTGGCTTGGTATAAATTGTCTCTAGTGTGTGTAGGATAGTGTTTGTGTGCTGGGATCACTAGTCGGTGTGGGCTCGGTGGGCTGAAGGACAAGTTTCCGCACTATATCTCTAAACTAAACTAAAACTAAACCAAACCTCAACGACTAATTGTTCAAATTTGCCCTTTCATCAATGATTTGGCCACAGTTCATTTTAGCCAGTGCCAGTCTTCCCTGGATGGATAGATTCTCATTTCACAAGTTCTTAGTGGATGAAGTGAGACTGCCTGGTTTTACATTTGATCTGATTCCCTCAACTACTGTTCATGGTGCTACATTTCAAAGTGAAGCATATATGATGTTAATTTTCATATTAATGCAGCTTATATAATGTTAATTTTCATATTAATGAGAAGGCAGAATAATTATTCAATGAGAAATAAGGGAGAATGGCATAAGCGGGAGAAAGAAAAATTAAACGTAATTAATATATTCTTAATATTAGCTCCCAATTGCCCATGCTGCCTTACAGCTATGAGCTACAAAAGTAAAGTGAAGAAATTTCAATCCCTTATTCCAATATTTAGTTTTGATTAGTTTAGAGATACAGCGCGGAAACAGGCCCTTCGGCCCACTGAGTCCGTGCCGACCAACGATCCCCATACACTAGCACTATTCTGCACACACTAGGGACAGTATACAATCTTTTACCAAAGCCAATTAACTTAAAAAAACCTGTACGTCTTTACAGTGTGGTAGGAAATTGGAGCACCCGGAGAAAACCCACGTGGTCACGGGGAGAATGTGCAAACTCTGTACAGACAGCACCTGTAGTCAGGATCGAACAATGGTCTCTGGCACAGTAAGGCAGCAACTCTACCACTGTGCCACCATGCTGCTTTGTCAGGTTTGGCAGGTGAATGTGGTGAAAGATTGGGCTTCAAGGCTGGTCTTTATGTAGGTAACTTGAACTGGGATATTCAACTTATAGACACTCTTTAAATGGGTTGGAAATTAAAAAGCCTCTCATCCCCATGCATTCCCAAGCCCGCGCACCCAACCCAGCTCCAATAAACAAATTAAGGAAATACCCAGACAATTCCAAGCAACTAGAATCAATAAAAGAGCAGCAGATTCTGGAATACAGATATATAAACAGAAAATTATGAAAATACCTGGCACAGCAGAGCAGCCAATAGAGCTGCAGTCTCACCGTACCAGAGACCAGGGATTGGCCCACATGGAAACTTGATGAAAGTCAAAGAAGAGCCATATAGAAAGACAGTCTAGCTTCCCAGCCACTCCCTCTTCACCCCTCTCCCATTGGACAAAAATGATAGAAGTGTTAAAAAGCACACCTCCAGATTCAGTTTTTTTCCCCAGCTGTTATCAGGCAACTGAACCATCCTACCACATCCAGAGAGAGTCCTGAGCTACTATCTGCCTCAATAGACAATAGACAATAGGTGCAGGAGGAGGCTATTCAACCCTTCGAGCCGGCACTGCCATTCAATGTGATCATGGCTGATCATCCCCAATCAGTACCCCGTTCCTGCCTTCTCCCCATATCCCATGACTCCACTATCTTTAAGAGCCCTATCTAGCTCTCTCTTGAAAGTATCCAGAGAACCGGCCTCCACCGCCGTCTGAAACAGAGAATTCCACAGACTCACAATTCTCTGTGTGAAAATGTGATTCCTCATCTCCGTTCTAAATGGCTTACCCCGTATTCTTAAACTGTGGCCCCTGGTTCTGGACTCCCCCAACATCGGGAACATGTTTCCTGCCTCTAGCATGTCCAAATCCTTAATAATTTTATATGTTTCAATAAGATCCCCTTATCCATCTAAACTCCAGAGTAAACAAGCTCAGTCGCTCCATTCTCTCAGCATATGACAGTCCCGCCATCCCGGGAAGTAACCTTATTATGAAGGCCAACATGCCATTCGCTTTCTTCACTGCCTGCTGTACATGCATGCTTACTTTCATTGACTGATGAACAAAGACCCCCATTGGAGACCCTCGGACTGTCTTTGATTGGACTTTACTGGTTTTATCTTGCGCTAAACGTTATTCACCTTCTTCCCTTGATCATGTATCTGGACACTGTGAATGACTCGATTGTAATCATGTATTGTCTTTCCACTGACTGGTTTGCAAGCAGTCGGTACATGTGCCAAGTATGTACACATACAAGGAATTTGCCTTGGTGCTCCGCTCGCAAAAAGCAACACGACATACAGTAAACCAGTAAAACATTAAGAATAAAACATTATAGTTTCCATCTTCTGAGAAGGGACCTTCAACCTGAAATGTTAATTCTGTTTCTCTTTCCATGGACGCTCCCTGTCCTGAATGTTTCAAGCTGGAGCGATCCTTCATGCAGAAGCTGTGATAATCGTCTTTAAATCACTTACATGGTGTTAGATAAAATTGCTACTATGTTACATGATGTAAATGGCATTCCAAACTTCCCAGTAATTCCCTAGTCGCTGCATTAATTATAGTCAGTCCATTGAGATAATAACCTACTTACCAAATAAGAAAATGGCATGAGGTATGAAATCATGAAAATGGGATTCAGTGTTTAATCAAGAATGGACTTTGGGACAATAATGGGCTCATATCTCAAAATGTATAAACGTTGATTACCTAAATATAAGATTTGTCTTGTTACCTGTTTGTAGGCTTTCAGATGGAACACATTTTTCTATTAAAGCATTTCTGAAAATGGTTTATTTAGTCAGTTTCAATCCTTTAAAATCAAGACCAGATGCACCATTCCTCTTCTAAATGATCCATCTGTCTCGCTGCACACAAATTATCACACTTCCCCAGACTTACAATTTTCACTGCATACTTCTGCTGTGAAATAGACAAGCAACCACTGAAGCATCTAAAGTGCTTCTTAACTTGCTCAATGCATTCAATGGGTATTACAGCTGGGGAGAAATGAGCAAGGGGAAAAGGAACTCTTCACGTCCCCTTTCACAAGATGATCTGAAGGACACATTGATTCCACTTCCATTCAGTGTTCATTGTAGACAGTGGAGGAAACAGCACCATTGATTTGCTTTTAAATATAAATTTGATTATGCGATTTATCACCATTAGAGAACATTTGGCAGATTGCGAATAGCTTCTGTATTAAACCGAGACCTCTCGTGTATCAATACAACTTATCTCCCTGTTTGAAATCAGTTATTCAGAACAGATGATCAATGCAAAACTCGATATTTTAATCAATAGAAGCATTTTGTTTGCATTTGAAAAAGGAGACTTTTCTGAAATAAGCACAAGCCACCACTTTCAAATTAACTGTATACTACTTGAACAGAACCAAATAAAAGCAGTATTCTTCACCGTGTGAGAAGCTCATAGAGTTATTCATGTTTGTATTTAGTTTCGTTTAGTTTAGTTTAGAGATACAGTGCGGAAACAGGTCCTTTGGCCCACCGAGTCTGCGCCAACCAGCGATCCCCGCACACTTAAGAGCCTGTCCCACTTGGCGAATTTTCCAGCGGCGTGATGACGCATGGCGTGGTGGTGATGCGTGGCGTTTATTTGTCGCCGCTAGATTTTGAAATGTGCAAAATCTTTTGGAGACACTGATATGAAGCCGGCAACATCGCCAAGTGGGACGGGGCCTTTACACTATCCTACACACACTGGGGACAATTTTGCATTTATACCAAGCCAATTAGCCTACCAACCTGTAAATCTTTGGAGTGTGGGAGGAAACAGGAGATCACAGAGAAAACCCATGCAGGTCACGGGGAGAACGTGCAAACTCCATACAGACAGCACCTATAGTCGGGATCACACCCGGCTCACCGGCGCTGTAAGGCTACAACTCTACCGCTGTGCCACTGAGCTGCCCTCGTCTGAGAGGTTAGGATTTTGCCATTGACTAAATCATCTTGAAGTTGATTGGTTTAGGTCAAGGAGCTGTGATGCAAAGCTAATGAATGCATAGCAGTGGTGCAGAAATACAGACATGGCCCTGAAATGTTGGCAGCTCAAGGCTGGTGCCTCTTCATGCAGAACAATTGTGTTACTGGGGTTTAGTAAACAATCAATACATAACTGTGATGCTGTTGCAAGCAAGAATTTCCTCCTAACCCTAACCCTCGATGTTCACATTACTATAAATTCAACTGGACTTGACTTTATCAAGTCAAGTCAAGTCAAGTTTATTTGTCACATACACATACGAGATGTGCAATGAAATGAAAAGTGGCAATGCTCGCGGACTTTGTGCAAAAACACAAACAAACAAACTACAAACAGAATGGAACAGAATCACATATTCACATGTTACATATTTGTGGGAGTGAAGGAAAAGGAAAAAAACAGCAATTTAAAAAAAGACACCACACACCATTAAAACGGTTCAGTAAAGTTATGTCAGGTTAAGTTAATCGACTACAGGATCGACGGGCAACACAGTGGCGCAGCGGTAGAATTGCTGCCTTACAGCGCCAGAGACCCAGGTTCAATCCTGACTATGGGTGCTCGTCTGTACGGAGTTTGTACGTTCTCCTCGTGACCTGTGTGGGATTTCCGCGAGATCTTCGGTTTTCTGAGGAAGGACATTATTGCCATAGAGGGAGTGCAGGGAAGGTTCACCAGACTGATTCCTGGGATGTCAGGACTGTCTTATGAAGAAAGACTGGATAGACTTGGTTTATACTCTCTAGAATTTAGGAGATTGAGAGGGGATCTTATAGAAACTTACAAAATTCTTAAGGGGTTGGACAGGCTAGATGCAGGAAGATTGCTCCCGATGTTGGGGAAGTCCAGGACAAGGGGTCACAGCTTAAGGATAAGGGGGAAATACTTTAAAACCGAGATGAGAAGAACTTTTTTCACACAGAGAGTGGTGAATCTATGGAACTCTCTGCCACAGAGGGTAGTCGAGGCCAGTTCATTGGCTATATTTAAGAGGGAGTTAGATGTAGCCCTTGTGGCTAAGGGGATCAGAGGGTATGGAGAGAAGGCAGGTACGGGATACTGAATTGGATGATCAGCCATGGTCATATTGAATGGCGGTGCAGGCTCGAAGGGCCGAATGACCTACTCCTGCACCTAATTTCTATGTTTCTATGTTTCTATGTTTCTCCCACACTCTAAAGACCTACAGTTAAATGGCTTGGTATTAAGGTAAAATTGTTCCTAGTGTGCGTGGGATAGTGTTAATGTGCGGGGGTCGCTGGTCGGTACAGACTCGTTGGGCTGAAGGGCCTGTTTCTGCGGTGTGTCTTTCAACTAAATTAGAAATTTAGAAAAAACTACAGTTCAAAGTGAGACATGGATTAATCCTGACTGCAGGTGCTGCCAGTGTGGAGTTTGTACGTTCAACTTGTGACCTCATGGGTTTTCTCCGGGTGCTCCGGTTTCCTCCTACACTCCGAAGATGGAGAGGTTTGTAGGTTAATTGGCTTAGATAAAGATTGTAAATTGTCCCTAGTGTGGAGGATAGCGCTAGAAAGGGGATGATCGCTGGGCGGTACAAAACATGGTGGGCCGAAGGGCCTGTTTCCACTCTGTATCTCTTAAGTCCAAAGTCTAAAGATACAGCATAGAAAGTATCTCAACTGGTTGCATCATAGCTTGGAACGATAATTCCAGCACACAGGAAAGCGAGAGGATACTGAGAGTGATGGACTCAGTCTGGTCCATCATGTCACTGTCCTTTGTAGCATCAGAAACATCTACCTCAAGGTGATGGCATCTATCATGACTGGTAGACTATGCCCACTCTCGCTGCTACCATTGGGTAGGAAGTACAGAAGTCTCAATTCCAACATCACTAGGTACAAGATCAGCAACTTTCCTATCACTATCAGGCTCTTGAACTGACCAGCACCATCCCAATCCTACCTCAGTAATGGAACTCTACAGATCACCTCTAATTAATTGTGAGCATGACATTTGTACCTTCGGCAAATTAAACAGATCATCACCAGCTCAATATTTAGCTCAGCAATATTTTCCTTATCATTCCTTATCCACCATACCCTGAAGTTAACCCACAAGTTTACACTTCAGACCCAATTCTCAAAGATAATGAATCTTATCCACCTATCTAAATTGCCATGGATCCAAATCTTAAAGATAATATGTCTCTAACTTGGTCATAAACACATTAATATGTTCTCTAACCTTTAACGCTTCCAATTTAAATTAATAATCTCCACTCTTTCCATTAGTTTGACCTGGTTCTTATTCTTCCCCTTCAAGATGAAATGGCACAAGGAACTGCAAATGCTAGAATCTTGAGTAAAACACAAAGTGCTGGAATAACTCAGCAGGTCAAGGCAGCATTAGAGGAGGGAATGAATAGATGACGTTTCAGGTTGAGACCTTTCTTCAGACAGAAATTACTTGTAGTTTCAATACAAGCAATAGTGCATAGGGGAGCATATTCCAGCTTCGTCGGGGGCTATGCATGATTGTGGCGGCCAAAATGCTAAGACTTGACTTGTTTTAATTTAGAAAAGAAATTTTTGTGGTGTCGTTCCTTTGAAACATCCCAAATTGTTCTATAGGTTCATCAGGTCAAATGTTATAGGAGCATAATAAGGCCATTTGGCCCATCAAGTCTGCTCCATCATTCAATCATGGCTGATTTATCCCCTCAACCCCATTATTAATTGTGCACCCTTTGCTGACCATCTGTCGCTTTGAAGGCAAACATGAAAAGCAAAGTATCCACAAAACACCAGCAAGCCTCCACAAACAGCAGATGAAATAAATCATCAATAAATGTATTATTTCAAATACGGCTCCATAGCAGAAGTGCCCACGTCGCGGGGCTGTAAACTGGAAGTATCCTGAGCTAATCCTCCTACAGCCATCATCTAGTGCAACAAGTGATGGCTTCCACTGATTGATGCCGGAAGCTTGCGTCCTTTTCAATCCGATGACAGCGGGGTCAACACTTTTAACAAGATGGACACGAAAAGAAGAAGAATCTCAAATACAAATGATTTAATGATTCACAAATAGATGACTAAAACTGCTCATGCCACCCACTCACTTAACCTATCGCTGGAGTTTAGAAGAATGAGGGGGGATCTCATTGAAACTTTCCAAATGGTGAAAGGCTTGGATAGAGTGGATGTGGAGAGGATGTTTCCACTAATGGGACAGTCCAAGACTAGACGTCGTAGCCTCAGAATTAAAGGACGTTCCTTTTGGAAGGAGATGAGGAGAAATTTATTCAGTCAGAGGGTGGTGAATCAATGGAATCTTTGCCACAGAAGGCTGTGGAGCCTGATATTTGATATATTTAAGGCAGAGATAGATAAATTCTTGATTAGTACGGGTGTCAGAGGTTATGGGGAGAAGGCAGGAGAATGGGGTTAGGATGGAGAGATAGATCAGCCATGATTGAATGGCATAGACTTGATGGGCCAAATGGCCTAATTCTACTCCTATTCCTTATGACCTAATGACCTTATGAACCTACCTGATAAAATATATATGCAATGCTCATTTATCACCTTACCAAATCATATATCATCGCACTGCTTTGAGATTCAAAAGTTATTCAACTGCACTATTAGCTTATCCCAATATTAGGCATTTTACCTCAAATGAAACAAGAACTAAGGACACTTTTTATTGAAGACATTAGATAGGTTAGTAGTCAGTCAGCACTTAAAGCCACATGCAGGTCCTGGGTTGTACTTGTGCTATTTTTGAATAGTTTGTAGTTCCCAGTTCGATTATTCTTAAGCAGAATATTTCTTAAACAGAAACTAAAAATATTACCAACTAAATCATGATTGCCTACAAATAATTATAGAACAGTATAAACTTACCCATAGCTTTCATGTAGCCATCAAAATTCTTATTTTCTATCATTTCCCATGTACCATTATAATCTACAGGCATTTTGTTCGGTTCCCAACTACAGATGCAGGTAAAGAGAATATTTTTCTTGCCTGAGGTTCAATTAGTACAGTCTTGTGAGTGCACTTGAACTTATATAGTTCCTGGTTCTATCGTGAAAGTCCATAGTTCAACTGATTAGATAATATTATCATGAAAGAGAACTACAAGACTTTTACCTATTGCACAAGCTCTGTTTGTCTTTGCTTAAATGGCAAATTTAACTAAGCTAGCCCGGAAGGGCTGAGATCTGGATGTTCAATTTGCAGAACTCTTTTGTTTTCAGCATTTGGGGACCTCGGTTGTGCAAAAAACAATCACGAATTGCAATCACATTGCCTTCTCCCCGAAACCTTTGATGCCTTTTTCTAATCAAGAACCTAACACAAGGAATGGGTGACGTGAAGGGCCTCGACCTGAAACGTTACCCATTCCTTATCTCCAGAAATACTGCCTGTCCTGCTGAGTTACTCCAACATTTTGTGCCTATCTTCCAGCATCTGCAGTCCATCTTACATATCTTAATTCCCCCAAGATCCTTCTTCTCACAGTAAAACTCATATTTCTCACGTGAGGGATAAAGTCACATTTATCCACATGTGCATGGAGCAATGGGCACTTAATTTTCAATGTGAGTGGTCTCTGAGTTGCTTAAACTAGAATACTCTCCCCTTCTGCACTGCTGGGCGAGTATGCTGTGCTTGGGGGGAGAAGAAAGAGAAGTAGGTTAAAAACCTGCTAGGACCACACAGCTGTGCCTCACGACGACTCTGACTGTGAAGGTGAAGGTGAAGGTGCCAATTCCTCTCCACATCTTGGGCTCCAGGTCACCTCAGGGCATTGACGGATGACACATCTCGCACTTTGCAGCCCACTATTACAGAGCAAGGTGGTCTCCACAAATGACTACATGCTGAGGGATGAACTGAAGGTTCAGGCATCTTCCACAAGTGGTCTATGGGGAATGGCCATAGTTGAAGGCACTCCCACTATTACACACTAAGGGACTGGAACCCTAATTGAAAACCTCTGAGACATCGTAGATGAAAGGAAAATGGTATCTGGCTGACATAGTGTAACTTTAATAAGCGAATAGAAAGATACGACTTTGAGTGTGACACACAAATCTACTAAATTATATATTGGACATTTTTCGAAAAGAACATTTCTGGAGAGAAAAATAAATTACTGTCCACTGTTGTATTCACAGCTTGGCAGAGGCAGGGAAACTCATGCCCTTTCCTTTAAGCAGTAGACAGCAGGCAACACATGAATTGGCCAAGGTAACAAGCTTCCTTCGAGCTCGGGGAATTGTGGACAACACATGAATTTCGATGAATTCGTAAAGGAAAGCAAGAAACATCAGGAACTTCGTGCATCTTCGAATGCAACACAGGCCTTTCAGCTGAGGTTACCTGTGCATGTGCAATACCTCAGCTACTGCACTGGACCAAAGAGTAGCATTTGGAGGGGAAGATTTATCCACCGAATCCTGGGCTCCTGGAATGTGTAGGAAGGAACTGCAGATGCTGATTTACAACAAAGATAGGCACACGATGCCGGAGTAACTCAATGGGATGAGCAGCATCTCTGGAGAGAAGGAATGGGTGACGTTTCGGGTCAAGACCCTTCTTCAAACTGAGAGCCAGGGGAGAGGGAGACTAGAGATAGGGAAGGGTAAGATGTGAAAACGACAGACGATGATCGAGGAGATGTAGAATGGTTCATTGTTGGCTGAGGGGCAACGAGGCACGCAATCAGTAAATTTAATCAGGAGGATAGGGAAACTAGTCAGAGAACTAGGGTGGGGGAGGGACGGAGAGAGGGATAGCAAGGGTTACTTGAAGTTAGAGAAATCAATATTCATACCGCTGGGTTGTAAGCTGCCCACGTGAAATATGAGGTACTGTTCCTCCAATTTGCGTTGTGCCTCACTCTGACAGTGGAGGAGGTCCAGGACAGAGAGGTCAGTGTGGGAATGGAAGGGGGAGTTTTGACAGGATTGTGCTATTACAAGGAACTGGGGCCAGTTGGAACATTGTGGAAACAATCTTCAGTTTCCTCATGAGGAGATTTGGATGCTCATTTAAGCCTGGGAACATCCAGCACTGCACTCCAGCAGCATAATAGCAATGGAGGGCCCAGCGTGGGGGGGACTACCATGAGGGCGAGGGGGAAGAACGAAGGGGGACCTGGCATGTGGGGACCACCATGAGGGCGAGGGGGAAGAACGAAGGAGGACCAGGCATGTGGGGTCCGCCGGGAGGAGAGGGAAGGAGGGAGACCAAAGGTGCACCTGGCACGGGATACTTTGTAACTTTGTCAGCGTCCTTTATGTGGTGACTATTTGCATACCTTGGGAATGCAAGCAAAGAATTTCATGGTGACTTGTCACATGTGAGAATAATGTATTCATTCATAGTGGCACAGCCGGCAGAGTGGGTTTTGACCAAGTTTACAGTCATTTGCCTGAAAGTCTCCAGAGCTGGCTCATGGCCAGGCTGTGATTATGGGCCTGGAGACACTGAGGCAAATCCTTGCGTGTTTTTACAATGTTGATGGTAGCCCAGGGAGCAAATAGATCTTGTGTGGGAATGTATAGGAACTCCTGTTCTCCAATGCTTTGAATATCCTTGGATGTTCACCAAAACCCTGAGAATATCCTTGGCGAATGTTAAAATGCTGGTGGTACTCTATAAAAGCAAGTAGACCTTGTGTAAGAGTATATGGATAATAATAATAATAATAATAATAATGATGTAAGGCAGCACCTCTACCGTTGGGCCATTGTGCCGCCCTATCTACTGCAGGCACCTCCCATGGAAGCTGAAGACAATGACAATAACCGGTGTAACAGGCCTTGTTGCAAAAGCCTGGCTGGAGGTAAAATGACTCCAAGTTGTCCTTGGATTTAGAAAAACAAAAAATTCTGAGCTCAGCGGGACAGGCAGTATCTCTGGAGAGAAGGAATGGGTGACGTTTCGGGTCGAGACCCTTCTACAGACTGATGTCAGGGGAGTGGGTGGTACAGAGATAAAATGTAGTCTTGTTGCAGAAGACTGGTGGGAGAAGTGGGAAGGGGGAGGGGATGGAGAGAGAGGGAAAGCAAGGGCTACTTGAAGTTGGAGAAGTCAATGTTCACACCGCCGTGGTCTAAGCTACCCAAGTGAAATATGAGGTGTTGTTCATCCAATTTGCGCTGGGCCTCACTCTGACAATGTCCTTGCATGAATCTTGGATAGGAATCTCTGGGTTGTGTACAGCCTCCCATTGCAACTCCGACATTTCTCTCCCTTCTCTCGACAAACGCTGTTGTTCCTGGGTGTTGAGGCTGGTGTTATTCCTCTTGCTTTACACTCTCACCATCACCAAATGTGCTTTCCACTCTCACCATCCAAATGAAAGCGGCTATAATGGCACGTGTAACAAGCTGTTAGAGTTTAGTCACGGAACATAAAGCAGGACATGCCGGGATGAGCAGTCTGGAAGCTGAAACCTGTCCCAGCAGACCATACAGTAGAATTACACACATATCCCTATAGTTCGCTCATCTGCAATTTGAATGGCTCTTTAATTAATCCTTCCAGAGTCTTAGAAATAAGCATAAGCTCAGTCCAAGTGGACTGTGTTAGATTTTGAATTCCTCTCACACTTCAGTGTTGAAGACAACATTGCCCCTGGATTTGAATATATTCATGAGGGCACTGCCTGGTTCTGTTTAGTTTTGTTTAATTTAGTTTAGATATACAGTGCGGAAACAGGCCCTTCAGCCCACCAGCACACTAATACTATCCTGCACACAAATTTACAATTTTACCAAGCCAATTAGCCTACATAGCTGTACATTTTGAGAGTGTGGGAAGAAACCGGAGCTACCGGTGAAAACTCATGCAGGTCACGGTGACAATGTACAAACATCATGCATGGAAACATAGAAAATAGGTGCAGGAGTAGGTCATTCGGCCCTTTGAGCCTGCACCGCCATTCAATATGATCATGGCTGATCATCCAACTCAGCATCCTGTACCTGACTTCTCTCCATACTCCCTGATCCCTTTAGCCACAAGGGCCACACTCCCTCTTAAATATAGCCAATGAACTGGCCCCAACTACTTTCAGTGGCAGAGAATTCCACAGATTCACTACTCTCTGTGTAAAAAAAAAAGGTCTAATCTCGGTCCTAAAATACTTCCCCCTTATCCTTAAACTGTGACCCCCTAGTTCTGGACTTCCCCAACATTGGAAACAATCATCCTGCATCTAGCCTGTCCAACACCTTAAGAATTTTGTACGTTTCTATAAGATCTCCCCTCAATCTTCTAAATTCTAGCGAGTACAAGCCGAGTCTATCCAGTCTTTCTTCATATGAAAGTCCTGACATCCCAGGAATCAGTCTGGTGAACCTTCTCTGTACTCCATCTATGGCAAGAATGTCTTTCCTCAGATTAGGAGACCAAAACTGTACACAATACTCCAGGTGTGGTCTCATCAAGGCCCTGTACAACTGCAGTAGAACCTCCCTGCTCCTAGACTCAAATCCTTTTGCTATGAATGCTAACATACCATTCGCTTTCTTCACTCCCTGCTGCACCTGCATGCCTACTTTCAATGACTGGTGTACCATGACACCCAGGTCTCGTTGCATCTCCCCTTTTCCTAATCGGTACAGACAGCTCCTCTAGTCAGGATCAAACCCGGGTGTCTGGTGCTGTACAATAGCAACTCTACCGCTGCGCCACTGTGCCGCCCTAGGTGTCCCAGTTGGTTAAACAAAGATCCAAGCATAAAATGGAAGTAATCTAGAAAGCTGCTGAAACAAATGCGATGTAGTTTGAAGCACTTTTAGCAACAGACCAACTCCAAGCCTGTTGGTTAGGTCGGGTGAACTCACACCTTTAAAGCTGTCAATATAAAAGGCGATAAATGCATTCACCTTGAGGATGAGAATTGATTTTGATCTCTCACGAGGCACTTTTGTTGTACTTGCATTGAGTCTGCCCTCTTTAATTGGATTTTCACCTTAAGTATTGCTTGAAATACCAGTCTGCAATATTCTATGTTAACCAAAACACTGTACAAAAGTGTTTGATTCCTCCGAGAATCAATACAGCTGGCAGAGATTTTTTTTTTTTAACTGCCTAGGAAGATTTTAAACTATAATAGTTATCTCAAAAGCTGTTGGGAAACATTGGAAATAGTCTGACTGGTGTATAAATTGAAGTTCAATTTGCGGCACTATAACGAACTCGGTTCACCAATTCCATGACCACTCTGGAACGATGAAAGAATTGTGTTTATTTAAACGTCAATTTTCTGCTCATTAAATGCCTTGAACACGTTTGTCGTATTATAGGTACTAAACATGTGGAAACTGTTGGTTTGTTATTTGTGTTCATTGTGTTCCTGTTTTGCTAATATATTGTTGAGCAGTGACAACTGATGCGATTGCTTGAGTCTCCTTGACCATTAAATGACATGGCTGCATGTCTATACAAATCCAACTTTCCCTAAGATCCCCATATCCCTTAATTCAGCAGTGGTTGGCAGAAAAGTAACAAAACCACCGTTCAGTGGCACAAAAACATCCCCCCTCCCCCTCTCCCCCACCACGCTTGTACCCAAAAAAACATTAAAGGGCCTGTCCCACTTACGTGTCGTTGGCACGCAAATTACGTGACCTCGTGGTCGTGTTGAGCCGCGATGGTCCCGCGAAGGTCAGGCGCGATTCCATGCGTACGCACAGCCGTCTGGAGCACGAGACGTCATTTGAAGATGGGCACAAAGCTGGAGTAACTCAGCGGGACCGGCAGCATCTCTGGAGAGAAGCAATGGGTGATGTTTCGTGTCGAGACTCTTCTTCAGTCTGAAAGAAGGGTCTTGACCTGAAACGTCACCCATTGCTTCTCTCCAGAGATGCTGCCGGTCCCGCTGAGTTACTCCAGCTTTGTGTCTATCTTCAATTTTCTTGGCCCCGCTCTGGGAGTAGAAGTGGGGGCGGATCCGGACCGCAACGGCCGTGAGCCCCAGGCTGAGTTCGGCGATCGTTTGCCTGCTTCTGCTGCTGTTGAAGGCGAGACGTTGCGTCGCGCCAGGGTCTTGGGCCTGTCCCACTTTGGCCGTCAGTTCCACGACAGGCCGTTGGCGCGCGAAGATTTTGTTCCCTACAAGAATTTTGGAGCCCCGCGCGATGTCGCACACAACTACATACCCCTTCGCGCTTCTAAGTGGGACCGGCCCCGCGCGGCCTAACGATGCCCGTGTGCCTCAACGCGACCATGAGGTTGTGTAATTTGCGTGCCAAGGACATGCAAGTGGGACAGGCCCCTAAGAGTTCTGAATGTACCCAGTTGATGTATTGGTGGATTGAATGCAAGTAGCAGCATGAAAACAGGTCTGTCGGCCCATCAAACCCATGCCGACCATAGCTCACCATTATCTCACTTTTGCATCCACCTCCTGTACATCAGAGGACAATTAACCTACAAATCCGCACGTCTTTGGGGTGTGGGAGGGAACCGGAGGATCCGGAGGAAACCCATATGTTCACAGGAAGAACTTGCAAACTCTGGGGGCACCTCAAGGTCAGGCTTGATCCTGGGTCTCCAGTGCCAGCTGTGTTGCCCAGTGACATAGCATCATCAACCCTCTCAGGTAGAGCTATCCAAAGATTCACAAGATCCCGAGTTACCAAACTCCTACTCATTTCAGGGCCTGGTTTTACCTGGATATTTCCACTAGTGGGAGACTCTAGGACTAGTCAAGTAACGTTTCATTTTTCATAATTCCAGCAGGTGTAAGCCTAGCCTATCCAATCTTTTACCATGACATAACCATGCATTCTAAGTATCAGTCTAATAAACCTTCTCTAAACTGCTTTGAACATATTCTAATCTAAGGCACCACACTAGCATTAAGGTAGACAAAAGTGCTGGAGAAACTCAGCGGGTGCAGCAGCATCTATGGAGCGAAGGAAATAGGCAACGTTTAGGCAACATCAATGGAGCGAAGGAAATAGGCAACGTTTCGGGCCGAAACCCAAAGGGTTTCGGCCAGAAACGTTGTCTATTTCCTATCGCTCCATAGATGCTGCTGCACCCGCTGAGTTTCTCCAGCACTTTTGTCTACCTTCGATTTTCCAGCATCTGCAGTTCCTTCTTAAACACTACCATAAAGTCTGGTTTGGAGATTTCTGAATGGAAGGTCATTGCTATTTTTTTTTCTTTAATATCGAGAAAGATACAATTAAAAAAAAATATATAAGATTCTTGATTAGGAAGAGTGTCGAAGGTGTTCATAGAAACATAAACGAAGGCAGTTTCAAATGGCTGTTATCTGTATTAATTCGGATTCAGCAAGAATGTAGGAAATGTAGAAATGTGCAGAAAATGTTGTTTTTTTCCTTGGTTTTAATTACTTTGATCATTGCGAGCCAAATGCAGGGAATGTTTACGTGACACCATTGCATGCAGTAGCAGGATGCATACTTGCTTTGCTGCATCTCACTTAGCAAGTGATTAGCTGCAAAATGCCAAAGCCAGTTTCAGTGGTACAAAAATCGCTGCAGTTTATATTACATTTCCATGGACTTTAACCCGAGGAATATTCCATTATGTCCTTAATCCCTGCATAATCACAAGAACAATCTTGCCATAATTCTGAGAGGGCTATTAAAATAAGGGACCCCAGTAAATTAAAATAGCAGTAAGACAATGGCTTTTCATTTGGGGACTCCACGAATCTGTCATATTTGATCAAAATTCATCAAAACACTTAATTAAGTTATTTAATATGGATTATTGTTTTCCAAATGTAATTATCAAGTGGAAATAGGAATCGACTACAGACATCAGGTTTAAGCATAGAATGTCAATGCACTAAATCAGTTGCTGTCATTAAATACGATTCCCAGTTGAGACAGAAAACTTCAATATGCAATTTCATTCAAATAATAAAGCGTTCCCCAATTATTCACATTTTCAAATTCTAATTGGCTGGAACCAGGTCTATCATTCATGCCCATCTGGCAAGATATAATTTTACTCCCACTGATAACAGTAGGAACCCTACATTATTAAAAAATGCATTCCATTCAAAAGGTCCTATGTGGATTTTAGCGTTACTGTAGGATAGTTTCATTCAGATTTAATCTTCCACCAGTTCAATTGCTTCAATGCATTACTAACCATTCTCACCCTGTTGCTTCAGATTGCCTCAGTGTGTAGGGTTTTTTTGCCAGCAATCTTGGAAAGCAAACACTTCCAAACAACTACTAATTCTCTTATGGGAGCTACAGAATAAAGGCCGTACAATATTTCTGCCCTGGGATTACTTTTACTGGAATGAAACTATTCATATGTACAAAATCACGAGAGGAATAGATCGGGTAAACGCACAGAGTCTCTTGAACACAGTTGGCAAATTGAGAAGCTGAGGACATAGGTTTAAGGTGAGGGGGGAAAGATTTAATAGGAACCTGGGGGGTAGGTAACATTTTCACACACAGGTTGGTGGGTTTATGGAACGAGCTGTCGGAGGTAGTTGAGGCAGATACTATCGCAATGTTTAAGAAACATTTAGACAGGTACATGGGTAGGACAGGTTTACAGTTATATGGGTCTAACACAGGCAGGTGGGACTAGTGCAGATGGGACATGTTGGTCGGTGTGGACAAGTTGGGCTGAAGGGCCTGTTTCCATGTTATATGAGTGTAGGACTCTATATACAAAAGAGTAAAGTATGCATATCTTTGAACATTCATTACTATCATTTACTTTAGTGTTGATGATATTTTCATCTCCCTACAGTCCCTTTCACAGCTTCCCTAATATAATACAATAACTGCCGGGGGCGGTGGTTGAGGCAGATATGGTAGTGGAATATACAAGATGTTTTGGGTAGAATAGAGGGCTATGAATTATGTGCAGGCATATCAGAGTTGGTCTTGGCATTAAGGGGTCAAAGCACCATTGGGCAGGGGCGGCAGGGCCGGAGGCTGTGGCTTTAGCTCAGCAGCAGGCCTGACTTGCCCGCCACGGAACTGGGAAATCAGTCTGAAGAGGGAAGCCCCTGCTCGGTCCCAGGGACCAGAGAGAAGGGAGGAGGGAGTCAACGATGGCACATGCAAGGGCTAAAGGACTGGTGAAAGGAACCAGGGTCTTATCATCCATGCCTTCGAGGTCGGCTGCGGGAGACACCCCCTGATCACTAAGGCTGAAGGTGGTTGGGTGAAGAGAAGGATGACGGTTCGCTGAACGAACCGCATCGAGGTGACGGCTACAATGGGCCTTTACGACCAGCTGCAGCTTGGACTTCGAAAATAGTACCAAAGGCTGGCCACTCTCATACATGGTCTCAGTGAGCTATTTCTATACAATTTATACTCAATCTAGGATTGTTAAATTTAGTTTAGTTTAGTTTAGAGAAACAGCGTGGAAACAGGCCCTTCAGCCCAACGAGTCCCTGCCGACCAAATATCCCCGCACACTAGCACTATCCTAGGGACAGTTTACAATTGTCCCAAAGCCAATTAACCTGCAAACCTGTATGTCTTTGGAGTGCGGGAGGAAACTAGAGCACCAGGAGAAAACCCATGTAGGTCATGGGGAGAACGTATAAACCCCGTACACGCAATACCCATGGTCAGGTTCGAACCTGGGTCTCTGGCGCTGTAAGGCACCAACTCTACCGCTGTGCCACCATGCTAATTGTGCTTATGTATATTAATAATTTCCTGAAATGTATGCAAAAATCAGCTTCGGTACGTGTGATCTCGACCTGAAACGTCACCCACTCCTTCTCTCTGGAGATGCCGCCTGTCCCGCTGGGTTGCTACAACTTTTTGTGTCTATCTTTGATAATCAAGAACCATTGAACCGTCGAATGTCCGGCTGAAGGGCCCGTTCACGTGTTGTGCTGCTCTATGTGTTAACTTTACTTCTCAGTTTGGTGGTGGATTACAAGCAATAATGGCATGGAGCATATTTAGCAGTGTCTTTTTTACATCACACAAGGCAAATATAATAAAGGACTTGGAAGAGCTATTTATATATGGATGAAATTTTCCAATTCAATTGCAATCATATGGATCAAGAGTCGTTCTCATATATCAGCCTTTTATAAACAGATAGAAATTCTAAACAAAACATATTAGCTTGAAATGACCAATAAAAGCTGCATTCATGCTATTGAAATATGCTGACCCATAACATATATTTAATTATGATGTGTTATCTTGCAAGGTTCGACGTGGAGAAGTAGGGGAAAGTGCGGCACAGAGGTTAAAGTGCACCAAATTGGCACTGGGGATTGAAGATCATATTTCCCAATAAGGCAGTGTTAGTAAATGATTTCCTGGTTTATATTTACTGGCGAGGAGTGAGGAGAATCCTATTGAGACTGAGGAACAAATACGGAAAGGGAAAGAGAGAAAAGCGGCACAGCAATGGAGAACACGATAAAGGGGAAATTAAAAAAAACACACACAGCATAGAGATAGAGCTGCAAATTGAAACACAGTGAACTGAATGCTGGTTGATGTGCCAATAGTTATAGCGAGACAAAATTAGAACTAAATTGTGTAAGATAATAAGTCACCAATCAAAGAGAAATACAATGGGACAAGTCACTACCAACAAAATTTTCTAAGCGATTTAGACTCAAATGTCTCATTTCCTTGAAACATTTGAAAAGGTGACGAGTTTATCGTTTCCACTGATGTTGTCAGCGGATTTAGTCTTCAATGTTTAGAAGTTGTTGAGGTTCTCTGGCTTTAGTCAACGTCTCTTCTTTCGTTTTGCCTCTGGTCATGTTCTTCACTCCACCTTCTTAAAGACTTGCTTACTTTTGACATCTTCAACCCGTAGTTCCTGCAGAGTGGGAGGGAGAGAGCAGGAGAGATAAATAAAGATGCTGTATTAGCTGATGCAGAGCATATTTAGAATTTCATTGGATTTAGAATATTGCAAATTGTTTTTAATGATATTATTTTGTGCTGTTTCATAATTGCCCTTGAGAACAAATTCATTGCTTGATGTCTAAAGGAGGGGGATTCAGGAATGTTTGCATGGATGTCCGCTGTTGGCTGCAGATTTGGATAAGGAATCCACAAAATGGAAACTGCATGAAATGGGCTTGCACAATGTTACACACTTCGCTTAGAATAAGATAAAAATGGAATAGAATCGCAATAGAATCTGGAATTAATTATCAGTTCAAGTGGGTCATTGCTTTTTCTCAGCTCTCTCCTTAATAATATAATATAGGGCGAAGCCTCGTTTCCCTTGGATGGGGGCGAGGAATGAAAACTTAATGTGGCAGTGCACTTGCATAGAGTCTCCACAGGTGGCACAATGGTGCAGCGGTAGAGTTCCTGCCTTACAGCTCCAGAGACCCAGGTTCAATCCTGACTATAGGTGCTGCCTGTAGGGAGTTTGCACATTCTCCCTGTGAACGTGTGGGTTTCCTCCGGGTGCTCTGTTTTCCTCCCACATTCCAAAGGCACGCAGGTTAATTGTAGGTTAATTGGCTTCTGTGAATTGTCACTGGTGTGCAGGATGCAAAACTGAGAGATGACATACTAGTGTACATTATTGAGAATGTACAAACGTGTCACTTGTTTGACTATTGTCATGCCTAAGATCTTTCCCTTGGATTTACAATATATGAAGATAAAAATGCATATTTGCGGCATTGTGAACTGCTATTATGGTTTATAAAATTGAATTCGAAGTATGCATCCTAAATTCTTGTCTTTGTTTAGGGTTAGGGAATGCAGTAATTCATGCAATCATTTTTCATCTCTGAATGTAAATCCATGAGAATAAAGAGCACACTACTTTGAGAACCGTTTCAACTTTAACCAAACATGGATTCATTTTTTTTTTTAGCTTCTTACTCAATTTTGCAGGAAGCGAAATTTCAATCTGATTTTTCAATAACCTGGCACAGCAGAAATTAGACACAAAATGCTGGAGTAACTCAGCGGGACAGGCAGCATCTCTGGAGAGAAGGAATAGGTGACGTTTCGGGTTGACCTGACTCTCAGTCTGAAGGAATGTCACCCATTCGTTCTATCCAGAGATGCTGCCTGTCCCGCTGAGTTACACCAGCATTTTGTGTCTATCATCGGTGTAAACCAGCATCGGCAGTTCCTGCATATACAGCAGAAATTAGGTTTTGTTGGAAAAGGTCGTGAAGCAAAAGAGTCCGTATGAGGTTTGGCTCCAAAATAAAACGTTATCCGATTCATACATCACCATTCCATGCAAATGGAAAGCGAATAATGGCTTATCCAGAACTGATAACGTTAGTTAATCAGAAGTTAAAGGCAAATTAGCAATTGCTGCTTTGGGTGGTCAATTATTAACTGGGTTGATTACAAAATATTCTGTTAATCAGTTTATTTGTGTTTCCTTGAATCATTTAATACCTCACGTCATCGGTGGCTGTATTAAATGTGTATTTTCTTCTGCACAACATACATTCCAAATAAAGAAATTACTAAAATTTCCATTTCTAGAAACTAAAAGTACTTAGTAACTGCTCGAAAATATTTGCAATTATTTACTGCAAAAGAACTATGAGAATGTTTTCACTTCAAAATATTTTATTACTAGGCCGCAGAATGGCAAATGGCATTTAATTCAAATAAGTACAAGGTGTTCCATTTTGAGAAGTCAAACTAGGGCAAGACTTCAATGGCAGAGTTTGGTGTTTTGTAGAGTAGAGGGGTCATAAGATCATAAGTGATTGGAGTAGTATTATGCCTTTCGGCCCATCAGTTTTTCACTGACTGGAGAATAATCTGATCTATCAGTTATAAGTTAGTGTACTCAACAACCCATCAATTAAAGAAAACATTTTCTCCAGATTTGCCCATTCATTGAATGTATATGTTTTCAATGTTGTCTCTCTCTGCCTCTTTAGTAAATGTAGCACCTTATTCTATCATCTGAATTAATACCAGATGGGATGATTCAACAGCACCAAGTTGAGGACATATCTTTTATATTTAAGATGGACACAAAAAGCTGGAGTAACTCAGCGGGTCTGACAGCTTCTCTGGAGAAAAGGAATCGGTGAAGTTTCCGGAATTAGGCCATTCGGCCCATCAAGTCTACTCCACCATTCAATCATGGCTGATCTGTCGCTCCCTCCTAACCCCATTCTCCTGCCTTCTCCCCATAACCTCTGACACCTGTACTGATCTAGAATCTATCTATCTCTGCCTTAAAAATATCCATTGACTTGGCCTCCACAGCCTTCTGTGGCAAAGAATTCCACAGATTCACCACCCTCTGACTGTAGATCTAGGAGTTCAAGTAAATGGTTCCCTGAATGTGGCATCACAAGTAAATATTGTGATGAAGAAGGCTTTTGTCCTGCTGGCCTTCATCAGTCAGAGTATTGTGCATCAAAGTTGGAAGGCCATGTTACAGTTGGTGAGGCCACACTTGGTGTACTGTGTTCTGTTTCGGTCACCCTGCTTCATGATAGATGCCAAAGATAAAATTAGGTTTTTACTTTAGAAACAAATCTTGTTTTTCTTTTGAAGCCAAAAAAAGACTTGTTGCTGCAACGTTTATGTCTGTGTTGGACTATGGTGATGTTTTATATATGAATGCATCTTCAAAATGCCTACAGTCTTTGGACACGGTCTACCACGGAGCACTGAGATTTGTTACTAATTTTAAAACCCTCACGCACCACTGCTCTTTGTATGCTCAAGTTGGATGGTTTGCCCTGTCCACCCGCAGACTCCATCATTGGCATATCCTTATTTATAAGACTATCCTCGGTGTTCTTCCCTCATACCTGCAGAAGTATGTAATTCGAAAAAGCACAGGAACTTATCAGCTCCGCTCTGAGGACTTGTTCTTACTAACTGTACCTAAAGTCCGTACTGAACTGGGGAAAAGGGCATTTAGTTATGCTGCTCCCTTCGCATGGAACCAGCTGCAGAATGAACTGAAACTTAAGGAGCTGGTTTCTATAAACAGATTTAAATCCCTTCTTAATGATGTTGAAGCGGGCACTTCTGTCTGTACATGCTTTGTTTGATGATGTTCTGACTGTGACTCTATTTATATGTTCTCTGTTGTTTTTAAATTATTGTCTGTAACTGTGGAACTGTGCTGCTGCCTGTCTTGGCCAGGACTCTCTTGTAAAAGAGATTTTTAATCTCAATGAGACTTCTCCTGGTTAAATAAAGGATAAATTAAAAAAAATAAAAAATTGAGTTGGAAAGAGTGCAGGGAAGATTTACGAGGACGTTAAACATAGAAACATAGAAAGTATGTGCGAGAGTAGACCACCAGGTCCGTCGAGCCCGCACCGCCATTCGCTCATGGCTGAACACTAAACAGACACACTTACCCACAAACAGTAGACACAAGACACAGAACACAAGACACTACCCTCCCCTTTATACCGCTATCACCCCTCTCCACCCCAAAAACCTCGTGATCTCCTGGGGGAGGCAAAAAACCGGATAAAAACCCAGGTCCAATTCGGGAAAAAAATCCGGGAAATTCCTCTCCGACCCCAATCTAGGCGATCGACACTTGTCCAGGAGATCACTCAGGTCTTACTATACTAACCATACCTAGGTCCATATCCCTGCCCTCTCCCCGTAGCCCCTTATCCCCTTGGCAGCTAAAAAACATCTATTTTAGTCTTAAATATATTTAAAGTTTCTGCTTCCACTGCTCCCTGGGGCAGTGAATTCCATAAATTAACCACCCTCTGGGTGAAGAAGTTCTTCCTCATCTCAGTTTTAAAAGAGCCCCCCCTTATTCTGCAACTATGTCCCCTAGTTCTAGTTTCCCCGATCATTGGGAACATCCTCGGTGCATCCACCCGATCAAGGCCCCTCACGATCTTATATGTTTCAATGAGATCGCCTCTCATTCTTCTAAACTCCAAGGAGTAGAGTTCCAGCCTACTTAACCTTTCCTCATATGTCAATCCCCTCATTGCAGGAAGTAATCTTGTAAACCTTCGCTGCACTGCCTCCAGGGCTAGTACATCCTTTCTTAAGTATGGACCCCAGAACTGTACACAGTATTCCAAATGTGGTCTCACTAATACTGTGTACAGCTGCAGCAAGACCTCCGTGTTTTTATACTCAATCCCCCTAGCAATAAAGGCCAAAACTCCATTGGCCTTCCTGATTGCTTGCTGCACCTGCATACTAACTTTTAGTGATTCATGTACTAATACCCCTAGATCCCTTTGCGTTGCATTACAACGCAGCTCCTCCTCATTTAGAAAATAACTTGCCCTATCATTTTTTTTCCCAAAGTGAATGACTTCACATTTATTAGTATTAAACTTCATCTGCCAAGTTGTTGCCCACTCACCTAACTTATCTATATCCTTTTGCAGACTCTTCCTATCCTCCTCATCCCCTACTTTTCCTCCCATTTTTGTATCGTCCGCAAATTTTGATATATTACACTTGGTTCCCTCCTCCAAATCATTTATATAAATTGTGAACAACTGGGGTCCCAGCACCGACCCTTGCGGAACCCCGCTAGTTACCGGTTGCCATCCCGAGTATGAACCATTTATCCCCACTCTCTGCTTCCTATTTGTTAGCCAATCCTCTACCCATGCTAATATATTACCCCCAATTCCATAATTTTTTATTTTTAGCAATAGTCTCTTATGTGGCACCTTGTCAAAAGCCTTTTGGAAGTCCAAGTATACCACATCCACCGGTTCCCCTTTATCCACCCGGGTTGTTACTTCCTCAAAGAATTCGAGCAAATTCGTTAAACAGGACTTCCCCTTCACAAAACCATGCTGGTTCTGTCCGATGAAGTCATGTTTATCCAAGTGCCCCGTTAGTGTTTCTTTAATAATTGTTTCTAACATTTTACCCACCACCGATGTTAGACTAACCGGTCTATAGTTACCCGCTTTCTGTTTACTTCCTTTTTTAAATATAGGTGTTACATTGGCCATTTTCCAATCCACTGGGACCGTTCCTGCCTCCAGGGAGTTTTGGAAAATTATCACCAATGCATCCACAATCCCCACCGCTATCTCCCTCAAGACCCTTGGATGTAATCCATCAGGCCCAGGGGATTTATCCTCCTTCAGTCTCATTAATTTCCCTAATACCACCTCCTTGGTGATCTTAATAGTATTTAGCTCCTCCATTCCTACCGCCCCCTGTTTATCCAACGTTGGAATATTTTTTGTGTCTTCTATGGTGAAGACTGATACAAAATACTCGTTTAATGCCTTTGCCATTTCCATGTTCCCCACCAACAACTCTCCAGTCTCACCCTCCAATGGACCAACGTTCACCTTAGCCACCCTTTTTCTTTTTATATAGCTATAAAAACTCTTACTATTAGTTTTTATGTTGTTTGCTAAATTCCTTTCATAGTCTATTTTCCCCGTCTTAATTAATCTCTTAGTTATTTTTTGCTGACCTTTAAATGCTTCCCAATCCTCTACCCTCCCACTATCTCTGGCTACCTTATATGCCCTTGCCTTCAGCCGAATACTATCCTTTATAGTTTTACTGAGCCATGGCTGACTGTTCTTACCCTTACCCCTTTTTTTCTTCATAGGAATAAATTTTTCTTGAAGGTTATACAGTAGACCCTTAAACGTACACCACTGCTCATGTACCGTCTTATTCTTGAGTCTGCTATCCCAGTCAACTTTGATCAGCTCAGTCCTCATACCTTCATAATCCCCCTTATTTAGACTAAGCACCCTAGCCTGAGTTTCAACCTGCTCCCCTTCTATTTGAATATGGAATTCGACCATATTGTGGTCACTTGTTCCCAACGAGTCCCTAACTATGACATTTTTAATTAATCCTGCTTCATTACACAGGACCAGATCCAAGATTGCCTCCCCCCTTGTCGGTTCTGTGACATACTGTTCTAGGAACCCGTCTCTAATACATTCTATAAATTCTTCCTCTAGTCTACCCTGCCCAGTTTGGTTTGCCCAATTAATATGAAAATTGAAGTCCCCCATGATTACAGCAGTTCCCTTTTTACATGCGTCAACTATTTGCAGATTTATGTTCTGACTAACAGCGTCACAGCTATTTGGAGGTCTATAAATTACACCCACTAGTGTTTTTTTCCCCTTGTTATTCTCTATCTGTACCCAAGCTGTTTCACTATCCTGATCCTTCAACGCAATATCCTTCCTCTCTATTGCCGTTATTCCCTCCCTTATTAAAAGGGCCACCCCTCCTCCCTTTCTTTCCTGTCTATCTTTCCTAATTGTCGAGTACCCCTCTATATTTAACTCCCAGTCCTGATCCCCTTGCAGCCATGTCTCCGTAATGGCCACGATATCATAACTATATATACTTAATTGCACCGTTAATTCATTTATCTTATTACGAATACTCCGTGCATTTAGATAAAGCACTTTCAGATGATTTTTACTACCCTTCCTTTCCGTTTTTGCCCCTTTTACATCTAGAGCTTTATCTTCACCCATTCTGTCTCCTGTCACATTTTGACTTTCCGCTTCCCCACTGATACCCTGCTCTATTTCCTCTACCCCTGCCGTTATTACCCCCCTTGATACCTCCCCCCCGCTACTTAGTTTAAAGACCTCTCTACTGCCCTAGTTATATGATTTGCCAGGACCCCAGTCCCAGCACCGTTCAGGTGAAGTCCGTCCTTACAGAACAGATCCCCCCTGTCCCAGTACTGGTGCCAGTGGCCCAAGAAACCAAACCCATTATTCCCACACCAGTCTTTGAGCCACGCATTCAGCTTTTTAATTTTACGTACCCTCGCCGATTTGGCCCGTGGCTCAGGTAGCAATCCGGAGATCAGTACCCTCGAGGTTCTGCTTTTTAATTTATTCCCTAACTGCTCAAACTCCTTCAGCAGATCCTCCTTCCTCGTCCTTCCTATGTCATTGGTCCCCACATGGACCACGACCACTGGATCCTCCCCCTCCCACTGCAAATTTCTCTCCAGCATCGCAGAGATATCCTTAACCCTAGCACCGGATAGGCAACACAGCCTTCGGGACATGTTCTGCTGGCCGCAGAGAACCTTATCTACCCCCCGAATAATACTATCCCCTATCACTACGGCATTTCTTCTAACTCCCCCCTCTTGAATGGCCTCCTGATCCACGGTGCTGCAGCCAGGTTGCTCATCCCTCCCACAGCCCCTGATCCCGTCCTTACATTGAGTAAGAGCCTCGGTCATGCTCGTCAGGGACAAGGGCTGTGGCTCCTGCCGCATCTCCTCCTGGTTCCCCCTACCTGCCTCGCTTATGGCCACACCTTCCTTTCCTTGCTCACTGCCTACTGAATTAGTTAAACTGGTCGGTGTGACCATCCCCTGGCACAAAACATCCAGGTAATACTCCCCCTCCCTGATGTACCGCAGCGTATGAAGTTGGGTCTCCAGCTCATCAATGCGGAGCTGGAGTTCCTCTAGCCTCAAACACTTACTGCAGCTGTAGGGATCTTCTACATCAATGGTGTCGACAAATTCCCACATCTCGCAGTATTGGCACATCTCCTGACCGCCCATCTTATATAAATAATTAACTGGTCCTATTTAAGAATCCCCTACTGTATTGATACACCCCTTATTTATATAATCCTACCTCCTATAAATGGGAAAGTACTCACCCCAGCCGTAAATTACCTACTGGTTTGGCTGTCTAGTGGTAATTCCGTCCGCTCTTCCTGTCTGGTCCACTGCTCCCTTGCAGTGCGTGGCAAACCTCTTTGCCTCTGTTTTATATCTACAGTGCGTGGCAAACCTCTTTGCCAACCTCTTTGCCTCTGTTTTATATCTACAGTGCGTGGCAAACCTCTTTGCCAACCTCTTTGCCTCTGTTTTATATCTACAGTGCGTGGCAAACCTCTTTGCCTCTGTTAGTCTCTGTTAGTCTCTCGAGTCTCTCGAGCCGCGGCTCCGTCCGTCCTCCCTCGGCGACAGCACCTCTACTTGTTTTCCTGCAGACAGGCCAGGAGAAGCCAAAGATCAGCAGCACAAACAGCACCTGCCCGAAACCACAGATCTCTGGACTGAGCTGGGTCCACAATCAAAGGACGTTACCAGGAGTTGAGAGCCTAAGGTATGGGGAGGGATTGGGCAGGCTAGGATTTTAGTCCTTGGAGTACAGGAGGCTGAAGGGTGATCGCATAGAGATGTATAAAATTAGGAGAGGAATTGATAGGGTGAATGTACCCAAGGTTGGGGAATTAAGTACGAGAGAGCATTGGATTAAGGTGAGAGGAGAAATATTTAATTGGAATCTGAGGGGTAACTTTTTCACACTGCGGGTGGTGGGTGTATGGAACAAGCTGCCCGAGGTTCCAGAGGCAGTAGTTGAGGCGGGGACGAGAAACATATTTAAAAGGCATTCGCAGAGGTACATGGATAGGAAAGGTTTAGAGGGTCAAGTACGGGCAAATGGGACTAGTTTAGAAGGTGCATCTTGATTGTCATGGACAAGTTGGGCCGAAGGACATGTTTTTCCTTGCTGTGTGACTCTCAGACTCCACAGCTGCTTATATTAATGAGGTCAATTCATATATAATGTGTGTTAAATTTATAATTGTAAAATTATAATTTTGTAATCATTTTGAAAATACAGTCTACAAATATCATGAACTTGCCTACCAGGTGTAGCTCATCCCCCTCAATCCAGTGAGTCCAACCGCGACCTCGTTTTTCTCCATTTTGTACACACACAAGTCTGTCCCCATCCCAATTCACCGTAGTCTAAGACAGAAACAAAAATCAAACACATGGAATAACCATAAAGCTCAAGGTATGTTTCACATTGAGATGATTTAATAGCTGATCATAATAGAGTCATTTTCTCTCGTACTAATTTATTCCAAGAACACCCATAACAGACTCTGCATGCATTAATATCACTCATTACAAAATCATGAACCACTCTCTCATAATCAGCTGCAAAATACCAATATTTTATTTCAGCTAATAATCAAGCAACATTTCCACAATGTCAAGATTGCTATAGTATATACACACACACACACACACAAATGAATTAAGGGCCTGTCCCACGAGCATGCGACTCCATGCGGCAAGCGCGAACTAACGTGGTCGCTTGAGCCGTACGGCATCGCGGGGCCGGTCCCGCTTCGATCGCCGGAGCCCTATGGAGTTGTGCGGAGCTGGTCCCGACATCACGCGGTGCTCCGAAAAACTGACCGTGTTCAAAAATTCCGAGCGGCAACGGCCTGCCGGCCCGCAGTCGCCTCGACGCCGTACGCACCGCCTCGACGGGCGTGCGCAGTGTCTCGATGCCGTACGCACGTCTTGACGCCGTACGTCACGCGCGAACATCCCGCGGACTTCGCTCGAACTTCACATCACTGACTCCACGCGGCCCCCGCTTCTGGTTTGGTCGAACTCGCCGCATGCAGGTCACATGCTCGTGGGACAGGCCCTTTAGGTATTTTAATACTCCCTCTGTTGCAAGAAGTTGTATGTAAATATTTTCAATATTTATTTTAAATATTTGCTGAGGTTTTCAATTGTTTTAGTTTCAGCATGGAAACAGGCTCTTCAGCCCACTGTGTCCGTCTCCGACCAGCGAATCCTGCACGGTAACACGATCCTGCACACACTAGGGCCAATTTAACATTTTACCAAAGCCAATTAACCTGTAAACCTTGGAGTGTGGGTGGAAACGGTGCGCCCGTGGAAAACTTACACAGGTTTACACCTGCACCACCTACATCAACCGACTCCAACTGGTCCAGAACGCAGCCGCCCGACTCATCACCCACACCAAATCCTGGCATCACATCACTCCAGTCCTCAAACAACTTCACTGGCTTCCCATCTCCCACCGGATCAACTACAAAATCCTGATCCTCACCTACAAAGCCCTCCACCATCTGGCCCCCCCATATCTCACTGACCTCCTCTCCCCCTACCAACCCTCACGGTCCCTCAGATCCACATCAGCCGGTCTCCTCTCCATCCACAAGTCCAACCTCCGCAGTTTTGGGGACAGAGCCTTCTCCAGGGCAGCTCCCAGGCTCTGGAACTCCCTCCCCCAACTGATCCGCAATTCCGTGTCCCTCACCATCTTCCAGTCCTGCTTCAAGACCCATCTCTTCACCTCTGCCTATCCTTAGCCCCACGTCCCCCTCCCTTTTCATCTGTGCATTAATTGCTTCATATTGTGTTTTGTATTGAATTCTGTCTTTACTTTGTGTACTAGTCATGTCTCTACTATTTATTTCATTTCCCTTACATGTTTTTCCTCTACCTGCTAAATTTTTGTACGGTGTCCTTGAGACTCTTGAAAGGCGCCCATAAATAAAATTTATTATTATTATACCGAAGATAGACACAAAATGCTGGAGTAACTCAGCGGGTCAGGCAGCATCTCTGGAGAAAAGGAATAGATGATGTTTCGGGTCGGAACCCTTCTTCGGACTGAAAGATAGTCAAGGCCAGAACAAAACAGGGCCGGCAACAGAATTATCTCAGAAAGGGTGGAGTGCATAATGGCCCATTGTTGGCTGGGGACGGTGTGCAAACGTCAAGGATACAAGGATGCGAACAGTGGAACTAGTTGGATGACTAGGGTGGGGAGGAGGCGGGGGGGGGGGGGTGGGGGTGTGGGGGGTGGTGGGTGGGGGGGGGGTGGGGGTGGTGGGTGGGGGGGGGGGGTGGGGGTGTGGGGGGGGGGGGGGGGGGTAGAGAGGAAAAGAGATGCTGGAGTTACTTGAAATTAGAGAAATCAATGCTGGGTTGAAAGATGAGAAGATTCACTCATCTTGTCTATAAGTGAAATATTACGAGGTTCAAAAGAGGGATTTGGTGGATGCAATGAACAAAAGTAATCTCCTCACAACCCATGACTGCGCAAGCCTCCCTCAGGTAATCCAACCACAGGTCACCAACCTGAAATGTTACCTCTGTTTCTCTCTTCACAGACTCCTTCCAGATATTGATTATCTTAGAAATGTTCTGTGCTTAATATTTCTACCCTCCTTTGATATTAGAGCTCAGCCCAGACTTTCAAGTCACTTTTGATTGCTTAAGAAGAGCCTAATGGGAGGGAGGGAGATATGTGCTTTTTTTTCTCTCGTGCAAATTCAAATATCAAAAGAGTTCAAAATCAAAAACTAAATGGATATCCTCCCAAGACACAATGAGGAATAATGCAAGAATAGATCATTAAAGCAGGAGCTGTAAAGAGATATTCTTCAATTATGTAGTACGGTTCTATGGAGGATTTCTTCTATACACAGCCTGCAACTGTACGTCTATTTCAGCACAGACTCACAGAACCTGTTGCCGATTGACTTCTGGAAACAAAAAGAGTAGGAAGGAAAACTATCCAAAAGTGTGATAGATTAGCATTGTTTGTGTATCGAATTTGGCTCCCAAAATCCGTTACAATCAATGGCACCAAATTTCAGTTCTAGAGCACATCACGTATGCATTACTATGCTGCACATTCATCACATATTGAGGGCAAGTTACAGCCCCGGGTTGTTTGCCTGCCCGACATCCTTCAGCTTAATGAGAACCAGCATTACCACAGAATACAAATCAATTGTCGAATACAAGCTCATTTACAGGCATTATGCTGCACTTTCACCGATAGCAACGCCAACAGCAGTAACTGATATCAGTTGGACACAAAAATGCTGGAGCAACTCAGCGGGTCAGGCAGCATACCTGGGGTGGCACGATGGCGTAGCAGTGGAGTTGCTGCCTTATGCCCCTGTCCCACTTAGGAAACCTGAATGGAAACCTCGGGAGACTTTGCGCCCCACCCAAGGTTTCCGTGCGGTTCCCGGAGGTTGCAGGTGGTTGTCGGAGGTTGCAAGTAGTGGAAGCAGGTAGGGAGACTGACAAAAACCTCCAGGAACCTCCGGGAACCGCACAAAAACCTTGGGTGGGGCGCAAAATCTCCAGAGGTTTCCGTTCAGGTTTCCTAAGTGGGACAGGGGCATAACAGCACAAAAGACCCAGGTTCGATCCTGACTACGGGTGCTGTCTGTACGGAGTTTGTACATTCTCCCCGTGATCTGCAAGGGGTTTTCCCCGGGAGCTCCGTTTTTCTTCTTTACACTCCAAAGGCGTACAGGTTTGTAAGTTAATTGGTTACATTGTAAATTGTCCCTAGTGTGTGTAGGATAGTGTTAATTTGCAGGGGTCGCAGCAGTGGGGCCGTAGGGCCTGTTTCCACGCTGTATCTCTAAGCTAAACTAAACCAAAAAGGAATAGGTGACACTGATTTGGTTTCAGATGCCAAAAATACCACCTCCGTTAGTTCAGCACACACACACACACACAGGAGTGTTGGAAGACACTATGAGCTGCAGCTCTGGAATCAGACCCACCTTCCTTCTGTTCAAAACAATTTCATACAAATTCATGTCTGAATGATTTCTGATAACAGCACACTATGGGAAAGAGGGCATTTAATACCTGAAGGTGTGCAACAAAACCTGAGTGGTCAATAAATAATCAGGTTAAGAATAAACAGCTGAAGAACTGAGAACTCTGAACTGAAGGCATGAATGCAATGTCAAATGAGAAAATAAAGAGAGGGAAATATATTAAAAGGTGAACAAATTAGAGAAAAAAATGATACATGCAAGTTTCTTTTTAAAGTTTGACATTTCTAAAATAACACTTTGCAAACCAAATGACTGAAATTCAATAATCTAATTAGAGTGCCAAAGCTGTAGATTGGCATGGATTAACGTGGCATTAATAAGTGTATATAAAGATGCCAATACTAATCCTAGATTATTTTGCTGGAGTTTATACGCATCTATCATGCATTTTAAATAGTCATGTCATTCCAAACATGCCTCTAATGAGCAAGAGTGCTAAATTGCTAACAGCATAATGGCGTAAACAATGTTGATTTTATTTTGGATGTTGCTATTTAACTGGGCACCTGCCCCTTGTCTGAAATCTCAGTACTATTCGTACCTAACGATAAATGCTGCAAATCTGAATTAAAAACAAAACTAAAAAAATGCTGGAAAAACTCAACACCTGTGAAAAGATGATGAGCTAATGCTTCCTCAATATGTAACATACTTTGACTTTCCAAATTTGAAAGAATAAAACCCCTGTTGGTTGTAATCTTATTTTCTAACTCTTGGACACCAGAATCCATCATGGTAATCTATGTTTAATTAGGAAGGAAATGCAGATGCTGGTTTATACTGAAGATAGACACAACATGCTGGAGTAACTCAACGGGTCAGGCAACATCTCTGGAGAAAAGGAATAGGTGACATTTCGGGTCGGAGCCCTTCTTCAGACTGGGGAAGGTTTCCAACCCGAAACTTTACCCATTCCCTTACTCCAGAGATGATAATCTGTGGTTCTTTCTTCAATGTATCTTTTCTGTAATGTGATGTCTTGTATTCAAATTCCTTTTACATTAGCCTTTTTTTAAATTAATTTTGTACTTTTCTGTGACATTTCATGATCATGCAGCTTGTTCCTTGCCTTTTTTTGAACAGGCATTGTATTCAGTTTTTCACTGGCTAGAGAACATAGAAACATAGAAAATAGGTGCAGGAGTAGAGGCCATTCGGCCCTTCGAGCCTGCACCACCATTCAATATGATCATGGCTGATCATCCAACTCAGTATCCTGTACCTGCCTTCTCTCCATACCCCCTGATCCCTTTAGCCACAAGGGCCACATCTAACTCCCTCTTAAATATAGCCAATGAACTGGCCTCAACTACCTTCTGTGGCAGAGAATTCCACAGATTCACCACTCTCTGTGTGAAAAATGTTTTCCTCATCTCAGTCCTAAAAGATTTCCCCCTTATCCTTAAACTGTGACCCCTTGTTCTGGACTTCCCCAACATCGGGAACAATCTTCCTGCATCTGGCCTGTCCAACCCCTTAAGAATTTTGTAACTTAGCGGGTCAGACAGCATCTCTGGAGAAAAGGAATAGAGGTTCCTGGTCGAGACTCTTCTTCAGATTTTCTTTTCAGTGAGGGCGTGGAGGCCAGGAAAATGGAAGTAATTGAAGAGATGGAGGGTGTGTGAGGCGTCTTGGACATAGGTAGCGAAGGATTGGACTCGGGGGGGATAGGATGGATTTGAGGTATGCGGAAATTATTTCAGTGAGACTGGAGCAATATATTTACTCTTTACTTCATGTGCTCAGCTGATAATTTAGAAACATAGAAACATAGAAAATAGGTGCAGGAGGAGGCCATTCGGCCCTTCACCGCCATTCATTGTGATCCTGATTCATTGTGATTTGTCCTAAATTTCAAATACAAGCTTGAGTCTTATTGACATCAAATTCCTTCTGGAAGTCTATAAAAATAACACCCATGAACATAGCTTCCGATCTTGGTTACTTCTGTGAAATAATTCTGACTAAGCATGATTTCCCTCTGATCAGACGAGATTTGCCCTTAATCGCAGGCTCACTTATTATCCCAACAGCAGATGTTAAGCCAAAGATTCATAGTTCCTTTGTTTATCTTCTATCATCTTTCTTAAATAAGAGAGAGACATGTGCAATTTTCCAAACTATGGGCCTGGTTACTGAATTGAGACAACATTTAATGATGTGGAAAAGACATCTGCAATGTTCAAATCCACTGCCTTTGAAATCTTGGAAAGAAAACTATCTGGTCCCAGTGGAATGTCTTTTACTAGATGTTTTATTTTCTTTGTTACTATTATTGGGTTAGATTATTATGAGTCCCCTTTTATTCCTGATTCAATATTAATTTTTTTGGGAACTCAAGTACGATATCCTTTTCTTCAGACTTTAGACTTTTAAGGTCAAGGTTTCAAGGTCAGTTTATTGTCACATGTAGCAATTAAGGTACAGTGAAATTTGAATTACCATACAGCTATACTAAAAAACAGCAACAAGACACACAGCTACATAAACGTTAACATAAATCCATTAGAGCGGATTCCCCACGTTCCTCACTGTGATGGAAGGCATTAACGTCCAATCTCATTCCTCTTTATTCTCCCGCAGTCGGGGTAGTCGAAACATCCGCGGTCGGGGTGATCGAAACTCCTGAGTCGGGGCGATCGAAACTCCTGCGTTTGGTGTCCCCGACGTCAGTCTCTATCCAGAAACCGCAGGATGACCCCCGACAGGGATCGCGAACTCCGTGATGGTGATTCCGCATGCTCCCGCGAGGGAGCTCCCGATCGATCTCCAGCAAAGGCCGCCAACTCCACGACGTTAGGCCGTAGTTCAGACGGAGATACGATACGGAAATAATCGCATCTCCATCGAGGTAAGAGATGAGGAAAAGTTCCCACAACTCCCCCCTCCACATTAAACAAGCTATAGAACACTAAAAAACATACATTTAACACATACAAAACTGACACAAAGAAAGAAAGAGCCGATAGACTTTTGGTGAGGCAGCCATTGCTGGCGCCACCTGGTGGACTAGAGATACAGTGTGGAGAAAGGCCCTTCGGGCCTGCCGAGTCTACACCGACCAGGGCAATTTCACAGTTTTACCTAAACCAATTAACCTTCAAATCTGTAAGCTTTTGGAGTGTGGGAGGAAACCAAAGTACCTGGGGAAAGCCCACGTAGTCACAGGGTGACTGTGCAGACTCTGTACAGGCAGCACATATGGAACCTAGATCTCTGGCGCTGTCAGGCAGCAACTTTACCACTGTGCCACCCACCAAAAAAATAATGCAATGTTACTCAACATGTTGTCTGCTTGCTTATTTTTATTATAATATTGTCATGTTATTTGCAACTTACATGCTTTTAATTAGTTTTATGTTAACATGTATGAGTGTTTCCATGTAAGTCAACGTTCTACTCCTCACTAATGTAGTTTGGTTCACTACTACATATAATTCTTTCAATAACTCCCACTGATCGTCTGTCAAATTACTCATCTACAATTGTTCCAAGATTACGGTGAGTCATCTCTGACTAAAACTCATATTAGCTGCTCTTAAGCCATTTTCCCTTCAAATGCAATATGGAATTTGATTATTTTGCCCTTTGATGCATACTTTTGTTTTATTACGCTGATAATAGTATTTGGCTCATTTTTCCCCCCGTTAAATCAACTGTTGCCCGTGACTACCTGTTTTTAGTTCAGTTTAGTTTATTGTCAGTGAAAAGTTTTAGTTGTGTTCTATCCAGTCAGCAGAGAGACAATGCATGATTTAAGGGCCTGTCCCACCAGCATGCGACTCCATGCGGCAAGTGTGACCTAACGTGGTCGCTTGAGCCGTACGGCCTCGCGGGGCCGGTCCCACTTCGATCGCCGGAGCCGTATGGAGTTGTGCGGAGCTGGTCCCGACATCGCGCGGGGCTCCGAAAAACTGACCGTGTTTAAAAATTCCACGCGGCAACGGCCTGCCGGCCCGCAGCCGCCTCGACGCGTACGCACCGCCTCGATGGGCATACGCAGCCTCCTCGACGTCGTGTCACTCACTCGACCTCCTCGCGGCTCCCGTTTCTAGTTTGGTCGCGCTTGCCGCATGTAGGCGCATGCTGGTGGGACCGGCCCTTTAGGTTGCCCTTGCTGCATGCAGGCGCATGCTGGTGGGACAGGCCCATTACTTTTTCTCCAGACATGCTGTCTGACCCACTATACTCCAGCTTTATGTGTCTATCTAATGTTGAACATGTGGCACCTCAGGCTTAAGTTACCCAGCACAAACCAATTCACGTGAAGGTTACAGTCTCAAACTATAACCACTCTAGAGTTTGTGATATCCTCCTCTAACTTTTACTTTTATACATTCTGCCAGGCCGGGGGGTGGGCGGGGGGGGGGGGGGGGGGGGGGGGGGGGGGTGTTCAGCTCACTCATACAATAGTTGGTGCCACCCTTTCTAAGCTCTAGGGACTTGACTTTCATCTTAATCTGCAATTCTGTTGGCACAGAGCTTGCACATTCTTTCCATTACAGCGGGGGTTTCACTCAGCTGATCTGGTTTCTCCCCTCATCCTTAACTAATGCATGTAGGCTATTATGCTGCTCAATGTAACCCCTCGGTGTAGATTAATGATAAAATGAATCAAAGCGGAGTTGATGCGCAGTTTTGAGTGAGCACAAGAGGAAGGGGTACAGGCAGAGAGGAGACAGAATCACATTAATGGGATTACTCCTCTGGGCACCTTCATAGACCCAATGGCCCAAAGCTTCTCACATGTTCGTTCAAGATCTTTTAGTTTTCCCTTTACCTCCAGAGATTCGAACAAGACATCATTGTTGCCATGCTACTAATTGGCCAGGGCTTAATCCTGCCAACCTTTCTAAAGTTCATTCACAATAATTATAGGCAAAGCTTCACTGAATCCTCTTAGACCATGTGATCTGATGACAATGCTTACCATACACTTGCGATCGTCTATTCCAGATAAGTCCTCAGGAAACTCTTTGCCAATATCGAATTCCATGATGTAATTACGGAGGCTGCTGATGGTTTTAATGATCATGTGGTTGCCCTTATGAGTAATGTCTTTGTCCGCTTTCAACAGGACTGCAATTTTCCGCAGAGCAATGTTTACATCTGAGTAAAAAAAAAAAAAAAAATAAAACAACATTTACTTTAAACCAGATCAAGATGAAACAAAGAGTTTCAGCTCCGCATGTTATTCATAGTGCAAGGTGAAAACCAAATTATTAATTAATTCTCAACAAAGTTACAAGATTATTCTCACATACATATCTACTGTATTTTATGTGTAGGAAGGAACTGCAGATGCTGGTTTAAACTGCAGTCGCTATCGCAGTCGCTGCCTCAAAAAGACTGGCAGTATCATCAAAGACCCACACCATCCTGGCCACACATTCATCTCCCTGCTACCTTCAGGTAGAAGGTACAGGAGCCTGAAGACTGCAACAACCAGGTTCAGGAATAGCTACTTCCCCACAGCCATCAGGCTATTAAACCTGGCTCGGACAAAACTCTCAACATTAATAACCCATTATCTGTTATTTGCACTTTATCAGTTTATTTATTCATGTATGTATATATTTATATTACGGTATATGGACACACTGATCTGTTTTGTAGTAAATGCCTACTATATTCTGTTGTGCTGAAGCAAAGCAAGAATTTCATTGTCCTATCAGGGACACATGACAATAAACTCACTTGAACTTGAACTTGAAGATAGACACAAAAAGCTGGAGTAACTCAACGGGTCAGACAGCATCTCTGTAGATGTTTTGGGTCGAGACCCTTCATCAGACTTGGACTTCGTGCAATTGTACCCATTAATTTTACACCATATCTCACCAGCAGTTTAACAATGACAGTCAGAGCTCACACAAATGTCAAGATCCAAGTTCATGCTTTAAACTACAAACTTAATCTTCTGTAATGGTTTGATAGTGGTCACCCTTGATTAAGTGCTTGCTTTAACATTGTCCTCCCAATACTTTGGCAAGGTTTAAAACTGTGCAACAAAGAAGTTATTTTTCAGATATTTAATAACGCTTTTTACTAAATATCATCAAAACATTCCTTTTAGACAATAGACAATAGACAATAGGTGCAGGAGTAGGCCATTCGGCCCTTCGAGCCAACACCGCCATTCTATGTGATCATGGCAGATCATCCCCAATCAGTACCCCATTCCTGCCTTCTTCCCATATCCCCTGACTCCGCTATTTTTAAGAGCCCTATCTAGCTCTCTCTTGAAAGCATCCAGAGTACCGGCCTCCACCGCCCTCTGAGGCAGAGAATTCCACAGATTCACCACTCTGTGAGAAAAAATGTTTCCTCGTCTCCGTTCTAAATGGCTTACCCCTTATTCTTAAACTGTGGCCCCTGGTTCTGGACTCCCCCAACATCGGGAACATTTAAAAAGTAAACCTACTTAGGTTGGCCTTTCTTTAAAAGTACACACCTAAAATTTGAAAAAAAAATAGTGATGATTCAAATTATTAATTCTTAAGGATAGGTTTTGATTACTGAGTACAAAACTACACATTTCTGGCTTACATAGTTCTACAGGTTTTACCTAGTGCTTTCAAGTATTCTTCAAAGTTCTCATTGATCATCATTTTCCAGTATCCGCTGAAATCAATTGGCATTTCTAAGTCTTCAGCTGCAGAGACAAAACTGAGTTGGACCTCACTTTGCAGGACCTGTTTTCACTGAGTTTAAAATCCTGCTGCAACTGTTGTCCACTGACCTATATTGGCCTGTGTACCATTTGATCCGATTATTTTTGAGAATGCTGCAAATCCCCTTCAGTTGTAATCAATTGCATCTATTGTACAACTGCTTATGACGGTCCTCAATTTGTCCGAACTGGCTGAGTTTATGTGTTTAAGAAGGATCTGCAGATGCTGGAAAATCGAAGGTACACAAAAATGCTGGGGAAACTCAGCGGGTGCAGCAGCATCTATGGAGCGAAGGAAATAGGCAACGTTTCGGCACGGAACATTGCCTATTTCCTTCGCTCCATAGATTTTTTTAATTTCAAAATATACTTTATTCAATTGGTAAATATATACAATTCCTGAACCATTCAAACAAAATTCATCCGACATTTTCGGAGACTATACAAATTTTTTCCAGTACAATTCTTTTTTTTCACATTTGTCAAATGTCACCAAACAGTCCCCCACCCGTGCCACTCATGTGGCCCCCTGGCGTGGGATACCTTCCCTTAATTTAATTTGAGGGGCGTCTCCACCATACCGTGCCCCCCATGTCCAGCAGCGGAAGGACCCTAGACTGTGGCCCTCCCCCACCGAGCCTTGGCGTTGGCTGCACCAAGCTTCAGCGAGTCCCTTAGCACGTACTCCTGCAGTCTGCAGTGGGCCAGTCGGCAACATTCCCTGACGGACATCTCGCTCTGCTGGGTGGTGAGCAACGCTCGGGCAGACCAAAGAGCGTCTTTCCCCGAGTTGATGACCCTCCAGCAGCACTCGATGTCAGTCTCTGAATGTGTCCCTGGGAACAGTCCGTAAATCACAGAGTCCTCTGTGACGGAGCTGTTCGGGATAAATCGTTCCAGGGACCCTTTCATACCTCTCCAGACTCGTTTTGCAAACCCACACTCTGCAAAGAGGTGGGCAACCGTCTCCTCTCCATAGCAACCGTCCCGGAGGCAGCGTGCGCTGGCAGTGAGGTTTCCGACGGTGCAGGAAGGATCTAACTGGGAGGGCTCCCCTCACCGCCAGCCAAGCCAGGTCTTGGTGCTTGTTGGTCAGTTCTGGCGATGAGGCATTTTGCCAGACAAGCTGGGCAGTCTGCTCTGGGAACCACGCCACCGGATCCATCGAGTCCTTTCCCTGCAGTGCCTGCAGGACATTCCGTGCTGACCACTGCCCGATGGACTTGTGGTCAAAGGTGTTGGTCCGGAAGAACCTTTCAACAGACGCCAGATGGGGCGGCAATGTCCAGCTGACTGGCACATTGCGTGGCATCTGCACCAGGCCCATCCTTCGCAACACCGGGGACAGGTAGAACCTCAGCAGGTAGTGGCACTTAGTGCCCACGTGCCTTGGCTCTACACTCCGCCTGATGCAGCCACACACAAAGGTGGCCATCAGGATGAGGGCGACGTTGGGCACGCTTTTACCCCCGTTGTCTGCCGACTTGTACATTGTGGCCCGTCGCACCCGGTCCATCCTCGACCCCCAGATGAACTGGAAGACGGCCCGGGTGATCCCCGTGGCGTAGGAGGGAGGGACAGGCCACACTTGTGCCAAGTACAGCAGACCCGAGAGCACCTCACACCTGATGACCAAATTTTTCCCGGTTATGGAGAGGGAGCGTTGCCTCCACAGCTCCAGCTTCCTCCCCACCTTGGCTATCCGCTCCAGCCAATTCTTGTTACTCGACTCAGCCCCCCCGAACCAGATCCCCAGCACCTTCAAGAAGTCAGGCTTGATGGTGAAGGGGATGGAAGATCGGTCGGGCCAGTTGCCAAAGAGCATGGCCTCGCTCTTCCTGCGGTTCACCCTGGCTCCCGTGGCCGACTCAAACTGGTCACAGATGCTGATCAATCTGCGGACCGACCTTGGATCCGAGCAGAAGACGGCGACATCGTCCATGTACAGGGAGGTCTTGACCTGAATGCCCCCACTGCCTGGCAATGTCACTCCTCTTATGCTCGCATCCTTCCTGATGGACTCGGCAAAAGGTTCAATACAGCAGACAAACAAGACAGGAGAGAGAGGGCAACCCTGCCTGACTCCAGACCTTACAGGGAAACTGTCTGATTCCCACCCATTGATTTGGACTGCACTACGGATGTCGGTGTAGAGCAGTTTGATCCAATTTCGGATTCCCTCCCCAAAACCCATTTTGGAGAGCACGTCCCTCATGTACGTGTGCGATATCCTGTCGAAGGCCTTCTCCTGGTCCAAGCTGACTAGGCAGGCATCCACCCGTCTGTCCTGCACGTAGGCGATGGTATCTCTCAGCAGCGCTAGGCTGTCTGAGATTTTCCTGCCAGGTACAGCACAGGTTTGGTCCGGGTGGATCACCCGCCCCAGAGCAGACTTGACCCGGTTGGCGATGGCCTTAGACAGGATCTTGTAATCTACATTCAACAATGTTATGGGTCTCCAATTCTTTATATCCTTCATCTCCCCCTTCTGCTTGTAGATTAGGGTGATGCTGCCCTTCCTCATGGAGTCTGACATGCTGCCGGCTAGAAGCATGTCGTTGTACACTTCCAGCAGGTCCGGGCCCACCCAGTCCCACAGAGCCGAATACAACTCGGCCGGTAAGCCATCGCTTCCGGGAGTTTTACTCGAGTCAAAGGAGCGGATGGAGCCAGTCAGCTCTTCTAGGGTCAGTGGTTGGTCCAGACTCTCCTGCTTGCTGTCCTCCAAGACCTCCGTGATAGAGGACAGGAAGTTCTGGGAGGCGGTGCTGTCTGTGGCCTTTTGGTCATACAATTCCGAGTAAAAGGATTTGCAGACCCTCATCATGTCTGTCTGTGAGGATTCTACCGAGCCGTCCTCCTCCCTAAGGCTGTTGATCACAGAGCTCCCCCTGTGAACCTTATGGAAGAAGAAACGTGAGCACGTCTCTCCTGCTCCACATGGCGGACCCTGGATCGGAAGATGATCTTGGAGGATTCAGAGATAAAGAGCCGAGCTTGCCGGTCCTTCACCTCTCTAAGTTCCTCCCTCACATCCACCCCCCCTCGACTGCAGAAGGAGCAGTTGCTGCGAATCTGTCTGGAGTTGGCACAATTCCCTCTGTCTCTGTCTTGCTCTCTGAACCCCTTTGGCTATGAAGAACCTCTTAATGTTCTCCTTGGTTGCTTCCCACCAGAGTGTCGGGGAGTCAAAGAGGGGCCTCACCGTTCTCCAACGTGCGTAGTCCCTCTTTAGCTCCTCAACGTTCTCTGGGGTCAACAGCTTCACGTTTAACTTCCACGTCCCTCTGCCTGCCTTCCGGTCCTCCTGTAGGTGACAGGAAGCCTGAAGGAGGCAGTGGTCAGAGAAGAACACCGGCGTGAGGTCGGTGTGTCTCACCGTGACGGCCTTCGTGGTGAAGACGAAGTCTATCCGGGATCGGGCCAAACCGTCCGATCTCGACCAGGTGAACCGCGGCTGGGACCCGCCTGCAGGGTCGCTGAAGGCGTCGTGCAGCTTTGCGTCTTTTACCGTCTCCATCAGGAACTTGGACGTGCTGTCCAGTCTGTTGTCGGCACTGCCGGATCGTCCAGCCGCATCAATGATGCAGTTGATGTCACCGGCCAGAACGAGCTGCCGGGACGTGGCCAACAGCACTGGGAGCTGCTGGAGAACGGCCTGCCGCTCGCTCCGCACGGGTGGGGCATACACATTAATCAGCCGGAGCGGAGAACCACGGTACATAACATCCACCACGAGGAGACTCCCCGCAACCACCTCCCTGACCTCAGTGATGGCGAAGTTCCCTCCCCGCAGCAAGATCCCCAGGCCGGAAGCACGACAGTCATTGCCCCCGACCACACAGACAGTCCGTGGGGCCACCATCGCGACCACCTCCGATAACAGCGGAGGTGTGGCAACCCGCACTCCTGTAGAAAAGTCACATCTGCCTTGGCCAGGTACTGTAAGGCATTTACACATCGTGCAGTGCTCTTCACACTGCGCACGTTTAAGGATGCCAGTTTGAGCTCCATTGTCCTTTAGAGTCACTGGCCATTTTCCTGTTCCCTCATGCCCACCGCTTCGGTGAATTGCCTCACCTTTCCTGGGCTCAGGTACCCGGCCTCCTCAACGGGTTGGGTTTCCCGTGTTGTAACCCGAGGTGTCGTTGGGGGGGGGGGGGGCTGCTCGTTTTACCCCCTTCTGGGTGCGCCGCTTCCCCCGTCTCTCGTGGCTGGGGCTCAGTGACAGACTTACTGCTCCCGGAAACTCGGAGCTGGGGCCCATCGGCCGCTACGATGCTCCCGGTTGCCCGGAGCTGGGGCCCAACTGCCACTGCACTGCTGTCGATGCCCTGGGGCTGAAGCCCCTCGACTGCTGCACTGCTCCCGATGTCCTGGGGCCAGTCTCCTTGTGCAGGTGTACAATCGGCCTGGACCTTCTCCTTTCCTCCCCGGTTTTCTTCTTGTGGGGTTTCCCGTTCGCCTCATCCTCCCACGAGGAGAGGTTGCTGCCTTCTGTCAGGGAGAGAGACCATTTTTTGGGGGGTTTTTTGGGCTTGCCATCCCCTTCTGGCCTCTGCTCCGTGTGCTGACCCTTCTGGTGTTTTTTATACTTCACCGTCGTCCAAATCTGCTCTCCCCCCTCCTCCATCGACTCTCCCTCCTGGGCTTGGTGCTGGAGTTCTCCTGGCACTTGGGGGCTCGAGGTGGTTGAGGTGGTTGGGCTGTCCTCATCCCTGTTTCCCCTTTCTGCTGGGGACTTGGCAGTGGTAGTGGGTGTCTCACCTACCCTGGGGGTGCTGGAAGCCGCCCCTCTTGTTGCCTGTGCATATGTACAGGCTCTTTTTGGGCAGTCCCTGTAAAGGTGGCCTCCCTCCCCACACAGGTTGCTAGTTCTTGCTGGCTTGACAGTCCTTTTGTCTCGTGGCCCTCCGTTTTGCAGTTTTTGCAGACCACTGCATTGCATTGGGCCATCACATGTCCAGGCTTGTTACATTTTCTGCAAACTCTGGGCTGCCCCACGTAAATTAAATATCCTCGGTTTCCTCCAATTGCGAACACCGATGGAGGGTGGAGGAGAGTTCCTTCCTTGTCCACCCTCAACTTCACCTTGACCTGCCGCTTGCTCGTCCAAATCCCATGCAGATCCTTCACGTCCACGCTGTTCCCTGCTCCGTCGACGTAGCGAGCAAGGAAGGTGAGGACATCCACTACGGGCACATGTGGGTTAAACATATGCACCGTGATCGTCCTTTCTTTTTGGTTTGGGAGGGTGAAGAGCGGCTGCACCTTCAGCAACGACAGCGGAGCTTCATTCCCCTTCTCCTGGAAATCCTTCATCAGCTTTTGCCATCCTGTCGGAAGCACAAATGTAACGTCGAAATAACCGTTACCCGGGAAGTCCTGGAGGCAGTAGATATCCCTGGGCTCGAACTTGCAGGTCTCCAGCAAGACCTTCTTTACAAAGGTATCTCGACTGAAGGGCATCCCCTCGCTGAGATCCTTGACACTAATCCTGAGGGTATTGCGGGTACCCTGTCCTCTAGCTCCCATTGCAGCTGCCATTGCTACGATTTTACACCGTAATCTGCAGCTCTTGTCCTTAATGGACCGCCAGGACTGTTCTAACAAGAACAAATAGCCCCTTTCCCTGTTCTAACAAGAACAGGCGCTCTCTTTTAGCACTCTTTCACCACTGATAAGAACAGATACTACACTTGATCTTAGCCAAAAGGCCGAGAACCTCCTCGGTGATCAAGGTATCTCCCCTACCAGTCCTTCGCTCCATAGATTTTTTTTTTTTTCAAAATATACTTTATTCAATTGGAAAATATATACAATTTCTGAACCATTCAAACAAAATTCATCCGACATTTTCGGAGACTATACAAAATTTTTCCAGCACAATTTTTTTACATTTGTCAAATTTCACCAAACAGTCCCCCACCAGTGCCACTCTGTGGCCCCTCGTGCCGAATCGTTGCCTATTTCCTTCGCTCCATAGATGCTGCTGCACCCGCTGAGTTTCTCCAGCATTTTTGTGTACCTGGCTGAGTTTATGTTTTGATGGCCTGCTCCCACTCGCCTTAAAGGTAGAAAGTTCACAGTGTTATTTAACTAAGAATTTTAGGTGGTCCACAAAATCCTAAAAGGTGCTGTGCCACAACTCCAAAACAAGAGGAGAGCCAGGCTCAGATGTTTCTGATGAGGATGACAGACTCCACCACCAACTTTCATCTATTTTGTTTAATTTACATGCTAATTTCTGATGGTAATGCTCTTCGACCAAAGGGGATTTGAACATTTTGTCCTATTTGCTCACAGTTCTCAGTCAAATGTAACAAACTTGAAAATGAGCCCAGATTGTATATTAGCAAATTATAAAAGTGCTGCCCAATTTGCATACTATGGTTGATGGTTGTTTTTCTAGTAAAGTATGCAAATTATGGCAATATTACAGAAACAGTTTTTGCCTTGTTTAACTTATGAAAATCCTTCCGCATTTTAAAACCTTTAATATATCTCTTGATATTGCCTGTCAGACAGAAAATATTGTTCATGGCTTAACGACTAAAGTCTGATTAATGTAATCACCTTCGTAAATGTTCCCTGATTCTCTATGCATTGTTGCCTGCACAGAAGCTAACCATAGGCAGAGCTGCACAAACTTTGGAAATGCAAGGAACTGCAGATGCCGCAAACCTGAGCAAAAAAAAACAAAACACAAAGTGCTGGAGGACCTCTGCGAGTCAGGCAGCATCTGGGGAGTTTTGGACAGGTGACGTTTCGGGTCGAGATCCTTCTTCAAAATTGGAAGCAGTTAATCTACTCATTGAGCTCGCCATGCCTTTCAAATTGATCATAAACGATCTGTACTTGCCCAATATAGGGAAATCTTGTCCAGAGTAGGGGACTCAAGGACCAGACGACATAGGTTTGTATTGTATTGTATATCTTTATTGTTATTTTCCTGAGTACTCACATACCCAGAGGAAACAAAAAAACGTTACTCAAACCAGTGTCCATTCAGTGTGCAGTAAAAAATAAATAGAAATAAAAATACATATATCATGAACAAGTTTAACACTACTCTCAACTAAACATCAACAGGCGTTCCGATCGGCAGCGGCACGACAGTGGCTCTGTCCAGGTTGGTGGTTGGTGCGCAATACTTTGGCAGGGGGCAAAGTCCGTTTAACAGTCTTATAGCCTGCGGGAAGAAGCTGAGGAGCATCCTGCTGGTTTTGCAGCTAATGCTCCTGTACCTCTTCCCAGATGGCAGGATGGAGAATATGTGATGCGATGGGTGGTGGGGGACTTTGATGATGGAGATGGCTCTGTTGATACATCTCTTCCTGTATAAGGTGAGGGGAAAACGATTTAATAGGAAATTGAGGGGTGACTTTTTCACACAAAGGGTGGTGGGTGTATGGAACAAGCTGCCAGAGGAGGTAGTTGAGGCAGGGACTATCGTTTAAGAAACAGTTAGACAGGTACATGGATAAGACAGGTTTGGAGGGATATGGGCCAAATGCTGGCTGGTGAGACTAGTGTAGCTGCAACATGTTGGCCAGTGTGGGCAAGTTAGGCCAAACGGCCTGTTTCCATGCTTTTTCACTCTATTTATGTGCAGTATTGCCATCTATCCATAATGCTAAATAACATACATAATCTAACATTTACAATGTTAATATTTTCATGATAACATTTTGCATCACACTCAGTAATGCATATAGAGAGTTGTATCTTGTTTCAATACAGATTCATAGTGGCAGCTAATCAGAAGAACTTGGGACCTTGATTGATCTTGTCATTGTTAAAAACATATTTATATACTCAGGACTCCAACTGGGCTGCAAGATGACCAGCAAGAGGGGTAAAACAGAGGGGAGCGGATCTGGGACGCCAGGTGTTGCTGTTGAACCCTCTGGAGGTGTCATGGACCTATCAACGAAACATCAAGGAGGGAGGGTGCCCACCTGATGACCACAATGAAGTCTTTACCCTTACCCCCACTCAAGATAGTAAGAAGGTGCTGATTATAGCAGGGATTGTAATATCAAGTCCTATAAACTCAACTGATAAGATGGAGAAATGCAGTGACTGCTGTGAAAGTGCCGCTGATAGCAGAATCATAAGTTGTACATTCCTCTATGTAATCATATACATCAGAAGAGACAAAGCTTATTAATGTCTAGAGTCCGTCAGGTGCATCATTGCCACACTCATCAAAGAAGTTATTTAGTATACAAAGCCAGTGCTTCCAATTCTTTGCAGTAGCAGGTGAGGTGGGATCCAGATCCAAGCGTTGTGGTTTCAATAGTTTCTCCAGCCCAATGTCGGACTGTTTGACTTCTAAGATAAGTTGTTTAAATTACGAACAGTGTAAAGTTTCTTTGCCTCACAACAACTCGGCAAAGACCATGTGACGGTGTGGAAAGACAGCTGACAGGAGGAAAAGAGCCCAACGGGGCTGTCATGGACTAGCTAGCTATCCATGAGGGCAGGCTCCGTCACTGTGATTTGTGAATAGGAGACACCCCTCATGGCTATGAAAAATTCTAAGAGGAAAATACCCCCTGAGTCTGCTAGAGTGGGGGGCGGAAGATGACTTATCGGATGATAACCCGGTCACCGGCCCTGGCATGAGCGCGACGACGAAGAATATAATCGGCACGTACAACATCAGTTGCTGGACAAGAACGCCAAGTGTGTAGCTGTGGCTGGCCCAAGGTTAACATCCATCAGGGGCCTAAAAATACATCAAGGGGGATGAAGTGCTTGAAGGAGGTAAGGCCGGGACCTCGCATTGATCCGTATCTCCTGAGAGAAAGATCAAATCAGTGGAGTGAAGCTCAGCGGCAGGATACAAGCCACCGTCCAGCGAGCATCAAGTGGCCAAGGAGAGTAATTGAAGTACAACATCTGAGAACACGGACTCCAGCCAGATGCAGCCTGCTTTGGAGAAGATGATGCAAGGCCACAGACATCATGTGAGGTGGCCAAGGTCCAGCAGCAAGAAAGACTGGGCAACAATCGATTCAGACCTGAGTAAGATCCCAGACGGACTTCAAGGAACAGTGGAGAAGAAACTGGAGCAAATGAGTGATCTGATCTACTCCTACGGGGCAGAAAGGTTCAGAACCAAAAAGAAGGAAACACCAACCAAGCTCAGAAGGCAGCGAGAAATCGGGCGCCTAATCAAAGAGAGAAGGGACCTGAGGAAACGGTGGAGGAAATCCTCACTGGAGCAAAGAGTGGGCATCAACCTCCTGCAAGCAGATCTAGAGGGACGCCTGGGAAGACTGCGGAGAGCAGTAACCCCTCAGAACTCGACGCAAGAAGAAGGAGTGGGCAAGAACATCCTTCTACAAGGATCCCTTCAGATTTGTGAAAGGACTCTTCACAAAGGAAAAGAACAGGTCACTTAAGGTGTCAAAGAGGGAATTGGAAGACCACCTGGAATCAAAGCTTTGAGTAGAGGGGATACCTCCAGACATGCCACCCATTCCTCAACCAGAACACCAGTTGGACGACAGCCTCCCAAGGTGGAGCGAAGGTGAGATAGCCGTAAGGAAGGCAAGGGCAGCTTCAGCTCCAACACCAAATGGAGTTCCATACCGGCTGCACAAAAATGCTCCAAATATTCTACAGTTCTTATGGAGGCAAATGAAGATAGCATGGAGACAGCAAACCATCCCACAAGCATGGCGAAGAGCAGGGGGAGTGGTGATCCCCATGGAAAAAGATGCCTCAAACATCGACCAATTCCAGCAACTCAATCTCTTGGATGTTGAAGGGAAGATCTTCATTAGCATTGTTGCTCAAAGGATGATAACCTACCTGAAACAGAACTACCTGATTGATACGTTGGTATAGAAAGCTGGTATACCAGGCTTCTCTGGATGCCTAGAACACACAAGCATGATATGGCATCAAATCCAGTCTTCAAGAATGGAAAGAAGAGATCTACACGTCTTATTGCTGGACCTGTTCCCCATTCTCTCCTCTAGACAGCCTTCAAGTTCTTCCATGTGCCAAAGACCATTACAAACCTGGTCAGACACTACTTCCAAGACTTGCAATTCTGCATTATTCTGTAACAGAATACACAACATAATGGCAATGACTGGAAGTGGGAATAATGGAAGGTTGCACCATCTCCCCGCTAGCCTTCACCAAGTGTTGCTGTTGAGCCCTCTGGAGGTGTTGTGGGCCTATCAACGAAACACCAAGTAAGGAGGGTGCCCAACTGATGACCCCAATGAAGTCTTTACCCCGACCCCCACTCAAGATATTAAGAAGGTACCAATTATAGTAGGGATTGTAATATCGTCCTATAAGCTCAACTTTACTGCCCACTGCTTTGATCTATAATTTTGCTTATGTCTTTACATCTATTAGCTAGCGATCTTCATTCACTGCAATACATATTTATCTCAACAAATGGAGATAACTTCTCCATGCAGTTTAAAGGGATCTTTCCTGAGGGATCAAAAGCCGACATAGATGGTTCACCATTAACCATAAATCCTTCTGCATTTGGAAGTTCTCCATGAACGCAGGGTACTTATCTAGAACAAGGAACTGCAGATGCTGGCTTACAATAAAAATATACTAAATGCTGGAGTAACTCAGCGGGTCAGATAGCATCCCTAGAGAACATGGATACTTAGTTTTATGCTCTTCAGTCTGAAGAAGGATCCGACCCTATCCATGTTCTCCAGAGACGCTGCCTGACCCGCTGAGTTACTCCAGCACTTCACATCTTTATTTGCAGGGTGCTTATTGTTGCGTACAGGCGGGAAGTTTAGTAGTGCAACTGACAAAGGATGACATATCTCTGAAGCTCATGGTCGAATCTTTATTGCAAGTAACTTTATGTAGTTTCCCAAATGCAGAGCTTGTTGAAGTCTAAGATTTAGACAACCCTAGGACTAGTTGTATGAACACTTGCTTCATTGCTATATTTTCTCTTCAGCCGTCTGCAATCTGTATTTAGAAAATACCCACTAATTGGACCCAATGGATTTTAATTGATTTTCCTGGTGAAAACAGAGTTAAAGTGCAACATAGTTCTTCAACACCTTCATGACATTTTAGGCAGCTGTAATTTTATTATGAATTACAATGTATTTGTTGACCCCACAAATTAAATTATTTTATGATAATTATCTCTTTCATCATTTAGCATTTGCTATCATGTTGCGCTGGGATTTTAGTAGCTGTAAGAATTAATTAATATTCCACTTGTTTTCAGTGGAATAAATATTGTGCTGTTCAATGTAGTCGATGACATTTTCTAGGAGCAGATATTTCACACTCCTTCCTCTGTGCAAAGCATGGTGTGTGTGTGGATGGCATTTATATCATTCAGCACCCACTCCCTCACTATGTACATGTGGTGCTAATATTTAAAGAGGTTACCAGATTCACAGTTAACTCTCTGTAAAATCTACATCCTTGCGGGCTGGTACTAACGAGACCAAACTTCTCCAGTGCGTTCACCCTTCCGCAGATTAGGAACATGAAGTGTTCTCAGAAAGTCCGCTCCTCAAAGCAATTTTAACCTTGGTGTGACTACATGGAGATAAACACAAAACTCAACCATCTACCAATGTGTCAAATATGCGAGATACAAATCTTCTACCTGGAAGCCAATCTGTTTAAGACTGATAAGCAGAATGGGCTTCAGCAGATTCTATTATAACATAATATACAATCCAGCTCTGTGGAACAAATGAAAATAATGACTAACATATGTGGTTAATGTATTCTGGGAGCGCATAAGTCACACTGTTCTCTATGTGTCAGAAATTATTCCATTCCCTAAGAGATTAGCTAACGAAGAACATGGTGTGTTTTTTTGAGTGGGTTACTTAGCTTGTGGAGTGGGCCAAATCTGCAGAAGTCTCTCTATCTCTCTCTCTATCTCTCTCGCTCTCTCTCTCTCTCGTCGACCTGTTTCCCTCAGCTACTTTTAGAATTTTCCATCAAATAGAATGGAGATTAAAAAACAACCCATATCTTGCCTGACGCAATGCAAATAAAACAAATAAACCATTCGACCTATCTTTCATCATTTGCCCCAGAAAATTATTTACGGCATGGAATTCTTCATCATCTGCAGCACTCAGCATGACTGAGGACTACAGTGAGGCCTCTGAAGTTTTAATGGGCGAGAAACCTTTAGAGGAACAATGACTGGAATCACCTTGGGAACTTATTAGTTTTCCATCCTTCCGAAAGAATCTTGGCCAGCCAGCCAGCGGACGAGTTGCACGCCATGACCTTGGCCAGCCAGCCAGCGGACGAGTTGCACACCACGGCACACTGCAGCACACCCCCACTCCCTCAGATCCCAGTCCCACAGATATTACACTGGCTCACAATCAGGTGGGAGTTGGTGGAGTTCTTGCAACGTGAAGATTTCCACAGAAAATACGCTCTAGTGCTTAATTGAGGTAGAGAGGCCAAAGGTGCCAGTCAGTGTTGGATAACTCAGCTAGATGCAGGAGTCAATTTAGCCTATTCAGCCTGTGCCATCATCTGAGGAGGTCCTATGTGACTTCCTATCTTGCTTTACATACTTGCCTTTGAGCCATATCCCCAAACAGCAGATTAATAGGGGGCGACACGATGGTACAATGGTAACGTTGCTGCTTTACAGAGTTGCTGCCTTACAGAGTTGCTGCCTTACAGTGCCAGTAACCTGGGTTCGACCCTAACTACGGGTGTTGTCTGTATGGAGTTTGTTCGTTCTCCCTGTGACCACATGGATTTACAAGTTTGTAGGTTAATGGTTTTGGTAAAGATTGTAAAGATTGTAAATTGTCCCTAGTGTGTAGGATAGTGACAGTGTACATGGATTGCTGGTCAGCACTGACTCAGTGGCCGAAGGGCCTGTTTCCCACTCTGTAACACAAAAATAATTGAATTGAACTAAACTAAACTAAACTAGTTCTGCCCGTGCTTCATCAACAAAACCTTGGAAATCATTGCAAAATACTCAACAAGAAACAAACGTTGCTGACCTCAGAGTTTTCTAAACATAGAAACATAGAAAATAGGTGCAGGAGTAGGCCATTCGGCCCTTCGAGCCTGCACCACCATTCAATATGATCATGGCTGATCATCCAACTCAGTATCCTGTACCTGCCTTCTCTCCATACCCCCTGATCCCTTTAGCCACAAGGGCCACATCTAACTCCCTCTTAAATATAGCCAATGAACTGTGGCCTCAACTACTTTCTGGGGCAGAGAATTCCACAGATTCACCACTCTCTCTGTGTGAAAAAAAAATTCTCATCTCGGTCCTAAAAGGCTTCCCCCTTATCCTTAAACTGTGACCCCTAGTTCTGGACTTCCCCAACATCGGGAACAATCTTCCTGCATCTAGCCTGTCCAACCCCTTAAGAATTTTGTAAGTTTCTATAAGATCCCCCCTCAATCTTCTAAATTCTAGCGAGTACAAGCCGAGTCTGTCCAGTCTTTCTTCATATGAAAGTCCTACCATCCCAGGAATCAATTCCTGCAATTATTTCCCTCCTTTTGAAAAACATTCCCAATCCTCCTAACTTAGCAAGGATTAACATTCAGAAAAACGAGTGATTAAACATTCATACTATTCTCTTTGCCTCCTGTGTATCATTTTAAAGAACAAACTCATTCTATCAAAATATTCGCAGAAACAATTATTTTATGTGAATGCTAACCAGGAAAGCAAACTTTTCATTCATGGTTCAGCTGAAAGTAGAAAAGAAAATTGTACAAGAAATACTGGACAGAAACTGTTCTTCAGCCAATGTAGACAAAAGCGCTGGAGAAACTCAGCGGGTACAGCAGCATCTATTGAGCGAAGGAAATAGGCAACGTTTCGGGCCGAAACACGGAAGGAAATAGGCAACGTTTCGGGCCGAAACTCGGAAGGGTTTCGGCCCGAAACGTTGCCTATTTCCTTCGCTCCATAGATGCTGCCGCACCCGCTGAGTTTCTCCAGCGCTTTTGTCTACCTTCGATCTTCCAGCATCTGCAGTTCCTTCTTCAGCCAAGTCAGTTTACATTAGTATTCATGCCGCAAGGGCCTGTCCCAGTTGCATGCGATTGCATGCGTTTGGCGCGACCAAACGGAAGCGGAGTTCACGCAAATTTTGCGCTAAGTACGCGCTAAGTTCGGGCGTGACGTCATTTGCATCATGCTTACCAATCAGCTGAGCAGGAGGCGGGCCGACTGAATTTGGGCGTCGCACGGCGTCGGGCGGTGACGTCATCACGCAACGCCACGCCGGGCGGTGACGTCATCGCGCAACACCACGCGCTAGGCGTACGCCATCAAGACGCTGCATACGCCGTCAAGACGCTGCATACGACCGACAGACCGTTGGCGCGCAAAGATTTCGGACACGGTCAGATTTTCGGAGCCCCGCGCAATGTCGGGACCAGCCCCGCACAACTCCGCGCTTCTAAGTGGGACCAGCCCAGTGTGGCCATACGGTGCCCGTACGCCTCAAGCAACCACGAGGTCGCGTAATTTGCGCGCGAAGGTCGCGTAAGTGGGACAGGCCCTTCAAGGTTCCTCCTGTCTTTTTTCTTTACATTTATTTTTGTGATTGAATTGACTGGAAGATACAGCAAGGAAACGGGCTCTTCAGCTGAACGGAGGTACACAAAATTGCTGGAGGAACTCAGCGGGTGCAGCAGCATCTATGGAGCTGAACGCATACACAGCCACCATCTATCACCCACTCACACCAGTCCAATATTATCTCACATTCTCATGCACTCCAAACACATTTGGGACCAATTCTACAGAGGCCGATTAACCTACAAACCCTCGCATCATTGGGATGTGTGGGCAATCGGGACAACGAGGAGGAACCCTATGCAGACACAGGGAGAACATGCAAACTCCACACAGACAGAAGAGACTGGGTCTCTGGCGCTTTGAGGCAGCAGCTCTGCCCGCCACGCCACTGTGACACCACAAAATGTGAAGTCTGAAGAAGGGTCTCGACCCGAAACGTGACCTATTTCCTTCGCTCCATAGATGCTACATCACCCGCTGAGTTTCTTCAGCATTTTTGTCTACCTCCAAAATTTGACAAGGTCATTTTCTCATTTAGTCTCATGTTTTACTTATCCAACCTCCCATCAAATGTACCTGTGCTCTTCACCACAACATCTACCTGTACGGCTGCAAAATTAAACCACTCATTTCACAAGGGGATTTTGTACAAATGGCATCTGTGTGTGTATTGGGGTTGACGGGACAATGTGCCCAGTATAACACAAGCAGACATATTCATCTCCCAGGATGCTATACACCAGGATATTGAATCAGTATGATGATCTTTACATCCTGTGTATTAAGTATTCATGCCCTTTATGTCTTTTTGATAAAATGTCAGTATATAGCACACACACACTTTCAAGAGAGAGTTATGGGCCTGTCCCACTTAGGCAATTTTTTAGTCGACTACAAGCGACTAGGCCACATGGTCACCGGGGTGTCGCCTGTATGGTCGTGAGTCGTCTCCTCAGTCGCCTAAAGAATCGTAGCGTTTTTCTGGTCGCTGCTGTATTTTGAAATGTTCAAAACATTTTGGTGACAGTCGGTGACTTTGCTTGACGCCAATGAGCGTAGCTTGACTTCTCCTGACGTAGGTGCTGTCATAGGCTGTCGCCAGGATGACGTAGGTTGTCACCGGTGCTGACTTTGGTGAATTCCATTGGCAACTACCTACGTCAACCTACGTCAACCGGCGACAGGTCCCGGCGAGTGAATTGTCTTCAGTTGTCGCCGACAGGGTCGTACCTTGTTGTAGCTTGTCGAGGGTGGACGTACGTTGGCGTAGGTGTGGTCGTAGGTGGACGTCCTAATGGGTCGCCGGTTGTTGGTAACTTGCCGTAACTTGACGTCGATAGGTGGTAGGTTGTTGTAGACATTGTCATGGGGGGGGTCCAGTCGCTGTTTTATCGGCGACTTGCTATGACAGTCGCCGTTAGTCGCCGAAAAAAATCGCCTAATTGAGACAGGCCCATTAGAGTTTTAGCTCTTAGGGCTAATCAAGGGATATGGGGAAAATCATATTTAGTGGCGGTGCTGGCTCGAAGGGCCGAATGGCCTACTCCTGCACCTATTGTCTATGTTTCTGTGCTATGTGATGGATGAGGCAGGGAATGAAACTTAGAAAATTTATCAATGCCTTCTATTATGTCAAATGTCTCTAAAACATCATTTTCTGCATTAATTTTTTTATTTTCAAGAGAAAAGTATCCCTACCTGTTTATTCTTCTGGAGTCATAGTCATAGAGTATTATAGTCATAGAGTGTGGAAACAGGCCATTCGGCCCAGCTTGCCCACACGGACCAACATGTCCCAGCTAAACTAGTCCAACCTACCAGCATTTGATCAATATCCCTCCAAACCTGTCCTATCCATCTCAAAAATGATAACCCCGCATTGCCGTTAAATCGTCTTTGTATCCTCTCCAATGAATTGAAGGAACTAAATCATATTGTTACTTAGGAACTGCTTGGTGAAGAATTTATTGAGAGTTTCCACACTGAAATTTCCAACAGGAGGAATGTTCACAGCATGTCCAATATATAAATAATTTTTGAGAAATATTTTCTCTCCCTTCTATTCATAATTATAATAATTGATGACGGACATCGGCCAAGGAAATGGGACTATTTTGCCGTGCAGCATTATAGTGGATCAATAACCCAATGTGGCTCTTAACAAATGCCCCATAAAAGTGAACTTAAAGCAACATTTGTTTGAAAAGCACATTATCTTGACTTAATCGTGTCTCAACACAATTTACAAAATAAATGATGTTTCGAGTGCAACATTTATTGATGAGTACACATTCTGCACAGACAATACAAATGTAAGATTAAAAAGCAGTTTCAGAAGGAGAATGTTGCAGGGCCAAAATCTATCCAGTGTAGAACAGTATAGGACAGGAACAGACCCAGAGTCTGTGCCAAATATAATGCCAAGATGAACTAATCTAAATCCCCCCATCAGCTGCATATCTATGTGCCCATCCATACGCTTCTTAAATGCCACCATCTTATCTACCTCCGCCATTATCCCTGGCATCGTGTTCCAGGCACCCACCACTCTATGTAAAAAAACCATGCGCCACACATCACACTTTTCCCTTCTGACCTTAATGCCCCTGTCCCACTTAGGAAACCTGAACGGAAACCTCTGGAGAATTTGCGCCCCACCCAAGGTTTCCGTGCGGTTCCCGGAAGTTGCAGGTGGTTGCCGGAGGTTGCAGGTAGTGGAAGCAGGTAGGGAGACTGACAAAAACCTCCGGGAACCGCACGGAAACCTTGGGTGGGGCGCAAAGTATCCAGAGGTTTCCGTTCAGGTTTCCTAAGTGGGACAGGGCCATAAGGCTATGCCCTCCAGTCTTTGACACTTCCAATTTGGGAAAATGTATTGATTGTCTACCCTATCCATGCCTCTCATCATTTTATATACTTGCTTCAAGCTTCCCCTGAACTCTCCGATACTCTGGAGAAAACAATCCAAGTTTGTCCAACTTGTGGTTAATATCATCTAATCTGGGCAGCATTCAGATAATCCTCTTCTTCAGCTTCTCCAATATATCCCCAATCGATCCCTTTAGGCCCTGAGTGGATATCTTCATTAGACCACGTTTACAATATCACGAATTTCTGCTTGAATCAGTCGATGAAACATATTTCCTCTGGATTTAAAAACCCATCAAAAGGTGAACGCACTACAGCCATGATTGAATGGCGGAGTAGACTTGATGGGCCGAATGGCCAAGCTAGAAACTTTCAGTGTCAGGCAGCATCTGATGAGGGGTCTCAGACCTGAAATATTAATTCTGATCTCTTTCCACTGAAGCTGTTTGGCCTGTCAGGTATGTTGACCTTTTCTGTTTTTATTTCAAATTTCCCGCAACTGCTGTTGTTTCTGCTTTTGTTCTAGATCCAAGTCCTTCTTTCAGATATTGGCGATGGAGTGGAGGAGAATCCTACCTAATTAATTTCTCCAGAGGGGAGGAAAAGGAACATGAGAGCAGGTAACTGGACTCATCCTGAAGAAATCCAATGAAGGAGATTAAGAACCTCGTAACCTGGTGCAAAGACAACAATTCAACCTCTCCCTCGTTGCTTTGTTGTTACCTTCTCCGAGCTAACAATGATCTAATCTACATTAATCCCCTTAATCATGTTTTCACAACTTACTTTACCTTATCTCCCTCTCCCCACATCTAAATATACAGGGTCTTGGTGAGACCACACCTGGGGTATTGCGTACAGTTTTGGTCTCTTAATCTGAGGAAGGACATTCTTGCCATAGAGGGAGTACAGAGAAGGTTCACCAGGCTCATTCCTGGGATGCCAGGACTTTCATATGAAGAAAGACTGGATAGACTCGGCTTGTACTCGCTAGAATTTAGAAGATCGAGGGGGGATCTTATAGAAACTTACAAAATTCTTAAGGACTAGATGCAGGAAGATTGTTCCCGATGTTGGGAAAGTCCAGAACAAGGGGTCACAGTTTAAGGATAAAGGGGAAATATTTTAGGACTGAGATGAGAAAAACATTTTTTACACAGAGAGTGGTGAATCTGTGGAATTCTCTGCCACAAAATGTAGTTGAGGCCAGTTCATTGGCTATATTTAAGAGGGAGTTAGATGTGGCCCTTGTGGCTAAAGGGATCAGGGGGTATGAAGAGAAAGCAGGTACAGGATACTGACTTGGATGATCAGCCATGATCATATTGAATGGCGGTGCAGGCTCGAAGGGCCGAATGGCCTACTCCTGCACCTATTTTCTGTTTCTATGTTTCTAACTATGGCCAAGAAGGCACACCAAGACCTCTACTTCCTACGAAGGTGTAGGAAGTTTGATATGTCCCCAACCATTTCCACCAACTTCTACAGAGTCGGCACCAACCAACAATCACCTGTACACCACTGTAGTCCTATCCTACACACTAAGGACAATTTACATAATCCAATTAACCTACAAACCTGCACATCTTTGGAATGTGGGAGAAATCGCACATGGTCGTAGGGAGAACATGCAAACTCCATACAGACAGTACCCATAGTCAGGATCGAACTCGGGTCTCTGACCCCATAATGCAGCAACTCTACCGCTGCTCCACTGTACAGCCCACAGGAACTCCAGTACAAAATAGCCAACATCTGTCCTCCAGCGCTCCTCAGATACATATGAGACATTCTGGGGCATGAATAGTGGTTCCAAAGGGAATGGTCAGCTATTCATGCCCCAGAATGTCTCATATGTATCTGAGGAGTGCTGGAGGACAGATGTTCTGTGTGGAGTTCTGTGCCACACAAGGCTGTGGAGGCCAATTCAATGGGTATATTTAAGGCAGAGGCAGATTGATTCTTGATTCGTACAGCAGTCAGAGGTTACGGGGAGAAGGCAGGGGAATGGAGTTAGGAGGGAGAGATAGATCAGCCATGATTGAAAGGCGGAGTAGGCATGATGGGCCTAATTCTGCTCCTATCACTTGTGATCTTACGAACAAAATCAGTGAAGCCCGAGTCAATGAAATTATGGATCTAGCTGCTGCCTGGGTCCCTTGTTCTGATAATTTAATTTTCCTTTCCAAAATTGCAGGCAGCTAACACTGCCTGTTAAAATTGATTTGCTGACAATTCAAATTCAATGTGATTCTATTCTCAGCGATAAATAAAGTGCAGAAAATGAGCAAGGAAATCAAACCTGGTTTTTCTCCAGGTGCTCCAGTTTCCTCCCACACTACAAAGATGTACAGGTTTGTTGGTTAAGTAGCTCAGGTAACACAAATTGTAAATTGTCCCTAGTGTGCAGGCTAGTGTTAGTGTATGGGGATCGCAGCTCACCGAGTCCGCACCGACCAGCGATCTCCGCACACTAACACTATCCTAGACAATTTTACATTTATGCCAGGCCAATTAGCCTACAAACATGCACGTCTTTGGAGTGTGGGAGGTAACCGAAGATCTTGGAGAAAACTCATGCAGGTCACGGGGGGAGCATACAGGCTCCACACAGTCAGCACCGTAGTCAGGATCGAACCCGGGTCCCTTGCCGCTGTGAAGCAGTAACTCTACCGCTACAGTGGCCTCATATTACGAACCTTTGAACCTGCACCTGTGAAGCACCTTGGTTATAACTTTGTGAATAAAGCACCACAAGATTGATGCCATCATTACTAACCCAATTACATACCCGAGTGCATTAACATTTCATAGTTGGTGTACATGAGTTGGCATTTGCCACAGGCAAACTTCCTTGCTTGCATCCTCCCTTGCCAAGCAGCCAGCATGCCACTGTTTAGTCCTCCTTCTGTTGATTACTGAGCCTAAGGCACAACTTTACTTTATTCAACAATTTAGACTTTACTTTAGACTTTAAAGATACAGCACGGAGACAGGCCCTTCAGCCCACCAAGTCCATGCCAACCAGCGAATAGCCCACACACTATCACTATCCTACACACTGAGGACAAATTACGATTTTTCTGAAGCTAATCAACCTACAAACCTGTACCTGTACATCTTTGGAGTGTCGGAGGAAACCGGAGCACCCGGAGGAAACCCATGCGGTCACAGAGAGAATGTGGAAACGCCACATACATGCGCAGCTCCCGAGATCAGGATCGAACCCGGACTCTGGCGCGGTTAGGGAGTGGCTCTACCAACTGCTCCACTTTGCCGCCTATTTATGGACAAGTACCTTTCACAAACAAAAAGTCAAATTCCAAAGCAGCCTTCAAAGAAACATAGAAAACAGGTGCAGGAGGAGGCCATTCGGCACTTCGAGCCAGCACCACCATTCATTGTGATCATGGCAGATCGTCCCCTATCAATAACCCATGCCTGCCTTCTCTCCATATCCCTTGACTCCACTAGCCCCCTAGAGCTCTATCTAACTCTCTCTTAAATCCATCCAGTGACTTGGCCTTCAGTCGCTGGATGGTGACTGGAGGACAAGTCACTGAATGGATTCTAATTGTATGATAAATCCTAAAAAGTGCTGATTAGCTGTTCAGTAGAGAAGTTAAACTTTTCCTAGCGCAGGGGCTAGTAACGCTCTAGTCCAGGACCGCAGATTAAATGAAGGCTAAATGGGCGACTAATTGCTGAACGCACAGTGTAAAGATCCACTTCATGGAGAATTGAGGTTCAGTAAAACAGTAAACTGATGAAAACAGTAGAAAGATTAGTCTGCTTTAAATTATTTATTATTCATCATTATTCATTGAAAACTTTATTCCCCAGTGGAAAAGCCACTCTATAAATGGGCTACATATGTCTTTGGGACCGGGGTTGAAGATAGGATCAGAACTGCCGGTTATTTGAACAGACAATGTAATTCTAGGCCCTTGAGAAGTAAATAACGTGGAATCATCATGAAGTGGAGAAATGGGAGGTAGAAATTGAATGAATTTCAGATATTAGCAACTTTTGATGATTCAACTGAATTTCAGACGACCACAATGCACCTTACATTATTAACTAGACGACATATGGGCAGAAAGGCACTAAAGTATAGATGGAAATTTAAAAATATGCTGGGAAATTGAAGAGGCAGTAAAACTCGAACATAGTTTAAATAATTCAAATCAGGGCCCAGTGCGCCTGTTTGCAAAAGTTCATCATCTGCACTACAAGGAACCTTGGCCTGTTGCACGAATTCACTCCAAGTTGGGTGAAGTTTTGGCACAAGTAAAACCAAAAGACAAAACCTGCATAATTTGCTTCCATAGTGCTTCCTGGTCCGAGAACACTAACGCAATTATCAAGAAAGCACATCAGCGCCTCTACTTCCTGAGAAGATTACGGAGAGTCGGTTTGTCAAGGAGGACTCTCTCTAACTTCTACAGGTGCACAGTTGAAAGCATGCTGACTGGTTGCATCGTGGCTTGGTTCGGCAACTTGAGCGCCCTGGAGAGGAAAAGACAACAAAAAGTAGTAAACACTGCCCAGCCCATCATCGGCTCTGACCTCCCTTCCATCCAGGGGATCTATCGCAGTCGCTGCCTCAAAAAGGCTGGCAGTATCATGAAGGACCTACACCATCCTGGCCACACACTCATCTCCCTGCTACCTTCAGGTAGAAGGTACAGGAGCCTGAAGACTGCAACGACCAGGTTCAGGAATAGCTACTTCCCCACAGCCATCAGGCTATTAAACTTGGCTTGGACAAAACTCTAAACATTAATAGCCCATTATCTGTTATTTGCACTTTATCAGTTTATTTATTCATGTGTGTATATATTTATACAATGGTATATGGACACACTGATCTGTTCTGTAGTCAATGCCTACTATGTTCTGTTGTGCTGAAGCAAAGCAAGAATTTCATTGTCCTATCAAGGACACATGACAATCAATTCACTTGACTTGACATGAACTTCATTACGTGGTAGAGCCAGGCTCCAATCTGAAGCAGGACGCTATGCTTGTAGTACCATTAGAACCAACCACCATATCGAGAAAGACAGAAAAGTTTAGTTTAGTTTAGATAGACACAAAATGCTGGAGCAACTCAGAGGGTCCGGCAGCATCTCGGGAGAGAAGGAATAGGTGGCGTTTCGGGTCCAAACCCTTCTTCAGTTGAGTTTAGTTTAGTATGTAGATACAGCGTGGAAACGGGCCCTTAGGCCCACCGAGTCCGTGCTGACCAGCGATCACCTGTACACTAGTTCTATCCTACACACTAGGGGCAATTTATAAATGCCAATTAACCCAATAATCTGCACGGCTTTGGAGTGTGGGAGGAAACCGGAGCATATGGAAAAAAAGCCACGAGGCCCGGTGGGAGAATGTATAAACTCCGTACAGACGGTCCCCCTTGTCAGGATCGAACATGGGTCTCTGATGCTGTAAGCCGTCCAGTTTTGGACTTCCCAACCCTGGTTGTAGCTATCACCTTTTCTATGCCTCTCATTATTGTAAAAACCAAAGATCCTATAGCGAGCAAGATAGATCACTCGACGAAAAAGACATAGTATGGTCATGGGCAGATTCATGGGTAATTTTCAGCCCCATTTCCGTAACCGGCTTCCGTCTCCGCACCAAAGATCCCATAGACGGAGTGCGGAGACGGAAGCCGGTTACGGAAATATTCTCGTAAAAATAAAAGTTCTTTGGTAAAAATCTTCTCCTCATTTTCAGAATTATAATTTATTAACACAAACTGTTCCCCCACAACGTTGATTACACTGCGAGTCGGGTTGGGTCGGGTTACTGAAATGGATGAAAAAAAGGCCCACGTTCCGCTCCGTTGCGAATTACACGTCAGCCCATTGCATTTAGAAGGGGTGGTCTATCTTGCTCCGCTATAGGATCTTTGGTAAAAACCTACAGCAGGCAGACATCAATCAGTGGAAACAAAGAACTGGTTAATACACAAAATGATACAAAATGCTGGAGTAACTCAGCAGGTCAGGTAGCATCTCTGGAGAACGTGGATAGGTGACGTTTCAGGTCGGGATCCTTCTCGGCATTAATCAGTGCTGTCTATCTTCAATTGCTGTTAGCCACACATAAGACTGGCCCCATTGTTGGACACTGAAGCAACAGTTAGTTGTAGCTGCATGGCGCAGTGGTGCAGCGGTGGAGGATATCAATGGATACACTTGGCCAGGCCGACCCTGCAATGCCGCCATGACAATGGGCCTTTATGGCCAGGTTAAGAACTCTACACCTCTAGAAGAACTCTACAAGAACTTTAGGTGACACGGTGGCACAGCGGGTAGAGTTGCTGCCCGACAGCGACAGGAACCCAGCTTCGATCCTGACTATGGGTGCTGACTGTACAGAGTTTGCACGTTCTCCCCATGACCTGCGCGGGTTTTCTTCGGGGTCTCCGGTTTCCTCCCACACTCCAAAGACGTGCAGGTTTATAGGTTAATTGGCTAGGTATAATTGTAAATTGTCCCCAGTGTGTGTCGGATAGTGTGAGTGTATGGGGATCGCTGGTTGATGCAGACTCAGTGGGCCAAAGGGCCTGTTTCTGCGCTGTATCTCAAAACTAAAAAGTAAACTATACCTATAACAACCTGGATTTGAAAATGGAATCAAACCTGGTGACTCTTCTATATATTTTTGGTATATTATTCCTATACATTGTACTGAATCTAAGATGTACTTATGTATAGTAACACTTTTATTGAACTGTGTACAAAATAATTTCACTGTACTTTGGTACATGTGTCAATAAATTACAATTGAAACATTGAGTATTGGCAGAAAACTGAAGGCAGGGTCATTAACAGTCAGGATAAAACATGTGCGCTCTGCACCAAATGAGGTAGACATTCGGTAATCCTAAATTGCAATTTTATCTCTCAGTTTCCACCACTTTTCAATTTAATGGTTCTCATTGATGCACTTGTTGAAATAATGCAGCAACCTGCAGTGAATACAATGTGTTCACCAAATTACTATCTCCGAATTGCTGGAGAATTTGTAGCACCCATTATTAGCTTCGGAAAATTTACTGCTCATAGCTGTTTGTTTCATGGATATGCCAGGTGTTGTTATTAATTAATACTATATCTTTTTTAATAAGGACATTAATGCTCCTGCAATGTCTCAAACATTTACACTTGGGAATCTTCTTCTCAGAAATGCAAATGTACACCATACTTATAAAGATTTACAAACTTAAACATTTTTAGACAATAGACAATAGACAATAGACAATAGGTGCAGGAGTAGGCCATTCAGCCCTTCGAGCCAGCACCGCCATTCAATGTGATCATCCCCAATCAGTACCCAGGTTTCCATATTTTATCCTTTTCATATTTTCCTCAACAAAAAACACATTCTGACCTTCTTCCTTCATATTTATTTCTGCTCTCTCATTTTCCGTTCCCTAATCTTTAAATCTCAAAGTTTCTTTGCTCACTTGACCTCAGTCACGAGGCACTGGCCAACTCACCAGCTTGTACTCCTGGCCTCAAGGAGCGCTGGCATCTCCCCCTTCAACTTTATTTACATTACATCTCCCCCTTCAACTTTGGGGTCAATTTCTTTTAATACTAATGGAGTTAACCTTTCATCAATTTAATGTGGTAACAAACTATTTTCAATACTAATATCGATGACAAATACAAATGTTACATCTCACCCTTCAACATTGTGGTTTCATTTACGTGGATGTCCACGACATATAAATGAAAATACAGTACTATTAAAGCCATTTAGATTTGCCTTCATTTAATTCAGCAGAACATTTCCCGCAGATGATACAACGGCCTCATCAGCAACAACGATGAGTCGGCCTACAGGGAGGAGGTCCAGCACTTAGCAGCATGGTGCGCTGACAACAACCTGGCCCTTAACTCCAAGAAGACCAAGGAGCTCATTGTAGACTTCAGGAAGTCCAGGGGCGGCACGCACACCCCCATCCACATCAACGGGACGGAGGTGGAACGTGTTTCTAGCTTCAGGTTCCTGGGAGTCAACATCTCCGATGACCTCTCTTGGACCCACAATACCTCAACTCTGATCAAGAAGGCTCACCAGCGTCTCTTCTTCCTGAGGAGACTGAAGAAGGTCCATCTGTCTCCTCAGATCCTGGTGAACTTCTACCGCTGCACCATCGAGAGCATCCTTACCAACTGCATCACAGTATGGTATGGCAACTGCTCTGTCTCCGACCGGAAAGCACTGCAGAGGGTGGTGAAAATTGCCAAACGCATCACCGGTTCCTCGCTCCCCTCCATTGAGTCTGTCCAAAGCAAGCGTTGTCTGCGGAGGGCGCTCACCATCGCCAAGGACTGCTCTCACACCAACCATGGACTGTTTACCCTCCTACCATCCGGGAGGCGCTACAGGTCTCTCCGTTGCCGGACCAGCAGGTCCAGGAACAGCTTCTTCCCTGCGGCTGTCACTCTACTCAACAATGTACCTCGGTGACTGCCAATCACCCCCCCCCCCCCCCCCGGACACTCCTCCCACAGGAAAAACACTATGTCTGTATACATGCTAATGTAAATATTTATTCAAATCATTTGCTATGTCACTCTTCCAGGGAGATGCTAAATGCATTTCGTTGTCTCTGTACTGTACACGGACAATGACAATTAAAGTTGAATCTGAATCTGATATTTTCCTTCAATACTCTTTTGCATTCGATTTGAATTCTGTTAATGAACTTTAATATCCACATAAAGTTTTACATTAGAATCAATTAAGGGTGCTGTTGTTTTCCACTTTAACCTCAACACCTAGAAACTCTAGGGTTCTGTCTCCTTGCCTCTCGCTGCGTCTGGGAGACTTGCTCCAGCGTCTGGCTACAGGTGGCCTATCCCCGGCTACAGGGCTATACCTGGGCTACAGGGCTATACCTGGGCTACGGGGCTATACCTGGGCTACAGGGCTATACCTGGGCTACAGGGCTATACCTGGGCTACAGGGCTATACCTGGGCTACAGGGCTATACCTGGGCTACAGGGCTATACCTGGGCTACAGGGCTATACCTGGGCTACAGGGCTATACCTGGGCTACAGGGCTAAACCTGGGCTACAGGCCTCTATCCTGGGCTACAGGGCTATACCTGGGCTACAGGGCTATACCTGGGCTACGGGGCTATACCTGGGCTACAGGGCTATACCTGGGCTACAGGCCTCTATCCTGGGCTACAGGGCTAAACCTGGGCTACAGGCCTCTATCCTGGGCTGCAGGGCCTTCAAAATAAAATCTTTTGTCGCTCTTTTGATTCCTGTTGCTGGCATGTACTTCATCCAACTTAACTTCCAAAGCAATGTTTTTTACTATTTTGTTTCTTGCATAATAACTCAGCTCCTGCAGGAACTTCAGCAAATCATCTGTACTTCTTGGCTTCTTAACTTTTATTTCTTTAAATTTGTCACTGAGCGTTTGTAAACTGTTGCTCAGGTCCTTCACGGATTGCTGGCCACAGTGCACACACAAAGGATAATTGGTGCAACATTTAGTGCAAAGATATAACATTGCAGTCCTATAAAGTCCGATTAAAGATACTTCAAAGGTCTCCTATGAGGTAAATAAGAGGACAGGACCTAGCTGATGAGAGAACAGTTAGTTCTATTGCCAGATAACAGTGGGAAGAAACCAGCCCTGAATCTGGAGGCATACGTTCCCAAACTTCTGTATCTCCTGCCTGATGTGAGAGGTGAGAAGAGGGAGTGACTAGTGTGAGACTGGTTACTCGATTATGCTGGTGGCCTTGTCGTGGCAGTGTGCAGTGTGGATGGAGTCAATGGATGGGAGGCTGATTTATGTGATGGCATACGTCCACATCTCTCAGGTCTTGGATAGAGCTGTTCCCAAACCACGCTGCGAATATAGATAGACAATAGACAATAGGTGCAGGAGTAGGCCATTCGGCCCTTCGAGCCAGCACCGCCATTCAATGTGATCATGGCTGATCATCCACAATCAGTACCCCGTCAATAAAAGAAGCATTCCAAAAAAATCCTTACAGATATTCATCAGCTGCAACTGCAATGTATTATAGACACAAAAAGCTACAGCAACTCAGCAAGTCAGACAGCATCTCTGAAGAAAAGGAACAGGCGACGTTTCAGGTCGAGACCCTTCTTCAGTCCGAGAGTCTGGGCAGAGGGAGAAAGGATCAATACTTAAAAACAGGAGTGAGTGGGATGAGAAAATTCAGTACGAATAAAAAACATACTAAATTCAGAGGCACTGAAAAAAGGTCTCTGGAAATCAAAAATTCCCAAATGCATGCACCTGGCTGAGGTATGAATGATAATCCTGCTTCACTGTTTTGTGTTTCCCTTCGATAATTTATTGCTGGTGAACAGCATATTAGAACGGTGCCAGCAAAAAAAATAATGTGTTACAGCAAGATCTCTGTTTATGATAATCCTATCAAAAATGTTTCAGGAGATTTGCTCCTACTTTTAATTAATACCAGGCATAATCCTAGCAAGGAGCACAAGGGATCACTTCAGGTTCCAGTAAGTCTTTTCCTGGCTTCACTACATGCTTGCTGATTGAATGGGAAACGTTACAGAAAATCATCAACATATTTTCTCGCCTGTTCCTGGATGCAGGCTCTGAGTGTAGCAAGCTGTTTGGAAGCTGATATTCTTGTGAGAAACACTTTCTACTGCTGTCCCACAGTGTAATGGAGTCAACAGGACTTAGCCTTATTTTCAGATAAAGTGGCCAGTGTGAAGCCACACGTAAAGGAGAGGAACAGCACCTCATATTCCACTTGCACAGCTTACATAGAAACATAGAAAATAGGTGCAGGAGTAGGCCATTCGGCCCTTCGAGCCTGCACCGCCATTCAATATGATCATGGCTGATCATCCAACTCAGTATCCCATCCCTGCCTTCTTTCCATACCCCCTGATCCCTTTAGCCACAAGGGTCACATCTAACTCCCTCTTAAATATAGCCAATGAACTGGCCTCAACTGCCTTCTGTGGCAGGGAATTCCAGAGATTCACCACTCTCTGTGTGAAAAATGTTTTTCTCATATCAGTCCTAAAACACTTCCCCCTTATCCTTAAACTGTGACCCCTTGTCCTGGACTTCCCCAACATCAGGAACAATCTTCCTGCATCTAGCCTGTCCAACCCCTTAAGAATTTTGTAAGTTTCTATTAGATCCCCCCTCAATCATCTAAATTCTAGCGAGTACAAGCTTACAACCCAGCAATATAAACATTTGAATTTGCCAGTTTTAGGTAACCTCGGGCAACACAGTGGTGCAGCGGTAGAGTTGCTGCCATACAGCACCAGGGACCAGGGTACGATCCTGACTACGGGTGCTGAATGTATGAAGTTTGTATGTTCTCCCCGTGACCACGTGGGTTTTCTCTGGGTGCTCTGGTTAGCTCCCACATGTCAAAGATCTACATGTCTGCCGGTTAATTTGCTTCAGTAAATATTATAAATGTCCCCTCGTGTGTAGGATAGTGCTAGTGTACTGGGTGATCACTGGTCAATGTGGACTCGATGGCCAAAGGCCCTGTTTCTATGCTGTATCTCCAAAATTTCTAAATTCCAAAAAAAAATCTTCCAAATGCCTCCCTGCCCTTCCTTCCCATGTGTCCCACCAAGACTCCCACCCATGTCTCCCCTCCACCCCCTTCAATCTACCCCACACTACTTTCCTCCCTCTGGATTCACAGTCGAGAATTCTTCAAACCTGACTCACTCCTCCAGTTCTTCTTATCTCTGGCCTTTGTTTCAACCATCTGCTTATCAATGAACCTCCTCACCCATGCTGGCCCATGCATTGTCCTGTCTCTTGCCTCTTCCAGCTTTCTTCTCCCCCCCACCACCCCTCCCCCTACAATCAGTCTGAAGAAAGGTCTCGACCCTAAACATCGCCTGTACCTGTTCCCCTGAAATGTTGCCCGACCTGCTGAGTTACGTACTCCACCACTTAGTGTCCTGTGGATCGCTGGAAACATCTCATTCAATGTTTGAGGATACGTTTCGATGCTTGACAAGGTTGCACATGGATCCCAACGACCCACATTGCAGAAGGATCCCGGTGAACCGCGACCACACCACAACATCTTGTATTCACTGGAGTTAAGAAGGATGAGGGGGTATCTTATAGAAACATATAAAATTATAAAAGGACTGGACAAGCTAGATGCAGGAAAAATGTTCCCAATGTTGGGCGAGTCCTGAACCAGGGGCCACAGTCTTAGAATAAAGGGGAGGTCATTTAAGACTGAGGTGAGAAAAAACTTTTTCACCCAGAGAGTTGTGAATTTATGGAATTCCCTGCCACAGAGGGCAGTGGAGGCCAAGTCACTAGATGGATTTAAGAGAGAGTTAGATAGAGCTCTAGGGGCTAGTGGAGTCAAGGGATATGGGGAGAAGGCAGGCACGGGTTATTGATAGGGGACGATCAGCCATGATCACAATGAATGGCGGTGCTGGCTCGAAGGGCTGAATGGCCTCCTCCTGCACCTAGTTTCTATGTTTCTATGTAACATCAGGCCTGTCTCGCCTGCCCTGGAACCGGGAACCCGCCCGGAGAGGGAACCACCGGCACCGGTTCCTGTTGTAGCAGAGGACCGGAGAGGAGGGAGTCAAGAGTCGGAACAGAGGGCCCTTCAGCAGACTGGTTGTGGGAGGCAGTGCAACATACCGCCACGGTGGAGTGGGCCGCTGGAGGCCCTGCAGCAACCTGGGGCTCGGCTGTGTCGGGCGCCGCTCGAAGAAGCCGAACGCATGGACCAGACGTGGCCTACAGTTGCACAGAGCAATTGAGAAGTGGTGGAGGACACCAACCACCACGCTTGACCAGGCCGGCCCTGCAACACCACCTGGACATCGATGGTCAAGTTAGGAAACTTTGCACATACAAGAACTGGGACTTGAAAATTGCATCAAATCTGGTGACTCATGTGTACAGTCTCAGTGTACTATTACTACACACTTGTAGTGCATCTAAGATGTGTTTGTGTACAGTAATACTTGTATTGAACTATATGTATGCAAAAATGAATTACATTGTACCTCTGTACATTTGACAATAAAGTATCATTGAACCATTAATTGGTATAAATGTTGGCCAGAGGAAGCAACAAACCAGAGGACTGGGAGAAATTTAGAACTCAATACAGGAGGACAAAGGGGTTCATTAAGAAGGGAAAGAAAGCTTGTGGGGAATATAAAAACGGACTCTAAAAGCTTATTTAGAGATGTAAAAAGGAAAAGATTTAAGCCAAATGTAGGTCCCTTACAGTCAGAGACAGGTGAATTTATAATGGGAAACAAGGAAATGGCAGAACAGTTAAATGAGTACTTTGGTTCTGTCTTCACTAAGGAAGACACAAACAATCTCCCAGAAATACTAGGTGACGGAGGATCTAGTGGGAGGGAGGAACTGAAGGGAATCCACATTAGTCATGAAATGGTGTTAGGCAAACTGTTGGGACTGAAGGCAGATAAATCCCCAGGGCCTGATGGTCTGCTTCCCAGAGTACTCAAGGAGGTGGCCCTAGAAATTGTGGATGCATTGGTGATCATTTTCCAATGTTCTCTCGACTCTGGATCAGTTCCTGTGGACTGGAGGGTAGCCAATGTAACTCCACTTTTTAAGAAAGGAGGGAGAGAGAAAATGGGGTATTATAGACCAGTTTGCCTTACACTGGTAGAGGGGAAGATGCTTGAGTCGATTGTTAAAGATGTTATAGCAGCACATTTGGAAAGTAGTGACAGGATCGGTCAAATTCAACATGGATTTATGAAGGGGAAATCATGCTTGACTAATCTTCTGGAAATGTTTGAGGATGTAACAAGTAGAATGGATAAGGGAGAGCCAGTGGATGTGGTTTATCTGGACTTTCAAAATGCCTCTGACAAGGTGCCACACAAAAGATAAGTTGGCAAAATCGCTTGTGTGGAACCTTATTGAAACAAGATTATTAAGGGTTTGGCCACACTAGAGGCAGGAAACATGTTCCTGATGTTGGGGGATTCCAGAACCAGGGGCCACAGTTTAAGAATAAGGGGTAAGCCATTTAGAATGGAGACGAGGAAACACTTTTTCTCACAGAGAGTTGTGAGTCTGTGGAATTCTCCGTCTCAGAGGGCGGTGGAGGCCGGTTCTCTGGATACTTTCATGAGAGAGCTAGATAGGTCTCTTAAACTATTGAACATGTACTGGGGTAATATTTTGGTATGGATTGAGAATTTGTTAACAGAGTTATAATGTAAAGAGTGGGAATAAACAGATACTTCTCAGCTTGACTGACTGTAAATAGTGGAATTCTGCAGGGATTGTGCTTCAGCTCCAGCTATTCACAATCAATAGCAATGATTTGGCTGAGGATGCTGAATGTCATATTTCCAGATTCATAGCTAGTAACTGAGTGAATGAGAACATGGGAAATGGAATATAATCAGTATCAATATAAAGTCATCCACTTCAATGCATAAAACAGAGAAGCAAAGTAGTTTCTAAGTATGAGAAACAAAAAACTGCAGATGCTTGTTTATACCAAAGATAGACACAAAGTGCTGGAGTAACTCAACGGGCCTCTGGAGAAAAAGGATGTTTCGGTTCATCAGTCTGAAGAAGGGTCACGACCCCAAACGTCATGCATTATTTTTCTCCAGGGATGTTGCCTGACCCGTAAAGTTATTCCAGCACTCAGTTTCCAAGTTGTACCGGTTCTTGTACAAAGGGACCCATATGTCTTTGCATACAGTTTTTAAGAAGGAACTACAGATGCTGGAAAATCGAAAGGTACACAAAAATGCTGGAGAAACTCAGCGGGTGCAGCAGCATCTATGGAGCGAAGGAAATAGGCAACGTTTCGGCCCGAAACGTTGCCTATTTCCTTCGCTCCATAGATGCTGCTGCACCCGCTGAGCCTTTGCATACAAGCCACTGGAAGTGCAGCAAACAGTTTGGAATGCAAATATTATGTTAGCTTTTATTACAACAGCTTTTCTTATACTTGTAGAATCTGGCATTCACCATAAAGACAGCATTTATTGCCAATCAATAATTGCTGTTTAGAAGGAGATGGGGGGCCACCCTCTTGACCCTTCAAGTGAAAGGCCTGGATGGAGTGGATGTGGAAAGGATCCCAACCCATGTCTCTCTTTTCTTCTGACCAGAGTCACAGCTTGGATTATTGTCACGTGTACCGAGGTACAGTGAAAAGCTTTTGTTGCGTGCTGACCAGTCAGCGGAAAGACAATACATGATTACAATCCAGCCACTTACAGTGTATAGATACATGATAATGGAATAACGTTTAGTGCAAGGTAAAGCCAGTAACATCCAATCAAATATAGTCCGCGGGTCACCAATGAGGTAGATAGTAGTTCAAGACTGCTCCATGTACTAAACATAGTCTTGAGTGTTTAATCAACCATCGGATTAGATTAAGGAACATGAACAATTAAGCTCTTAAAAGAAAGTTAGAGGCTACAAATGGCTCTGATTTGTAGTGGAAGGTTTAGCACTTTTCTCCCTGAACACAGCTACTTCAACTTCATTCACTCACTCCAAATGCTTGATGCCCTCTGCTGGAAATCACATCTGAATAACTTAGCAACTTAACACATCCGTTACTTTCCTGTAACCTTTGCCAAGTGCATGATAAATTGGGATTCACTTTGTTTTTACTTCAGTGGGTGAGACTTTTTGGTGTTTATCTGCGATTGATGTAAAATGAAGTCTTTTGTCCAAAACTTCACTTAGTAGATACATACATTTTCAGTCTCTGATAATTTGCAACTAAATCAATGCTGGTAATAAGAACAATCACAGTTTACGTTTTACCTCCATTATTTCCGTAAAGATGTGTTCAATTTCCTTTGTGTAATTACTAACATCATCGGCTCTGACCTCCCTACCATCGAGGGGATCTATCGCAGTCGCTGCCTCAAAAAAAATCGCAACATCATCAAAGACCCACACCATCCTGGCCACACACTCAGCTCCCCGCTACCTTCAGGTAGAAGGTACAGGAGCCTGAAGACTGCAACGTCCAGGTTCAGGAACAGCTGCTTCCCCACAGCTATCAGACTATTAAACTCAACTCAAACAAAAAACTGAACTTTAATAACCTATTGCATTTTATCTGCTTATTTATGTGTGTATATATATATATATATATATATATTCAATGGTATATGGACACACTGATCTGTTCTGTATTTATTTATGCCTACAATATTCTGTTGTGCTGAAGCAAAGCAAGAATTTCATTTTCCTATCTGGGACACATGGCAATAAACACACTTGAATCTTGAATCTTTTTAAACCCCATTTCTTATTCATTTTTATCAGAAGAATTTTAAAAAAAATTTTTTTAAATAAGATTGACACTTCACCAAATGATCTATCTTTCCACATAAGTGGAGATTAAACTGATTTACTGTCCCATATTTCATTTTAACGGGAAGAGCCTAGATTTTATAATTAGAGGCTCATTGCCCATATCTGCCACTGTAGAACTTCTCAATCAAACACACCTCAACTGAACACTAATTGCTGGAGCATCTCAGCGGCTCAGGCATGAGGCAGCATCCCCCGTGTGAATGGGTCGGCTCTGTTTTGGGTTGGGACCCTTCTTGAGAAATTTTTTTTTTCAATATACCCACTTATTACAGGGAATTAAAGCATTATCTTAACAAAAGCTAAAACTCATCAAATTAACCTTGAATTATCAAAATGAAGCTTATTGGATTCTTGAGCCACGACCTATTTGCTGGAAGAATTCAGCCTAGAATCAAGCAATGAAACAAGTGGCTCACAGGTCCAACCCTAGGCCCAAGCGAGCAGAGAATCAGAGGATGGTTTTCCCAGTGTTAGTCCTGGCCATATCTCCATGATCTAGCTCTGCCGCAGGGGTCCTCAGGGATTGCAATAGCATAGTGCAGATGGCACAGAGACTGCTGTGCTGTTACTTGCACTTACCCTAAGAACTATTTGCCAGCATAATCCAAATCAATATGTTCCATTACCTTCCAAAATGGGCCAAACACAGGCAGAATTAAATAGACTTAATAAATCCAGTTAGTCATACGTACATCAAATAAATTGGACCTTCAGGCCACCATGTCCATGCCAACCAATTTGGCATATGAGCCCAGAATGGACAAGGTGGGCCGAAGGTCCTCATTCTGTGCTGTACAACCCGGTGATTCTAAATGGATTTTACATTTTATTTTAGGGATCCAGCGTGGAAAACAGGCCCTTCAGGCCACCATGTCCATGCCAACCAGCGATCCCTGCACACTAACACAATCTCACACACACTAGGGATAGTTTACAGTTATACCAAGCCAATTAGCCGGAAAACCTGTACGTCTATCGAGTGTGGGAAGAAACCGGAGATCCAGGAGAAAACCCACGTGAATCACGGGGAGAACGTACAAACTCCATACAGACAAGCACCCGTAGTCAGGATCGAACCTGCGTCTCTGGCGCTGTAAGGCAGTAGCTCTACCGCTGTGCCATCTTGCTGCCCTTATTAATTCTCCCTCACATATCCAACAACAAAGTTTTATTTCCTTTAGTAATATTCATAATTAATGCCACACTTTTTATATATTTCTGCGTGGCTAGCTTAAAAATGTTAATTTCCTAATTAGTTGTTTATTAATTTCTATTTCCTGTGTCTCATTTTATTTATAAGCAGAAGATATTACTGGACAAATATGTGGTGCACACTTGTGTAGCACTTTAAACATGGTAAAATGTCCTGAGGGACCAAACTTGGAAGAAAATATGCAACACAAATTGGCAATGTCTCACTTGAGGTGAAATTTCGGAACGTGACCAAAGACTTGGCCAATGAAGGGATTTTCTGGAATGTTGCAGTTATTTTACACAGATGGTGGTGCGTGCCTTGAACGTGTTACCATAGAAACATAGAGGAGGCCATTTGGCCCTTCGAGCCAGCACCGCCATTCATTGTGATCATGGCTGATCGTCCCCTATCAATAACCCGTGCCTGCCTTCTCCCCATATCCCTTGACTCCACTAGCCCCTAGAGATCTATCTAACTCTACCAAGAGGTGGAGGTCAAAGCCGATACGTTAGTGGTGTTTAAATGACCTTTGGATGGGTACATGGATACGCAGGGAATGGAGAGATATGGGTTATGTGCAGGTAGATAAACGATGACCTTGGCGTCATGTTCCACACAGGCATTGTGGGCCGAAGGGCCTGTTCTATGTGAGCCGTACTATGTTCTACGCTCTAGGCTCTGTGTTACAAAGGAGGGGAGGGAAGTACAGGAAGAGGAAATCAGAGCTTAAGACATGGGCAACACTGGTGCAGAGATTGAAATATTCAGGCGTATTATCACCAGTGGTCCAGTCTCCTGATGACAATAGAGGATGATCTGGTGAAAACGTGCAAAAAGTGCCACCAAGCAGCAGTAGAGTTACTGCCTTAAACCCCTGTCCCACGGTACGAGTTCATTCCAAGAGTTCTCCCGAGTTTTCCCTGATTCGAACTCGAAGATTTACGGTAATGGCCACTCGTCGGTACTCGGGACTCTCGTGGACATTTTTCATCATGTTAAAAAATCTTCCCGAGTCTTCCCGAGCTTACCTGCCTTTAGCGAGTCTTCCCGAGTACCTGCCGTTAGCGTCCCCGAGCTCCGACGTACCCGCTACGTTCATTCTCCGTGCTTACCATGAGTTTGATTTTTTTTAAACTCGGGAGAGCTCTTGGAATGAACTCGTACCGTGGGACAGGCTTTTTACAGCGCCGGTGACCCAGGTGCTGTCTGTACGGAGTTTGTACGTTCTACCCCGTGACCTGCGTGGGTTTTCTCCTGGATCTCTGGTTTCCTCCCGCACTCAAAAGACGTACAGGTTTGCAGGTTAATTGATTTGTTGAAAATCGTAAAATCGTCCCCGGTGTGTGTAGGATAGTGTTAGTGCGCGGGATCGCTGGTCGGCGCGGACTCGGGTGGGCCAAAGGGCCTGTTCCCGTAACGGAATTCCAAAACTAAACTAAAACTAAACTAAATTCACCCAAAGTGATCAGGCCTTTGGCTAATTAAGGAAGTAACTATATTTCTATTTGCCTCCGAAGAATTCTCTTCTAAACGGCTGGTTCTATCGGCACGCTGCCAGGGTAAAGCATCCGAGGGTTATCGAGACTATACCAGTCGCACTGTTCTAGTCACCACTTTTTTGAATTGCTGTCTGTGCCATAGAGACTGGATCAAGCCTGCCCCAAAGCTTCCCCACTTAACACTAATTCAGCAATTCTTTCAACCCCCTGAACCAATAACATTTTAATCTGCATTAGGATCAAAAATTGGTTCTGCAGCCCCAGCTTGTTCACTCACACGATAAAAGAAGCTCATAAAATATAATCACTAGACACAAGCCAAGTGTGTTTATCAACTCGTTCAAAGGGCAAGATTCCAATCTAATGCCTGATCCAGCTCTAACAAAATGGGGAAAAGAAAGTATTTTTCGGCACTTCCTCACAGTAAGAAAGTCAACAAACAGGTCATTAAACATTTGAGTTCTCATTCCAGTGCAGAACACCATATTCATTGTCGTATCACAGCTAGAAAGTTGTCTGTCAGTGTGAAAATGGTAATGCAGCTCCGCTGGTAATGTTCCTTTTCCGTAGGGAGGAAGTTCTCTATTGATTGTGGTTAAGTCCGGCCATATTACAACAGTCACAGTTCTGTTCTAACGCAGCACCATTCTGACACAGAACCCAGAGCAGTCCAATTATACCGCTGCTCATTACTGAACATAATTAATTGTCCCTTCTGAAAGAAGTAACAGTTTCAGTTATAACGTGTCCTTGTGGAACGATGCTGTTGCAATGAGTCATGGAGGTCAACATTCTTCCAGCATTATCATTTTCTGGCAGATTCAGATGGCGAGTTACTCTAGCTGTGCAGAGGTAAAGAAAGGCTCTGAGTTCATTTAAAACCTTGTGCGGCATGGTGGAGTTACAGCTTTACAGCGCCAGAGACCCGGGTTTGATCCTGGCCACGGGTGTTGTTTGTACAGAGTGTCTACATTCCCCCTGTGACCACAATCAAGAATCTATCTTTCTGCCTAAAGAATATCCACTGACTTGGCCTCCACAGCCTTCTGTGGCAAAGAATTCCACAGATTCCTCTGACCAAAGAAATGACTCCTTCAAGATTCAAGAGAGTTTATTGTCATGTGTCCCTGATAGGACAATGACATTCTTGCTTTGCTTCAGCACAACAGCATATAGTAGGCATTGACTACAGAACAGATCAGTGTGTCCATATACCATTATATAAATATATATACACATGAATAAATAAACTGATGAAGTGCAAATAACAGATAATGGGCTATTAATGTTCAGAGTTTTGTCCGAGCCAAGTTTAATAGCCTGATGGCTGTGGGGAAGTAGCTATTCCTGAACCTGGTAATTGCAGTCCTCAAGCTCCTGTACCTTCTACCTGAAGGTAGCAGGGAGATGAGCGTGTGGCCAGGAAGGTGTGGGTCATTGATGATGCTGTCAGCCTTTTTGAGGCAGCGACTGCGATAGATCCCCTCGATGGAAGTGAAGTCAGAGCTGATGATGGACTGGGCAGTGTTTACTACTTTTTGCAGTCTTTTCATCTCCAGGGCGCTCAAGTTGCCGAACCAAGCCACGATGCAACCGGTCAGCATGCTCTCTACTGTGCACCTGTAGAAGTTAGAGGGAGTCCTCCTTGACAAACCGACTCTCCGTAATCTTCTCAGGAAGTAGAGGCGCTGATGTGCTTTCTTTATAATAGCCTCAGTGTTCTCAGACCAGGAAAGATGTTCAGAGATGTGCACGCCCAGGAATTTGAAGCTCTTGGCCCTTTCAACCATCGTTGATATAAACGGGTCATCTCTTTCCGAAAAGAACGTCCTTTAATTCTGAGGCTATGACCTCTAGTCCTAGACTCTCCCACTAGTGGAAACATAGTGCAATTATCCGGAAGTGGCGGCGCTGGTGAACGGCTGCGGCTCACCTGCAGTCCGTTTGTTTTTACTTTTTGGTGTTGTTTTTTTCGTTTTGTCTAGCTAAGTTTTTGTTTTTTTAGGCTGTGTTTATGTGTGGGGGGGGGGGGGGGGGTTGAAACGGGGCTTGCTGTCTCTCCCTTCGGGGGAATGCTACTTTTTGGTCGTATCCCCCTTCTCTGCCTCCGTCTGCGCTGAGGCCTAATGGCGGAGCTGGCGACCTCGAGGCTCCGGAGGCAGCCTGTCAGGACTCGCCCTGGGCTCGCTCCCGTGAGGGCGGCCCAGCTCGGGGCTGGAACGGCGCTCCCGTGAGGGGCTGTGACACTCGCGTGAGGGCGGCCTGACGAGGGGCTGAGACGCTCCCGTGTGGGCGGCCCAGCCCGAGGGTAACGGCGCTCGCGTGTGGGCGGCCCAGCCCGAGGGTAACGGCGCTCCTGTTGGGGCGGCCCAGCTCAAGGGTGGAACGGCGCTCCCATGTGGGCGGCCCAGCCCGAGGGAAATGGCGGTCCTGTGAGGGCGGCCCAGCCCGAGGGTAACGGCGCTCCCGTCGGGGCAGCCCAGCTCGAGGGTGGAACGGCGCTCCCGTCGGGGCGGCCCAGCTCGAGGGTAACGGCGCTCCCGTGGGGGCAGCCTGGCGTGGGGCTGAGACGCTCACGTGAGGGCGACCCGGCTCGGGGCTGGAATGGTGCTCCGGTGGCTGAGACGCCGTTCTGGCGGCGGCGGCCTGAGTCCGGGGTTCGGCCACGGGCCAGTGGACGACGTCGTCAACAGCTGCGTCCGCTGGACTGGAGGGCGGCAGCTTCGACCACCCCGGGCCGCGGTGTTTGAGCCAGCCCGTTTGCGGGGTTCGGTGAGCCGCGGGACTGATTTACCATCGCCCGGTGGGGTATCGCCCCAGCGCAGAGGGAGAAGAGGAGGGAAGAGACTGCAGCCCTGAGATTTTTGCCTCCATCACATTGAGGAGGTGCTTGGTGGACTCACTGTGGTGGATGTTAATTTGTGTTTACTGTCTGTTCTGTTGTCTATTATTGTATTATTGTATGTATGACTGCAGGCATGACATTTTGTTCAGACTGAAAGGTCTGAATGACAATAAAGGAAATTCAAAACATCCTCTCCACATCCACTCTATCCAAGCCATTCACTATTCTGTACGTTTCAATGAGATCCCCCCTCATTCTTCTAAACTCCAGCGAGTACAGGCCCAGTGCCGACAAATGCTCATCATAGTAAAGTAAGTAAAGTAAAGTAAAGTAGCCTTTATTGTTGCCTTGCAGTCCTACATATAGTACAAATGACAAAAACACACAATAAACACAAATTAACATCCACCACAGTGAGTTCACCAGGCACCTCCTCACTGTGATGGAGGCAAAAGTCTTAAGTCTTTGTCTCTTCCCTTCTTATTCTCCCTCTGTGCCGAGGCGATCCAGGCTTCAGATGTTGTGACCCCGCCGGGCGATGGTAAGTCAGTCCCGCGGCTGAATCCGAGCTCCGCGAATGGGCTGGTTCAACTCCGCGGCCCGGGATGGTCAAAGCTGCCGAAGCTGCGGCCCTCCAGTCCAGCGGATGCAGCTGTTGTTGCGGGAGCTCCGAAGAACAGGTCACCAACCTGTGACCTGCGAGCTCCCGACGATGTCGTCCACTGGGCCCGCGGTCGGGTCGAGTGGCCGCTGCCGCCGGAACACTGCCCCAGCTCCGAGGCCGGGTCGCCGCTGCTGTCGGAACACCACAGCTCCGAAGTCGGACCCCTGCCGCTGCCCCAGCTCCGAGGCCGGGTCACCGCAGCTGTCGGAGCACCACAGCTCCGAAGTCGGACCGCTGCCGCTGGAACACTGCCCCAGCTCCGCGGCCGCCAGCTCCACTATTAGGCCTCGGCGCAGGCGGAGACGGAGATGTGGGATACGACAAGAGAAGTCGCATCCCCCCCGAAGGAAGAGACCAAAAACATGTTTCTCCCCCCCACCCACGCACACACACACATACACAACCTAATAAACCAAAAATTTACTAAAACAGGACAAAAGAACAACAACAAAAAAAAGAAAAAGACAGACGGACTGCAGGCGAGCCGCAGCTGCTAAGGCAGTGCCGCCATCATAGGTTAACCTATGAGAAAGGGGGAGCAGGAACGAGTGAGCTGTTCGACTCTTCTGGGTGGCACGGAGGCGCAGCGGTAGAGTTACTGCCTTACAGCGCTTGACTACAGGTGCTGCCTATACGGAGTTTGCTCGTTCTCCCCGTAACCACGTGGGCTCTCTCTGAGAAATTCAGTTTCCTCCCATGCTCCAAAGACGCACAGGTATGTAGGTTAATTAGCTTGGTTGTCCTTAATATGTGTATTAAAATTGTCCCTAATATGTGTAGGAAAGCGTTAGTGTGCGGGGAACCCTGGTTGGTGCAGACTCGGTGGGCCCAAGGGCCTGTTTCCACAGTGTATCTCTAAACTGGAAGTATTACCAATATCAGCAATCCCTGCTTGAATTCAACGAGTACATAGGTACAGAGGAAGCACACCATGTATATTTTCGCATTGATCTAGAATTGCTATTCAGACACAGTCAACTGCTTCCACTCAGTCTCAGATTCACAGATCTGAATGCGATTATCAAGTTGATAAATTTCAGAATCTGACATTTTTTTGAGTTTATTTCTCAAAAAAAATACTTAAAAGGCATCCTGTCATAACACGGGCGCATTCTGGAACAGCCAAACTATATACAGAAATATGGAACTGCACATCAATGTGAAGTTATTAACCAAGTACATTTTGAAACAATGCTGCCACTTTCTGAGAATCAGAGTTATGATCTATCAGTGTAGGAAGGAACTGCAGATGTTAGTTTAAACCTAAGATAGACACAAAATGCTGGGGTCTTCTTCCTCGTGTCCGGCCATCTTCTATATCATGTCTTTCTGGTCGGTCAGTGACGGTTGACGGTCGGTGGTTGCAGAATTGGCTACTTCAGTCAGTCACTGTGGTACAGTTTCTGTCGTCAGCATTGCCCGGGACGCGCCACGTGGAGGCTTCTGCTTGCGTCCCAATGCTGGGGTAACTCAGCAGGACAAGCAGCATCTTCGGAGAGAAGGAATAGGTGATGTTTCAGGTCGAGATCCTTCTTCAGTCTCAACCCAAAAGGTTACCCATTCCTTCTCTCCAGAGATGCTGCTTGTCCTGCTGAGTTAACCCATTTTGTGTCTATCTCATGATCCATCAGTTTCCAGTGCTATTTTATTGTATATTGATCACTAACGTAACCTGCTAACAGAAAGCACACCACAGTTCCAATATGGAAGAGGTCCGTAACACCTTATGTTTTCATTGATCAAACTGTTTGAAAGATACAAGCTGTATGAGTATAGAAGCTGGGACGTAATGTTAAAATTGTACAAGGCATTGGTGAGACCAAATCTGGAGTATGCTGTACAATTTTGGTCGCCCAATTATAGGAAGGATGTCAACAAAATAGAGAGAGTACAGAGGAGATTTACTAGAATGTTGCCTGGGTTTCAACAATTAAGTTACAGAGAAAGGTTGAATAAGTTAGGTCTTTATTCTCTGGAGTGCAGAAGGTTAAGGGGGGACTTGATAGAGGTCTTTAAAATGATGAGAGGGATAGACAGAGTTGACGTGATCAAGCTTTTCCCTTTGAGAATAGGGAAGATTCAAACAAGAGGACATGACTTCAGAATTAAGGGACAGAAGTTTAGGGGTAACATGAGGGGGAACCTCTTTACTCAGAGAGTGGTAGCGGTGTGGAATGAGCTTCCAGTGGAAGTGGTGGCGGCAGGTTCGTTGGTATTTAAAAATAAATTGGATAGGCATATGGATGAGAAGGGAATGGAGGGTTATGGTATGAGTGCAGGCAGGTGGGACTAAGGGAAAAAAGTTGTTCGGCACGGACTTGTAGGGCCGAGATGGCCTGTTTCCGTGCTGTAATTGTTATATGGTTATATGGTTATACAGTATGGAAACATAGCCACTGAGTCCACGTGGATCATCGATCATCCGTTCACACTAATGTTATGTCATCCCACATTCCCATACCCTACACACGAGGGGCAATTTACCAACGCCGATTAACCCAACAACCCCACATTTTTGCGATGCGGGAGGGAAGCAGAGCACCCGGAGGAAACCCACGTGGTCACAGGGAGAACGTGCCAATTCCGTGCAGACAACACCTGTAGTGAGGATCGAACCCGGGTCTCGGGTGCTGTGAGGCAGCAACTCTACCAGATGTGCCAGGATGCCACCCTGTCAGATAAACTGTGCACTTTACCCCAGCACCATCCCAGTGTCCTGCCCATTGTTCCTGCTGCTGTCACTCTCAAGTCTCAAGAGCAATCTGAACCATTGCATCCCAGTGCTGTGCTCCCATCAGTCCTTTCTTTTAATACCTGTCACATACTGAGGAAATTATGCCCTTAATAAATGCAATCCTTTAAAAAAAATAAATGCAAGAAATTGAACCTGTGCCACGTATTGAATTTGTCCCCAAAATTCAGCGTCAGTTGGCTTTCAGTAGATTAGTTCTGTGAATGTGCTTTACGATGAGGCAGGTTTTCAGATTTTAATTTTGTTCATCCCATCCATCTTTGTTGCAGTGTGAAAGAGAAAACGTTGTTTTCTGCTAATTTAGCATCTCTGGAGTTATCGTGAAAAGCATTATTGAAAAAGTCTGCAGATTTTTCGGAAGTAAGTCACAGATGGAACACAAGTACCAAATAAGCATAGGCAACCACTTCAGTTGAGTTCAGTTTATTGTCACGTGTACCGAGGTACAGTGAAAAGATTTTGTAGCATGCTAACCAGTCAGCGGAAAGTCGACACATAATTACAATCGAGTCATTTAAAGTGTGTAGATGCATGATAAGGGAATAGCGTTAAGTGCATGGTAAAGCAGATCAAAGATAGTCTGAGTGTCTGTCACCAATGAGGTAGATAGTAGTTCAGGACTCAGCTAGGAATATGTTCCACTTGATAATCAATTGGATGAAATTTGGACTTCTTGTCAAACAATTTGTCTAGACACTGGTCTCTGCTTCGCAACAGACTCGATATCAGTTTCACTGCTTTGATTAAGGTGCTACATGAGTCTACTGCTAACGTTTGAAGTTGATCCAAATAATACTTGACTTTAACAACCTGACCTATGCCACCTCAGCAACTTCCTTGAGTATTTTTCCATCACAATGATATCAACCAGCCAACAGATACCACGGTTAACATCGCAAAGAGGAAACAGAATTTGCTGTTAAGAACACAAAGTGCTGGAGTAGCTCAACCGATCAGCTCTGGGAACATGGACAGGAGACATTTCAGGTCGGGACCCTTCTTCAGATTGATTTTAGCGGGGGGAGGTGTGGAAAGCTGGAAGAGAGGTGGGGGCAGGACAAGTGATAGGTGGATACAGGTTAGAGGGGTTTTGACTGGGTGGTGGGAGGATAAAGACTGGAGATAAAAAAGGTATAGGTTGTGGACTGAAGACCCAACTCACGGAACCGCCTGAATTTTTAACATATTGTGTAAAAATATTATATAAATCATACCTGAAACTTGTCAAGACCAAAACCTGGATGTTTATTTGAAATATGGGAAGAACTTACAATTTTCTGAATAGTAATTGTCCAATCAATGCACGTTTGACATTGAGGTCGGATGCAAATTGACCAATCCAGCACTTTGTTTTATGGTCGCTGGGCAGCGAGGACCCTGGGATCATGGCTGCCTCCTAATTACATCAAAACAATAGCAAGGTTTCAAAGGAATGAAGGTAATGCTCACCTTGCTGATCATTTTGTTTTGTAATTGATTTATCTTTATAAAGTTATGATGTGAACTGTTAAATAAAAATGATAAATAGAGCTAGGGTTAGGATTAGGATTAGGATGAGGGTTAGGATTAGGGTTAGGGTCAAGGTCAGGGTCAGGGTCCGTCGGTCGGTCGGGCTTGTCAGACGGCCGGTGAGTGATGCGAGGGGTCGGTCGGGCTATCGGGGGGCCGGTGTTGCAGCAAGCAAGTGGGCGGACTGACAGAGCCGGCGCTATGTGGGTGCTGAAGGCGGCCTGGGCAGCGTGCAGGGCAGTGCTGCTCCCCACCATCATCACCACGATGATCCAGAAGGGCATGCTGGCCGAGGTGGACGCGCTGCAGGGCCACACGTACGGAGCCCGCAGCCGGTCCCAAACCAGCTCCAGCTCCAGCTCCAGCCGTGGGCAACTCTGGAAGGGGGCGAGTTAGGGTTAGGCATTTTCCTGTCAGTGGAAGATGCCTTAGCCTTCCCCCAGCCTGGCACTATCCCAGTCCCACTATGGCCGTGACCCCCACTCTGCACACTGGCAGTCAGTGGGGTTCAATAAACGGGGGAACCTACAGGAACTGCCCTCACCCATTAATTAGACTGGTTCAGGAGCCGGACCTCTGCGGCACTCTCATTCAAAAAACACACTCATAATTGTATTCATAGAAACATAGAAACATAGAAAATAGGTGCAGGAGTAGGCCATTCGGCCCTTCGTGCCTGCACCGCCATTCAGTATGATCATGGCTGATCAACCAACTCAGTATCCTGTACCTGCCTTCTCTCCATACCCCCTGATCCCTTTAGCCACAAGGGCCACATCTAACTCCTTCTTAAATATAATAATAATAATAATAATTTTATTTATAGAGCACTTTAAAAACAAACATAGTTGCAACAGTGCTGTACATCACTAATCATTGACAAAAAAAGTTAATACACACCAATAATAACAGTTAAAAGATGGAGTAAGTAAAGATATTCAAAATAAAGAAATATTAAAAACACTACAAGCAGGAGCAAAGTCTCATGCATGGTCAAAAGCCAGGGAGTATAAATGTGTTTTAATACTGGATTTGAAGATGGACAGTGAGGGGGCCTGTCTGATGTGCAACGGCAGAGTGTTCCAGAGTGCCGGAGCAGCAACAGAGAAGGCTCTATCCCCTCTGAGCTTCCGCTTAGACCTCGGTACCTCCAGGAGCAGCTGATCAGCTGACCTGAGGGACTGGGCAGTAGCGTATGGGTGGAGCAGCTCAGAGAGGTAAGGCGGGGCGAGCCCATTTAGAGATTTAAAAACAAATAACAGAATTTTAAAATGAACTCGAGAGTGCACCGGGAGCCAGTGGAGGGAGGCTAGAACTGGTGTTATGTGCTCCCTCTTTCGAGTTCCAGTTAAAAGGCGAGCGGCAGCATTCTGAACCAACTGGAGACGAGCCAGTGAAGAACGAGCAACTCCAAAATAGAGTGCGTTACAGTAATCCAGCCTAGATGTAATAAAGGCATGGATTACTGTCTCAAAATGCTGCCGCTCGAGAATGGGCTTCACCTTTGCCAGCTTCCTTAAGTGAAAGAAGCTGGACTTAACCACCGCGCCTATTTGGTGATCTAACTTAAAGTCACTGTCCATCCTAAAACCCAGGTTCAAAACTGTCGGCTTCACGTACCGTGACAATGGACCTAAATCAACAAATGGAGGTTCATGGCAGCCATTGGGATCAAATAAAATCACCTCTGTCTTCTTTTCATTAAATCCTAGAAAGTTTAGGGCCATCCAGGACTTAATGTCCTCAAGACAAGACAGAAGTGAACTTACAGAAAAGGCGTCTTCCTTCCGCAGCGGCAAATAAAGTTGGGTATCATCTGCATAACAATGGAAAGAGATGCCATGCTTTCTAACGATGGAACCCAGAGGAAGTAAGTACAGTGAGAAAAGTAGGGGCCCCAGAATCGAACCCTGTGGAACCCCATATGACAGGGGAGCGGAAGAGGATTCAAAACCAGCAAGACTAACACACATGGTTCTGTCTGCCAGATAGGACCTGAACCATCCCAGGGCACTGCCGCAGAATATAGCCAATGAACTGACCTCAACTACCTTCTGTGGCAGAGAATTCCACAGATTCACCACTCTCTGTGTAGAAAATGTTTTTCTCATCTCAGTCCTAAAAGATTTCCCCCTTATCCTTAAACCGTGACCCCTTGTTCTGGACTTCCCCAACATCGGGAACAATCTTCCTGCTTCTAGCCTGTCCAAACCCTTAAGAGTTTTGTAAGTTTCTGTAAGATCCCCCCTCAATCTTCTAAATTCTAGCGAGTACAAGCCGAGTCTATCCAGTCTTTCCTCATATGAAAGTCCTGACATCCCAGGAATCAGTCTGGTGAACCTTCTCTGTACTCCCTCTTTGGCAAGAATGTCTTTCCTCAGATTAGGAGACCAAAACTGTACGCAATACTCCAGGTGTGGTCTCACCAAGACCCTGTACAACTGCAGTAAAACCTCCCTGCTCCTATACTCAAATCCTTATGCTATGAATGCTAACATACCATTCGCTTTCTTCACTGCCTGCTGCACCTGCATGCCTACTTTCAATGACTGGTGTACCATGACACCCAGGTCTCGTTGCTCCCCTTTTCCTATTCATTCTTCATTATATTATTTTTATATAAAATAATTATACATAATTATATATGATTACAGTCATATTCACAAGTTATATATATATATATGGTATAACAATATATGATTTAAATAGACTGCAACACGGAAATAGGCTCCATATGGTGTAATATGGGCATTTAACACTAGATGGCGCTTACTTTTTCGATCTCATTTTCTAATTAGTTTAATTAATCAATGTGCAACGTTTGGCACTGACGAGTTATGACGTCATTCTCAATGATATTTTATCTAAATCTGTGCAAAATTTCATTTAGTTCCGAGACATGGGTCACGAAAGTCGATTTATTTTTTTGACACATTTTTGATGCTCGCCCCACAACCTAGTAACAAAATGGGTACAAATGGGGACAAACAGAGACAAGGAGATAAACTGGTGCCAGATAAGGAGAAAAGACTGAAATCTAAAACTAAAAGGTGGAACATAGGTATAAGTGATGGGGAGGGGAAAAAAATGCAGTGTGTATATATATGTATTTACGACATATATACTGATTTATGATTTATGATTATATATATATATATACATTGAGCTTTTGTGTTGTTTAAAGTGGTGTTTACAGAATACTATATCTGTTGTGCTGCTGCAAGTAAGAATTTAATTGTTCCGTTTTATGACATATGACAATAAAATAGTCTTGACGATGCTTGGATGAGACTGAAGATTCTGTGAACAAGGAATGTATTACACACCAATAGACAATAGACAAAAGGTGCAGGAGTAGGTCACTGCAGCCCGTCGAACCAGCGCCGCCATTCACTGTGATCATGGCTGATCATCCACAATCAGTGCCCCCTTTCTCCCTTCTCCCCATATCCCCTGACTCCGCTATCTTTAACAGCTCCATCTAACTCTCTCTTCAAAGCATCCAGAGAATTGGCCTCCACCGCCCTCTGAGGCAGAGAATTGGCCTCCACAGATTCACAACCCTCTGTGTGAAAAAGTTTTTCCTCATCTCCTTTCTAAATGGCTTACCCCTTATTCTTAAGCTGTAGCCCCTGGTTCTGGACTCCCCCAACATCGGGAACATGTTTCCTGCCTCTAGCGTGTCCAAACCCTAAATAATCTTATATATTTCAAAAAGATACCCTCTCATCCTTCTAAATTCCAGACCATACAAGCCCAGCCGCTCCATTCTATCACCACTAGCTCATGGATAAATGAGCGAAAAATTTACCCTAATTAATGTTGCATTTTCTTCTCATTCGTGTCAGGCACCACAATAAAAATGTGCACCCATACGGACAAAAATGTAGATTTATCTAATTTAACCAAACACATTCAAAGTACAGATACAATGGGCAGATGCAATAGTGGCATTTGAGGGGCTTTTAGATAGGCACGTGCATGCACAGGGCATGGAGGGATATGGACCATGTACAGGCAGATGAGATTAGTTTAGCTTGGCATTATGATCAGCACAAACATTGTGGGCTGAGGGGCCAGTTCCTGTACTTACTTTTCTATGTTCCAAATCACACCTATCATAGGTCATAAAGTCATAAGTGATAGGAGTAGAATTAGGCCATTCGGCCCATCAAGTCTACTCCACCATTCAATCATGGCTGATCTATCTCTCCCTCCTAACCCCCTTCTCCTGCCTTTATTTGATCAAAATACTCCATAGGTTAAAACTGGAAATTGTCCAGCTTCAGTAGTGTATGAACCGTGCTATTTGAAGCTTGGAACACCGTAATGTGTCAAAAATGGCAAATTTAAAGATTCTACTAAAATATATTGATCCTGTAGTAGAGTTGAGTAAATATAATCACATAACTGCTTTACCTTTTGGACAGGATTGCATAATACCTCACTCATTAAAATTGGACGAACCATCAGGTGTACATTTGCCGTTATTAGAAAAATCAAAATGATTAAAAGATTGGAAAAATAAACAACACCAAAACAGCAAAGGAAAATAAACCAACCATCACCCCACGAGCAGTAAATACATTTAAAGGTCAGTCAAATGATCAACATGTGAAGCGTGTGGAAAGAACCTCCCAGCATTGCATGGTTCTCTCTTCCCCACATTACGCTTTCACCACAAGCCTGCAGGTAAGACTTGGTAGCCTGATTTTCACGGCATAACCCAGCTGCTACAATGCAGAAAAAGCCTCCAGTCTGTCTCATAGTGCTTCATTGAAAAGAAGAAATAACAGGTGCTGGAAGCAAGAAGCCCCAAGAAACAAAAGCAGAAAATATCGCAGATTCACAGCAGTCTGCAGCTATATACGCATTAACAAAATAAATCGGTCAATATTTTTTATATAACGTTATCCTCTTCCCGTCTCCATTTTACCCATTCTTACTGGAAATAAAAAGCATCTTATTTTGGAGTTCTGACAAAGTGTAGGACCTAAATCATCTGCCTGTTTCTCATCTCTATAAATGTTCACTGACCCACTGTGCATTTATTACACTCTTGGCTTTTGTGAAATGTGGATGGGAAGTTTTTATCCATCGCTGAATTCACTGACCTTACTCTTGTTGTAACACATGAACCAGACAGCTCCCCACTGCTGATCGAAGATAGACACAAAATGCTGGAGTAACTCAGCCGGACAGGCAGCATCTCTGGAGATAAGGAATGGGTGACGTTTCGGGTCAAGACCCTTCTTCAGTCTCGACCCGGAACGTTGCCCATTCCTTCTCTCCAGAGATGCTGCCTGTCCCGCTGAGTTACTCCAGCTGTTTGTGTCTATCTTTGGTTTAAACCAGCATCTGCCATTCCTTCTTACACATCCTCACTGCTGATCACTTGGTTGTGGATTGCACACTTAAGAAATGTAACTTGTTAAAATTGTTCAACAAGTGCTTTGGGCTGAAAACCATCAGATACAGTACAAATACAACTTGATTAGTACTGGTGTCAGGGGCTTAAGTAGGTACTTATTTGTGCGAACAATGCACTGAATGAAACACTGGCTTATTGCCTCCTTGATTACAAAGATCTTATCAACTGCATCAACATAAAAAAAACAGCAGTTCATATGTACTTCCCTATTTCCATATAAATCTCTTAAGAACTAAACGATTTTTTACTGTAATGAACTATAATAAGCTTCACAAATACCCAATGGTTCAATTTTTGATAAGGCAGGAAAATTCTCTTTGGCATCCACACAATACGACAGGGGGCCAGAACCACCATTTCAATGCGTTGGGATGACCTAATATCATGAAAAGCACCATATAATTAATTTAATTTTCCAAAATCATGGCTGAAATCATTGATCATGAAACCATCACATTTTCCATTGTTATATATAAAACAGACTCAAAACTGAATGAAGCCAATGTTTCATTTCCAGTAGGATTGGGTAAAATGGTAGCGGGACGAAGGCAAGGTTATAGACAAAATATTGACTGATTTTTTTTGTGTATATAGATAGCTGCAGACTGCTGTGGATTTGTAGCATTTTATGCTTTTGCTTCCAGCACATGCTTTTCCTGTTTTCCATGAAGCACCATGAGACAATGTGGAGGCTTTTTGCCCCTCTTGGTTACAAATGGACTGCAGATAATAAAACGATGGATGTTCTAAAGATAGTCGCGATATATTCTTTTGCAGATCCTTGCAAGAAAAAATGCATGATTAAATGTTATAGCTTGAGGCCTATATTCTATGGTAGGAATATTGGCAAAATATCATTGCCGTTACCATCCTTAGACCATGAAACCAGTAGCAACTTTTGTAGTTTGCATGAGTTTAATTAAACATTGAAACCCAAAAGCAGTTATCACAAAGTGCCCTGTTGTTGGCCTCACTGAAGGAAATCAATGATAATTAATTGAGCTATAGTGTATGTTGGTGGTGAATCTCGTGAATACAAGTCATTTAGGAAGAAGCACAACTCAAATGTTTGTAGTGTGTTCAGTTAAACCTCTTACCAGCCCTCGAATCCTGTTCTTATGGTCCAATTCTCTGAGGATAAACGTACGAGGGTTCCATCATAAATAATCATAAAGAAAGCGAATGGTATGTTAGCATTCATAGCAAAATAATTTGTTCTACTGCAGTTGTACAGGGTCATGGTGAGACCACACCTGGAGTATTGCGTACAGTTTTGGTCTCCTAATCTGAGGAAAGACATTCTTGCCATAGAGGGAGTACAGCGAAGGTTCACCAGACTGATTCCTGGGATGGCAGGACTTCCATATGAAGAAAGACTGGATAGACTCGGCTTGTACTCGCTAGAATTTAGAAGATTGAGGGGGGATCTTATAGAAACGTACCAAATTCTTAAGGGGTTGGACAATCTAGATGTAGGAAGATTGTTCCCGATGTTGGGGAAGTCCAGAACAAGGGGTCACAGTTTAAGGATAAGGGGGAAGTCTTTTAGGACCGAGATGAGAAAAACATTTTTCACACAGAGAGTGGTGAATCTCTGGAATTCTCCGCCACAGAAGGTAGTTGAGGCCAGTTCATTGGCTATATTTAAGAGGGAGTTAGATGTGGCCCTTGTGGCTAAAGGGATCAGGGGGTATGAAGAGAAGGCAGGTACGGGATACTGAGTTGGATGATCAGCCATGATCATATTGAATGGCTCAAAGGGTGGCCTACTCCTGCACCTAATTTCTATGTTTCTATGTTTCTAATTGAAGAACATTTTTTAAAGTTAATAACTTGTCAGCTTCTAGCTTAAACTCTTGTGTGTGGCTCAATATCATTAAATGCCTAGTTTGAATAGTTAAAGGGTAGAGGTTCATGAATCTTAGTTGTTACTGGTGGGGATTTTCCAGTACCACTAATGCTTTCCCTACAAATATTGTTGGATACTGACTCTAGTAGCAGGGAGATTCAAGCAGACATTGGCACCATCACTCTGCCAGTGTCCGCAGTCTGGGCCAAAAAGATTGCTGAATACTTCAATGACAATAAGCCTTGATGTGTAATTAGTGAGTTGGGTGGAGGTTGTATCAGAACAGGAGGTGGAAAAATGTCCATTTTGCCGTATTTGAGAGACCTGATTAAATGCTAAGTTAAATTAAGTTAAGTTAACCTTGTAAAGGCACAAACGTCATGAATAAATGATTTCTTTATTCATTATTAGATTAGATTAGATTAGATAGGCTTTATTGTCATTCAGACCGAAGTCTGAACGAAATTGAAATTGAAGCAGTCATACATACAATACAATACAATACAATAAAAAACAACAATAAACACATATTAACATCCACCACAGTGAGTCCACCCAGCATCTCCTCACTGTGATGGAGGCAAAAGTCTTAGGTCTGCAGTCTCTTCCCTCCTCTTCTCCCTCTGCGCTGAGGCGATACCCCCCGGGCGATGTTACAACTGTCCCGCGGCTCAAACACCGCGGCCCGGGGTGGTCGAAGCTGCCGCCCACCAGTCCTGCTGACGCAGCCGCTGGCCCGCGGCCGAACCCCGGACTCAGGCCACCACCGCCAGAACACCGTCCCAGCCACCGGAGCACCGTTCCAGCCCCGAGCCGGATCGCCCTCACGTGAGTACCGTTACCGTCTCAGCCTCGCGCCAGGCCGCCCCGACATGGGCGCCGCTCCTCCCTCGGGCTGGGCCGCCCCGACATGGGCACCGCTCCTCCCTCGGGCTGGGAACGCCGTACCTCCCCGAGCTCGGCCTCTCCGACGGGAGCACCGTTCCTTCCTCGGGCCGGCCGCCCTCCCGGGAGCGTCACAGCCCCTCACGAAAGCCCTGTTCCAGCCCCGAGCCGGGCCGTCCTCACGGGAGCGAGCCCAGTGCGAGTCCTGGCTGGCTCTGCCTCCTGAGTCTCGAGGTCGCCAGCTCCGCCATTAGGCCTCAGCGCAGACGGAGGCAGAGAAGGGGAATACGACAAAAAAGTCGCATTCCCCCGCAGGGAGAGACAGCAAGCCCCGTTTCAACTCCCCCCCCCTCCCAAAACACAAACTAAAAACCAAAACTAGACTAACCAAAACGAAAATAAATAACACAAAAAACACAAAACAAACAGGACTGCCGGAGAGCCGCTGCAGCCAGAGCCGCGCCGCCACTAGGGACTTCAGGCATTGTAGGTAAGATATACATGCAAGTTTAGCACTCTAAAGGGCCTGTCCCACCAGCATGTGATAGCATGCGTCTAGCGTGACCAGACATGGTCACTTGAGGCGTACGGCCACGCTGGGCCAGTCCCACTTCGAACCGCGGAGGCGTATGGAGTTGTGCGAGGCTGGTCCCGACATCGTACGGGGCTCCGAAAATCCTGCACTGTCCGAAAATTCCGCGCGCCAACGGCCTGTCGGCCCGCAGGCGCATTGAGGGCGTACGCAGCGTCTTGACGTCGTACGCAGCGTCTTGATATCGTACGCAGCGTCTTGACGGCGTACGCCTAGCGCATGGCGTTGCGCAATGACGTCACCGCCCGGCGTGCCCATTGCGTGATGACATCACCGCCCGACGCCGTGCGACGTCCAAATTCAGTCGGCCCGCCTCCTGCCCAGCTGATTGGTGAGTATGACGTAAATTATGTCACGCGCGAACATTGCGCGTACTTACCGCAAACTTAGCGCGAACTCCGCTTCCGTTTGGTCTCGCTAGATGCATGCAATCGCGTGCTGGTGGGACAGGCCCTTTACATAATAGTCATTGTTGCCACTGAGAGGCTGTTGCCTCATGGACTCGAGGTGCGCTCCTGCTGAGGTGGCAGGACACTCTCATGAAGAAAGAGGAAGAGAGAGCGAGAGAGGGAAGGTTCTTATGCACTAGGGCACACCCCTATACCCTGTGACCCTACCCCTGACTGCTGAGGGTTCGCATAGTAAGAGTGGCCTAACCGCTAGGTACCACAACAACCTGCTATATAGAATACGGCAAAATATATTTCTAAAATGGCTTGTATTTAAATCAAGTTAACTGAAGCTAAGTTAAGTTGTTATAGAGCAAGGATACATTGCTTTTGGCTCACCGAGTCCACACAGACTATCGATCAACCCTTCTCACTAGTTCTATCTCATCCCACTTTCTTATTCACTCCCTACACACCAGGGGCATTATACAAAGGCCAATTAACCTACAAACCTGTGTGACTTTGGGATTTAGGCAGAAACTGGAGCACCTGAAGAAAACCCGCGTGGTCATACGGAGGACGTGTACAGAAGTCAGTATCGCACCCGGGTCTCTGGGCCTGTGAGGCAGCAACCATCAGCTGTGCCGATTACTTTCAAACTGAATGTAAATGTTTGGATTTGAACAAGTGTCTCTGCTGAATTAATTACTTTAATCACTGCACAACTGCTAGAACACTATGTTATAAAATCTCTGTAATACTATGTCCCCGAGACTCTATCTTAACCTGTATATCACTCAGCTACTTCCTTACCTGTAATACAACTCTCGCCAGCCGTTATTGCTACTGATACCCTCATTCGAGCTGGCAAATCCTAATCTCATATCCCCACCTGATCAGCAATCACCAATGCTTTGGATGTTGTAGAAAATCAATGAATTTGTTTTAATGATGCTTCACTGCTTGATGTAAATACTTCAGGCAAATAGCAAGTCGGATCAGCTAATACTGTAAAAATACATCATCTTGTCCAACCTGTCCTCTGCAATCTGAAATCTTTATTCAAATGTAATGATAAGGAGCTAAGAAGCAATTGCTGAGAGTAAATAGATTGGCAAAATGATATCAATCTTGTATTTACAAATGTTGCAGAAGTTGATCAATGCACAGCATTCCTCATTTTTTTGACGTTATGGTGACATTTTCACTTTACACTCAAAATATCAATCAATCAATCAATCAATCAATCAACATTTATTGTAATCAGCATAGCAAATATAAACAAGCCTTAAAACATCGAAATCTCGGCTAAGTTACCAATATCACAAAGAGTGCAGAATGAAAATGGATTTGAGCTACATCCATGTCAAATGGTAACCATGGGAATCAGGTTTATATTTATGCTGCTAATGTGATTTAACAACGTTGCGTTAAACATGTTGCAATGCACCAAGGGCAATTGCTTTCTTTTGCAGAAAAATAATTTTTCATACATTACAAAGACTCTGGTCCATGGAATTCCGAGATGCAATACTCTGAGCCAACTACATTTCTATTTTATTTCTGGGATAAGTAGTACAAAACAACTACTTTGTGTCCTCCCCACCACCACCCCCCCCACCCAACTTCCACTCCCCTCCCCCTCCCTCCCCACGCCCCACCTCCCTTCCAGCTTTCTTCTCCCCCATTACAATGGATCTGAAGAAGTGTTCCCACCCGCAGCGTCACCTATCCATGTTCTCCAGAGATGCTGCTTGACTTGCTGAGTTACTCCAGCAGTTTGTTTCCTTTTGTTTGCTGAATGTAAGCATTGGCAACAACTAAAAAATAATTTTGACATGGAAATTTGGAATTTGGTAAGGGGTTAATGTAAAGTGCAGATTGAAGATGATCAGAAAGTGTTTAGCTGCATCCACTGCATAAAATAGCTCACCAACAAACAGGGGACTAGAAAGTCAAATAAACACTGGTGTCCAAAATGTGTAGTGGCTGTGATTTAAAACTTTGAAAACTTCAGAGGGATGAAACAGTCCAACTTTCCACAGTTATAGCTAACATGGTGGCTGAGGTGCAGATTTATATATATTTTTAATTGCTCATACACTGAATACTCAATTATGATCAATAAAACACTTAAACTCCGTGAAGGATAAATAGATAAATGCCAAAGAGAATACATACAATCATCTTACCAAAGTGAAATGCAAAATGCACCAGGACGATTGCTAACTGTGATTGCAAAATGTCCAATGGCATTAAAGGAGAAAGAAGCTTATTCTGTGTCAAACAGAAAAAAGGGTGGAGGGCACTGCATCAGAATCACTGCAGCCAATGCCAACATGGGAGCTTATAGGCATGAGGAACTGCAGATGCTGGTTTACAAAAGAAAAGGCACAAAGTGCTGGAGTAACACAGAGGGCCAGGCAGCATCTCCAGAGAACATGGATGGGTGATGTTTCACGTCGGGACCCTTCTTCAGACTGATAGTAATAGGGCGGGAGAAAACTGGGGTGGGTGAACAAAGCCTGGCGAGTGATAGGTGGATATATGTGTGGGGGGGGGGGGGGGGGCTTGGCAATTGGTTGGACATAGGCCAGAGATGTAAAGATAAAAAGGGTGCGATAAGGAGATAACGATATAAGTGGTGCAAAATGTGAATCCAGAGGAAGGAATGCAGGAAGGAGACATGGGGGAAGAGAGAAGATAGAAATGGGTTCATATCTGGGTGGGACACAGCAAAGAGAAAGTGGGGAAAATGGGGGAGAGGAGGAGGGGGAGGGGGAGGGGGAGGGGGGGGGGGCGTTGTTTGTTTGTTAGTTACCTAAAATTGGAGAATTCAATGTTCATACTATTGGGTTGTAAGTTACTCATGTGGAATATGAAGTGTTGTTATTAAAATTTGTGTGTGGACTCTCTTTGGCTATGGAGGAGGACCAGGACTGAAAGGTCAGTGTGGGAATGGGCAGGGAAGATAAAATTGTTAGCAACCGGGAGACCTAGCAGGCCTGAGATATGACTGAGCAGTTATATTTATTAGGAAAGACTGAAAAAGTTGGACCATTTGTTTCTTCTTCTTGGTTCTTGGTCCTCCAAAATATTCCAAATGGAATTTAAACTGGTGGAGGGAGGACTTAAACCAGAAAGGGTTATTGGGAAGAAAGAGCTACTTTAAATTTAGTTGCATCTGGTTGGGTAACTATAGTAGGGTGGAGAGTATTCCATGCTTTAATTGTGTGTGCGGGGGAAGAACGAATTGCTGTACACATCTGTCTTTGTAGCTGGGATCACAAATTGGATCGAATGCCCTCGTCTGCTCCTAATTGGATTGGGTTTGGTGTAGGTCTTGTAGTCTATTTCGAGCTGACCATTTAACATTTTGTAAAAACAGGTCGAACGGTGAGCTTCACTACTTCTTCATTACTGAGGGATTTGAGAGATTGTGAGAGGTGTTAAATAACAAGATATCAAATCATTATAAATATATAGCACAGATACCGGCCCTTTATTCTCATCTTATCCATGTGGTCTGGGTGGCCTATCTAGCATCCATTTGCTCACAATTGGCCCGTATCCCTCTACAACTTTCCTATCCAAATGCCTTTTAAAAGTTGTGATAATATCTGCCTCCACCATCACCTCTGGCAGCTTGTTCCAGATATTCACACCTCTCTGTGTGAAAGTGCACCCTCAGAACTTCCTCAAATATACACACCGTTTCCATCTAAACTCAATCAGAAACCATGGTCCACAAATATAAAACTGTCAGGGCTAACTCCAAAAGGGTGAAACTTATTTACCGGGAGACTAATCAGAATGTAGAACTTTCTGTCGCAATAATTAATTCAATAGCAAATGTCCACTTATTGCAAAAAGGGATAAACATGAGGAAATGAAAAGGAGAAAATATTGATAACCTTAGAGGAAGGAAGGGAAGGGACCTTAAATTCCAACATGGATCAGTTGGGTTGAATGTGGTGCTGCTGTTTAGGATTTGACAAGGTATAAATCCTAGGGTATAGGGTGGCAAGGTGGTGTAGCAGTAGACCTACTGCCCAACAGCACCAGAGATGTTAAATGTAACATCTCTAAGTTTGCGGATGACACAAAGCTGGGTGGCAGTGAGACTGCAGGGTGACTTGGATAGGTAGGGTGAGTGGGCAGATGCATGGCAGTTGCAGTATAATGTGGATAAATGTGAGGTTATCCACTTTGGTGGCAAGAACAGGGAGGCAGATTATTATCTGAATTGTGTTAGATTAGGAAAAGGGGAGATGCAACGTGACCTAGGTGTCCTTGTACACCAGTCATTGACAGTAAGCATGCAGGTGCAGCAGGCAGTGAAGACAGCAAATGGCATGTTGGCCTTCATAGCGAGAGGATTTGAGTGTAGGAGCAAGGAGGTCATACTGCAGTTGTATAGAGCCCAGGTGAGACACAACTGTGTGCAATTTTGGACTCCTAATTTAAGAAAGGACATTCTTGCTATTGAAGGAGTGCAGCGTAAATTCACCAGGTTAATTCCCGGGATGGTGGGATTGACATATGATGAAAGAATGGATCAACTGAGTTTATATTCACAAGAATTTAGAATGTTGAGAAGGAAACTTATAGAAATATATTGAATGGCGGTGCTGGCTCGAAGGGCCGGATCGACTACGCCTGCACCTATTTTCTATGGTTCTATGTTTCTATGAGACCCTGGTTCGAGCCTGACTACGGGTGCTTGTCCCTATGGAGTTTGTATGTTCTCCGCATGACCTGCATGGGTTTTCTCCGAGATCTTCGGTTTCCTCCCACACTCCAAAGACATAAAGGATTGTAGGTTAATTGGCTTGGTAAATTGTAAATGTAAATTGTCCCTAGTGTGTGTAGGATAGTGTAAGTGTGCAGGGATCGTTGGAGAGGGCTGACTCGGTGGGCCGAAGGGCCAGTTTCCGAGCTGTATCTCTAAACTAAACTGAACTAAACTCAGAAGGGTCTCGACCCGAAATGTGACCCATTCCTTCTCTCCGGAGATGCTGCCTGTCTCACTGAATTACTCCAGCATTTTGTGTCTATCTTTGAACTAGACTAAACCTCCTCATCTTTCACAGCGCTAATTGGCAGCTGCATGAACAGAAGTTGGCAATTCTGACGGCGACACAGCTCTTTAACTATTTTCAGTGATGTTTGGAGAAACGTTAGCAGAAAGATGGCAAATTAAATGGGGAAACAGCAGGCACTGAAGAGCATAGTCGAAGAAAACTGATAACATTTCCAAAACAGATTCTCATTGTTGAAGAAAATTCCCCCACAAACGTCAGAGGAATAATGTACCATAAATGTTTCCTTTGCCAGTGACATTTACATCCCTGGAAGCTTAAAAATAAATCTACTGCTTTCACCTGCATTGGACTCATAATTTATGGAAGGAAAGATCCACACTGCTAATGAAAGGTTCCATTTTATTTCAGTGTGATTTGTAAACTGATTTTACAATTGGAGTCACTCTGGATAACATGAAACCACTGACAATGTCTATTGATATCTGATTTTCCTTCCCATTGACTGATTATATTAGAAAACATCGACTTTCAATTCTGCACATCCACCACATATGCTATTAAACTATTCAGTGATGCCTATGATAAAAGATGGGCATCACACCCCTAGTTCACCAACATCTATCTATATTACTAAAAGTCTGTTCTTGACTGGTTTTGGCAATCTGTGCTGCGATTTCCGAGAGAACGCCGCTACCTACGGCCGTCATTTTTGGCCACCTTGCTCAGAGCCCCCCTCCGCCGCATGTGTGCCGAGGATTTTTCCCGTCGGTTAAAAATGACAGAGATATTAATGTTTTTACAAAATTCCCCATTCTCTCTGCTGCCCCCGCTGGCGGTAGGGGGGAGGGACTATAAAACAGGAAGTGGTGTGCCACACAGTCTCTTCAAGATGGAGGAAGGCAGAAGGTCACGTTTATCTGAGCTGTGAATAACACTGAACACATGTCTACTCAAATGTAAGTGCCCTTAGTGGTTCTAAAATGCTTGCAGAATGTGTCTATTGGTTCTAAAGCTTGCAAAACATGTCTCTAATGGTTCTAAAGCTTGCAACAAATGTCCATTGGTTCTAAAGCTAGCAAAAAGTGTATCTATTCGGTCCAAAGCTTGCAAAAAAAGTGTCTATTGGTTCTAAAGCTTGCAAAAATGTCTATTGGTTCTAAAGCTTGCAAAAAAATCTCTATTGGTTCTAAAGCTTGCAAAAAAATGTCTATTGGCTCCAAAGCTTGCAAAAAATATCTATTGGTTCTAAAGCTTGCAAAAAATGTCTATTGGTTCTAAAGCTTGCAAAAAAAACGACTATTGATTCTAAAGCTTGCAAAAAATGTCTATTGGTTCTAAAGCTTGCAAAAAAAAATTATATTGGTTCTAAAATGGTTCATACTAGCGCTCCAGAAAGCCCCCCCCCCCCCCTGGTTGGCTTGGCTTGGGTGTGTCTTGAAATTGAAAGGCACTACTTACTGCAAATGATGGCATGAAGTTGAAAGGCATTACTTACTGCAAATGGTGACTTGGGAGCTTTGGCTTGAAGTTGAAAGGCACTACTTACTGCAAATGGTGGCTTGGTTGCTTTGGCTTGAAGTTGAAAGGCACTACTTACTGCAAATGGTGGCTTGGGTGTGGCTTGAAGTTGAGTTCGTAGGGGGCGCTCTAGCGGCTGCGCCTGTCAGCAGCGCGTTAGTCTTTTCAATTTTTAGTATGTTTTAAAGTATGTTTTAAAGTTTGTTTTAATGTTCCTTTGTGTGTCTTGTGTGGGGGGTGGTGTTGGGGGGTAAGGGGGAAACCGCTTCAGTCGCCTCCTCCACGGAGAGGCGACTTTTTCCAGGTCGCCTCCCCGTGGCCTAACAACGAGGATCGGCGGGGCCTTTTCTGGAGACACACCCGGGGGCTTCAGCGACGGGCAGAGCGTGGAGTCTCGGCGTGGAGCGGGCGAGCCCTCGCTGGGGCTCGCTGGATGGGAGCGCTCCGTTTCGCTGGCCCGCGGCAGCCGGCAGCCTGAAGCCGCGGTCTGCAGAGCTCCAGATGGCGCGGCGTCCGCAGCCCGGGATCCCTCGTGGGGGACCCGGGGGAAGAAGAAGCCATCACGGCCGGCCCGCGGCCAACTTCTACCGCGGGTGCGGCATGGACTTACCATCACCCCTGGAGGGGAGCTTCGACCATCGGCCCTGCAGTCTGCGGTGCTTCTGGCTGCGGCGCGGTGGGAACCTTAAATCTTCGACCGCCGGCCTGCGGCCTACACCAACCTGAAGCCGCGGTCTCCGGTGGGAAAGAGCCGATCCTGGACTTACCTTGATTTTGACTTTGTCCCTTACCATCTGGACGCCCGCAGCAACGGCTGCGGAGGGTGGAGGTCCCGACCACGGGGGGAAATGAAAATGGAGGAGGACTGGCCAAGTTCTGTGCCTTCCACCACAGTGATGAATGCTGTGGTGGATGTTTGTGTTACATTTTTATTGTGGTTGTGTGTTCTTTATTATTGTACCGCTGCTGACAACCCAAATTCCACCGACCCTGGTTGTGTGGTAAATAAATTCTATTCAATTCTATTCAAAGACACCACTTACTGCAAATGGTGGCATGAAGTTGAAAGGCACTACTTACTGCAAATGGAGGCTTGGGAGCTTTGGTTTGAAGTTGAAAGGCACTATTACTGCAAATGGTGGCTTGGTTGCTTTGGCTTGAAGTTGAAAGGCACTACTTACTGCAAATGGTGGCTTGGGTGTGGCTTGGGTGTGGCTTGAAGTTGAAAGACACCACTTACTGCAAATGGTGGCATGAAGTTGAAAGGCACTACTTACTGCAAATGGTGGATTGGTTGCTTTGGCTTGAAGTTGAAAGGCACTACTTACTGCAAATGGTGGCTTGGGAGCTTTGACGAAGTTGAAAGGCACTACTTCCTGCAAATGATGGCTTGGCTGTGGCTTGAAGTTGAAAGGCACTACTTACTGCAAATGGTGGCATGAAGTTGAAAGGCACTACTTACTGCAAATGGTGGCTTGGGTGCTTTGGCTTGAAGTTGAAAGCACTACTTACTGCAAATGGTGGCTTGGGAGCTTTGGTTTGAAGTTGAAGGGCACTACTTACTGCAAATGGTGGCTTGGGAGCTTTGGCTTGAAGTTGAAAGGCACTATTACTGCAAATGGTGGCTTGGTTGCTTTGGCTTGAAGTTGAAAGGCACTACACTGCAAATAGTGGCTTGGGAGCTTTGAAGTTGAAAGGCAGTACTTCCTGCAAATGATGGCTTGGGTGTGGCTTGGGTGTGGCTTGAAGTTGAAAGACACCACTTACTGCAAATGGTGGCATAGTTGAAAGGCACTGCTTACTGCAAATGGTGGCTTGGTTGCTTTGGCTTGAAGTTGAAAGGCACTACTTACTGCAAATGATGGCTTGGGTGTGGCTTGAAGTTGAAAGGCACTACTTACTGCAAATAGGGGCGTGGGTGCATTGGCTTGAAGTTGAAAGGCACTACTTACTGCAAATGGTGGCTTGGGTGCTTTGGCATTAAGTTGAAAGGCACTACTTACTGCAAATTGTAGCTTGGGTGCTTTGGCATTAAGTTGAAAGGCACTGCAAATGGTGGCATGAAGTTGAAAGGCACTACTTACTGCAAATAGTGGCTTGGTTGCTTTGGCTTGAAGTTGAAAGGCACTAACTGCAAATGGTGGTTTGGGTGCTTTGGCTTGAAGTTGAAAGGCACTAACTGCAAATGGTGGTTTGGGTGCTTTGGCTTGAAGTTGAAAGGCACTACTTACTGCAAATGGTGGCATGAAGTTGACAGGCACTACTTACTGCAAATGGTGGCGGGTGCATTGGCTTGAAGTTGAAAGGCACTATTTACTGCTAATGGTAGCATGAAGTTGAAAGGCACTATTACTGCAAATGGTGGCTTGGGAGCTTTGACTTGAAGTTGAAAGGCACCTCTTACTGCTAATAGTGGCTTGGGTGTGGCTTGGGTGTGGTTTGAAGTTGAAAGGCACTACTTACTGCAAATGGTGGCTTGGATGTAATGGCTTGAAGCTAAAAGGCATTACTTACTGCAAATGGTGGCTTGGGTGCATTGGCTTGAAGTTGAAAGGCACTACTTACTGCAAATGGTGGCATGAGGTTGAAATGCACTACTTACTGCAAATGGTGGCTTGGGTGCTTTGGCTTGAAGTTAAAAGGCACTACTGTAAATGTACTTACTTCCTGTTTGCACTGTATATTGATTTTACATAAAACGCTACCACTTACGTCTGTGATTTTTGGCCATCTTACTCAGTCCCCCTCCACTGAGCAGGTGCAGAGAATTCTTCCCATCAATTAAAAATAAAAGTGTTATTAGTTTTTTTTTAAATGTTGTGAATCTCTCTCCTGTCAATCACTCCATGAAAGCCACACCTTTTCCGGTGGGGGGGAGGGGTTATAAAACACGGAAATGTGGGTGTGGCTCAGTCTCTGCAAGATGGAGGAGGGAGAGGTCACGACTCGCTGTCTTTAGTGGCTTTGCACCCTACTTCAAATGGTATGAAACTGCAATTGAATTTGGTGGCCTTATACCCTGCTTGAAATAGAATTTCAAGGATTAGCCGTGAGTCAACTACCAGCCCACCAGCCGTGAGTGAGTGAGTTGCCAGCACAACAGGCTTGATTGACTGAGACGCCAGCCCAAGAATCCATTTGGCGCACAATTTGCATACTAGCCCTCTGGAAACCAGTCCCTTCAGCCCACAACACCCATACTAGCGCTCCAGAAAGCCCCCCCCCTCCAACTGGCCACCAATATTAGAATTGGTGGAGATGTGGAATATTGCTTTGGATGACCAGCCCTCCTGTGTGATGCTGGGACCCAACAGGTCCCACTTAGTCTAGTTAAGGACACAATTCTGTTTAGTTTAGTTTAGCTTAGAGATACAGCACGGAAACAGGCACTTCGGCCCACCGAGTCCGCACCGACCCAGTGATCCCCACACATTTATGTATAGGGCTCACATGTATAGGGCTCTGGTGAGTCCACATCTGGTGTATTGTGTACAGTTTTGGTCTCCTAATTTGAGGAAGTACGTCCTTGTGATTGAGGCAGTGCAGCGTAGGTTCACGAGATTGATCCCTGGGATGGCGGGATTGTCATATGAGGAAAAATTGAAACGACTAGGATTGTATTCACTGGAGTTTAGAAGGATGAGGGGGTATCTTATAGAAACATATAAACTTATAAAAGGACTGGACAAGCTAGATGCAGGAAAAATGTTCCCAATGTTGGGCGAGTCCAGAACCAGGGGCCACAGTCTTAGAATAAAGGGGAGGCCATTTAAGACTGAGGTGAGAAGAAACATTTTCACCCAGAGAGTTGTGAATTTGCGGAATTCCCTGCCACAGAGGGCAGTGGAGGCCAAGTCACTGGATGGATTTAAGAGAGAGTTAGATAGAACTCTAGGGGCTAATGGAGTCAAGGGACATGGGGAGAAGGCAGGCACGGGTTATTGATAGGGGGCGATCAGCCATGATCACAATGAATGGCGGTGCTGGCTCGAAGGGCCGAATGGCCTCCTCCTGCACCTATTGTCTATGTTTCTATATTTACACTATTCTACAATTACACATACACCAAGCCAATTAACCTACATATCTGTGCGGCTTTGGAGTGTGGGAGGAAACCGAAAATCTCGGAGAAAATCCACGCAGTCACAGGGGGAATGTACAAACTCTGTAGAGACAGCACACGTAGTCGGGATCGAACCCGGGTCTCCGGTGCTGCAAGCATTATAAGGCAGCAACTCTACCACTGCGCAACTGTTCCAACTATCAAATGGACCAAGTTTGCTGTGGATCGTGATAGAAATAAATCAGCTTAAACTTAAAAGAATTAATTACTAGTGACCATTTGCAATCATAATTTTGGTCTTGAGCCCAAACCACTATAGTTTGACTGCATTTGTGATATTGGTTTATTATTGTCACTTGGAATGAGATGTGGTGAAAAGCTGTGTTTGGATGCTATCCAGTCAAACTAAGCAAGGGTACAAACAAACCACACAGAAGTACACCAGACAGTGCAAAGAGAAACAATATCACAGTGCAGAATATTGTGTTACAGCATTATATTAGAGTGACGGAGAAAAAGTGCAAGGAGTGCAATCAAGCAGGTTGGAAGATCACACCCTAAATTATGGGAGGACCATTCAGAAGTTTGTTAATTGGGAAATAAGCTGCTCCTGAATCTGGTGGTATGTGTTTTCAAGCTTTTGTATCTGCTGCCCGATGGGAAGTCGGGAAGAGGGAATGACCTGGTGGGAAACGATCCTTGAATATGTTGGTTGCTTTACCGTGCCAGCATAAAGTGTAGATGGAGACAGTAAGGGGGAAGCTGGGCTATATGTTGGACTGGGCTCTATCCACAATTCCCTGCAGTTTCTTGCAGTTTTGGGCAGAGCTGTTGCCAAACCAAGCTGTGACTCATCCTGACAGAATGCTTTCTATGGTGCATCTGTAGAAGTCGCCCCGAGTCGTTAGAGACTTGCCAAACCTCCTTGGGTTTTTGAGGAAGTAGAGGCATTGCTCCCATTTGGATTGCAACCTTGTTGTGGTCGGGGAGCTCGTGTGTCTCAGTGACCCCTAGAGCTATGCCAGCGGGAGATTCGTCTCCTGTTAGGGTCTCCCATGCTGGACAGGTCGAAGGGTAGAGGTGAGACGAAGAGCGATCCACTGGTCCTCCAGGTTGGAGTTTGAGCACAGGCCTAACAACCCTGCCTCGTAAAACACATATGTTATGGAAACAGCAACTGAAGGAATCAACACTACTGGGTGGAGGACCTTCGTTGCTGCCCTACATGCCAGGAGGCATCATAGGCAGTAAGTAAGTAAGTAAGAGGCACTGGGATACTCTCTTGGACAAAGCTTCAATTAATATTTTAGATGACATACAAGAAGCCCCTGTGAATTCAGATTCCGTTCAAAATAATTAAGCTTTCTTTGCTGATAATTTAACATAAACACATGCACGTTGTACTCAATCTCAGGTTAGCTAATGAGATCTTTCCATGAATAAATGCCCTTGGGGATAAATGCATATGTGAGTTCAGTTTATGTATTTTCAGTTACTCATAGGTTATGAATTGTTTAATTATTTCCTTTTAAGTTAAATTCACTGTAAGCCTCCTGCTCTGAAATTCAATGAGTACAATGCTTTGATCTCCTGCACCACTGTTGCCTACATTCAGTTGCCAGCAACTTTTGTTATCTAAATATCAAAAACTGGTGTGGGATGTTAACTGTTCTTTATTAAGAGTCTTGGGTGGCATTTATATAATGTGAGACTCCAGTCATACGTCAGATAAGCAATCTGCCTTTCCGGAAGAACACAGATGAAGACATTGGATTATTATGAGGATTTAAGTACGCTATTTTCTTCTTGATATTCTCACTGATGATCAAGTCTGACCTGCTGAGTTAATCCAGCATGTTGTATCTTTTCTTGTAAAACAGCATCTGCAATGCCTCATATTCTCGCTGAGGACCTGGTTTGCTAAATTCAGTTCAAACCCACTGCCACTTACTCCAAATGTTTCATTTAGTTTTAGTTTGGTTTGGAGATACAGCATGAAACCCAGGTCCTTCGGATCACCATGTCCACGCTGACCAGTGATCACCGCACATGAACAGTATCCTACTCGCACTAGGGACAATTTACAATTTTACCAAGCCAATTAGCCTACGAACCTGTAAATCTTTGGAGTGTGGGTGGAAACCGGAGCTGCGGCCATTACATCTGTTAAAACATCCAATGCAAAATGAAACCATTTCATTCGAAGGAAAGATGTGGATTCACTGCTTAAAAGAGCCCTACTTCCAAACTAATTAACAATCCCACAACAATTAGGTCGCCATGGAGACACGAGGAACTGCAGATGCTGGGCTCTCGAACAAAAAACGTGAGCTGTAAAATAATGGGCAGCAGCAGTTGCTGTATTACAGTGCCAGAGACCAGGGTGCGATACTGACTAAAGGGCCTGTCCCACTTGCATGCGATTGCGTGCGTTTGGCGCGACCAAACGGAAGCGGAGTTCACACAATGTTCGTGCTAAGTACGCGCTAAGTACGCACTAATGTCATGCTTACCAATCAGCTGGAGCAGCAGGCGGGCCGAATGAATATGGGCGTCGCACGGCATCGGGCGGTGACGTCATCGCGCAAAGCCACGCGCTAGGCGTATGCCGTCAAGACGCTGCTTACGACGTCAAGACACTGCGTACGACCGCAATGCGCCTGCGTGCCAACAGGCCGTTGGCGCGCGAAGATTTCGGACACTGCCAGAATTTCGGAGCTCCGCGCGATGTCGGAACCTGCCCCGAAGAACTCCACGCTTCTAAGTGGGACCGGCCCCGCGCGGTCCATACGGTGCCCGTACGCCTCAAGCGACCACGAGGTTGCGTATTTTGCGAGCCAAGATCACGTAAGTGGGACAGGCCCTTAATGGTGCTGTCTGTACGGAGTTTGTACATTCTCCCTGTGACCTGTGTTGGTTTTCTCCAGGTGCTCCGGTTTCCATCTACATTGAAATAACGTGTGGGTTTGTTAGTTAAATGGTTTATCTAACTTGTCCCTAGTGTGGAGGATAGAACTAGTGTGCAGGTCAACACTAACTCAGTGGGCCGAAGGGCCTGTTTCCAAGCTGTATCTTTAAACTAAACTAAACTAAGTGCCAGATGAACCCAATGGGTCTGGCTAGCATCTGTGAAGGAGATGGGCAGATGATGTTTCAGGTCAGGATTCATCGTCAGACTCATTGTAGCAGGTGGAAAGGAAGCTGGAAAAGAGAGGTGGAAAGCTTGGCAAGTGAGAGGTGGATAAAAGTGTGGACTGGTGGATGGGTGGAGGAAGTGCCAAAGGCTGGGGATGAAAAGCATATGAGGAGAAAAGTGGAGAGAAAGGTGAAGCCAGAGGGTGGGATATAGGTGGAAGGAGATGGACGGGGTAGGGGGATGGGGGGTGGGGTGAGGGGTGGTGGGGGGGGGGGGGAGGGCGAAGAAGTGGGGGGAAAATTCATGTAACTTTGACCTGGCAGCAATGGCACATTTATAGTGTGAAGAAATCTTCACTCCTGTGCCGCCCTGAAACTGAGAAAGTCTGACACTCTGCATGACAAAGCAGCACATAATTATTTTCCTCAGTGTTGACAGTGTTCAACAACAACTCCGACCCCCAACTCCGACCCCCGACGCATGTGGCAAGGCATCCAGGCCATCACGGACTATAGACCCACCAACACCACCCCCACATCCAGCGACGCCTCCTTCCTTGAGGAGCTTAACCACTTCTATGGCCGCTTCGACAGGGACAATCTAGAGACAGCCATCAAGGCTGTGCTCCCTGCCGATCACCAACCCCTCACACTCACCCCCTACGATGTGTACGTGGCACTGAGTAGGACTAATGCACGTAAAGCTGCTGGCCCTGACGGCATCCCCGGGCGCGTCCTCAGGGCCTGTGCTGCACAGCTGACAGACGTCTGGACTGACATCTTCAACCTGTCACTTGCCCAAGCAGTTGTCCCCACATGCTTTAAAACCACCTCCATCGTGCCGGTGCCAAAACACTCCACTGCGGCAAGCCTCAACGACTTCCGCCCAGTTGCACTTACCCCCATCATCACCAAGTGCTTCGAGAGACTGGTCCTGGCACACCTCAAAGGCTGCCTACCCCCCACATTGGATCCCTATCAGTTTGCCTACCGCAAGATTAGGAGTATCGGGGTTCGGCGTCGGCGTTCCACCAGCCCGGCGTGAGGGCCTGAACATCGGGCCACCCGGGGCGGCGACTGCGGGTGCTAGGAAGGCCTCGACCACGAGTGCACATCTGGGAAGAACGGAGGGGAGGCTGGCTGGACTATGGTGCCTTCCTCACCTTGGTGCCATTGTGTTATGTTGTGTCGTGGACTTTCAGTGTTTGTGCTTTTTTTTAAATTCTATTTTATTTTTAATATGTTTTATTATTTATTATTATTTATTTATTTTTATTTTTATGATACTGCCTGTAAGGGAAATTCATTTCGTTGTCTCTAACTGAGACAATGACAATAAATTTGAATACAATACAATACAATACAATACAATAGTATGGAGGATACCATCTCAACGGCACTTCACTCCGCCCTCTCCCACCTCGACAACAGAGACGTAAGAATGCTGTTCATCAATTACAGCTCAGCATTCAACACCATTATACCCTCTAAACTGATCACCAAACTCGGTAACCTGGGCATCGACCCCTCCCTCTGCAACTGGATACTGGACTATCTAACCAACAGACCCCAGTCTGTTAGGTTAGACAAGCACACCTCTTCAACCCTCACCCTGAACACCGGCGTTCCACAGGGCTGTGTGCTGAGCCCCCTCCTCTACTCCCTCTTCACCTACGACTGCACACCTGTACATGGTACTAACACCATCATCAAGTATGCAGATGATACAACGGTGATTGGCCTCATCAGCAACAACGATGAGTCGGCCTACAGGGAGGAGGTCCAGCACTTAGCAGCATGGTGCGCTGACAACAACCTGGCCCTTAACTCTAAGAAGACCAAGGAGCTCATTGTAGTCTTCAGGAAGTCCAGGGGCGGCACGCACACCCCCATCCACATCAACGGGACGGAGGTGGAACGTGTTTCCAGCTTCAGGTTCCTGGGGGTCAACATCTCCGTTGACCTCTCTTGGACCCACAATACCTCAACTCTGGTCAAGAAGGCTCACCAGCGTCTCTTCTTCCTGAGGAGACTGAAGAAGGTCCATCTGTCTCCCCAGATCCTGGTGAACTTCTACCGCTGCACCATCGAGAGCATCCTTACCAACTGCATCACAGTATGGTATGGCAACTGCTCTGTCTCCGACCGGAAAGCACTGCAGAGGGTGGTGAAAATTGCCCAACGCATCACCGGTTCCTCGCTCCCCTCCATTGAGTCTGTCCAAAGCAAGCGTTGTCTGCGGAGGGCGCTCAGCATCGCCAAGGACTGCTCTCACCCCAACCATGGACTGTTTACCCTCCTACCATCCGGGAGGCGCTACAGGTCTCTCCGTTGTCGGACCAGCAGGTCCAGGAACAGCTTCTTCCCTGCGGCTGTCACTCTACTCAACAATGTACCTCGGTGACTGCCAATCACCCCCCCACCCCCCCCCCCCCCCCCCCCCCCGGACACTCCTCCCACAGGAAAATACACTATGTCTGTATACATGTAAATTGATTTATTTATTGAAATCATATTCTATGTCGCTCTTCCAGGGAGATGCTAACTGCATTTCGTTGTCTCTGTATTGCACACTGACAATGACAATTAAAGTTGAATCTGAATCTGAATCTGAATCTGACATCCCTCATCCTGACAAATACAAACTTATAATAAGTCATGAAATATTCAGTAACAATAATTGCCATGTGCTCAACAGCCTTTGATTAAGAAGCACTTTCATGCTGTTTTTTACACATCCATGTTCAATTTTAAAAAGCCGTATCAATTGAATCTCCTTGGAACGGCAGAAGCTGGTTTCAATATTTCATTTTGCCTCGCAACCATTTTAAAACCACATCTATTACAGTGTCGCTTCAAGCTGTGGCAACACATAGCCGTTTGATGAAGATGATCTTTGGCCAGTTCAAACGTATGGATGTGCAATTTTGTGATGGGTTGATGGAGCTACGGGCAAGTTACGCGACTGGAATTCTGTTGATCATTTTAGCAAACAAAGAAGCTGTGGGAAACATCAAAATTAAGCTTGAAGGAAAGACAGTACAATAACAATCAAAGTGGCTTTAATTTGCCATAAACTTCATCAAATGGGTGCTCAAGATACTTCAAAGTATGAGATTTGACATGGGAAAACATGTAAACTGACAGATGGCACAATGGGCTAAGTGTTCGGCTGGCAACCGGAAGGTAGCCGGTTCGAATCCCGCTTGGAGTGCATACTGTCGTTGTGTCCTTGGGCAAGACACTTCACCCACCTTTGCCTGTGTGTGAATGTGTGTGAGTGATTGGTGGTGGTCGGAGGGGCCGTAGGCGCAGATTGGCAGCCACGCTTCCATCAGTCTGCCCCAGGGCAGCTGTGGCTACAGAAGTAGCTTACCACCACCGAGTGTGACTGAGGAGTGAATGAATAATGCGATGTAAAGCGCCTTGAGTATTAGAAAGGCGCTATATAAATCCCATCCGTTATTATTATTATTATTATTATTAAACTAATAAAAACATATATAGCATGTTAAGGATAAAGTTGAAAATATCCACAGATTATTTTGTAGTTTAGTTTAGTGTTGGGGAAGTCCAGGACAAGGGGGTCACAGCTTAAGGATAGAGGGAAATCCTTTAGGACCGAGATGAGAAAAACATTTTTCACACAGAGAGTGGTGAATCTCTGGAACTCTCTGCCACATAAGGTAGTTGAGACCAGTTCATTGGCTATATTTAAGAGGGAGTTAGATGTGGCCCTTGTGGCTAAAGGAATCAGGGGGTATGGAGAGAAGGCAGGTACAGGATACTGAGTTGGATGCTCTGCCATGATCATATTGAATGGCGGTGCAGGCTCGAAGCGGGGTGGAAACAGGCCCTTCAGCCCACCGACCAGCGATCTCCACACACTAACACTATCCCACACACACTAGGGACAAATTACAATTATACCAAGCCAATCAACATACAAACCTGTACGTCTTTGGAGTGTGGGTGGAAACCAGAGAACCTGAAGGAATCCCACGCGGTCACAGGGAGAACCTACAAACTCCAGATAGGCAAGTCCCGTAGTCAGGACCGAACCCGGGTCTCTGGCGCTGTAAGGCAGCAACTTTACTGCTGTGCCACCGTGCCGCCCTGAGATCGTAACATGGGAAAGTAAAACCAGTGAAAACAGATTATGATATAGTAAAGAAACTAAGAACTGCAGGGGCTGGTTAATACACAAAAGGACACAAAGTGCTGGTGTAACTCAGCGGGTCAGGCAGCATCCTTGGAGAACATGGATAAGTGATGTTTCGGGTCAAGACCCCTCAAACCAACCCTCCACCCTCCCCACCTCTCCTTTGTCGCCCTATTAATACCAGGCTTTGTCCTGCCTCTGCCTCTCCCCTTCTTCTCCCCCACTACAATCAGTCTGGAAAAGGGTCTCAACCCGAAACGTCACCTATCTATTTTCTCCAGGGATGCTGATGTTGTATGTTCTCCCCGTGACCTGCGTGGGTTTTCTAAGAGATCTTCGGTTTCCTCCCACACTCCAAAAACGTACAGGTTTGTAGGTTAATTGGATTTCTATAAATGTAAACTGTCCCTAGTGTGTGTGGGATAGTGTTAATATGCGGGGGTCGCTGGTCAACGGTGGGATGAAGGGCCTGTTTCCATGCTGTATCTCTAAACTAACCTAAACTAAACAGAAGACTCTCTGGCTCCTAGTCCTCTTACATTTGAGCTGCCTATGCCTTTTAGAATTAAGGCAGAAAAGTAGCTATAAATCCTTTGCGAACTGCAGCATTTTCTCAAGTTGCAATAAATATAAGCCTTGAAATTATCCTTTGGAAAAACAAATGAAGGTTTTGTGATTTCATTTGGAGGTTTGCACTGCATTATTAGCTCAAGTGTCAATCAGTTTAAAATAAATGTGTTTGCTAAATTAGTGGAGCAAAGGGTTTTAGAATGGTGTTTGCCGTTATCCTGGCATGGCCTTCCAACACCTTCATTTATTTCGTATTACTGTTGCTTGTGTCTGATTCTGTAATAACACTAAACTGAATTGGGAGCTCAACTGATTTAGGCAGCTTATTAAATGCAGCACAGAACAGAACTCTCATAGGGGAAGCAAACTGGAAATCTAATTTCACCCACAGTTCACATTCAATCACTTGAATGTGGATGTCAGTACTTTAGAAAAAATAGCCTTGAAATAGCTTAACCATTTCCTCGGCTGAAGGTTAAGGATGCTTGCCTTGCACGAGAACTTGAGTAGATCATTTTGGATAGTTTTGTTGGACAAGATGATTCTCCAGGTCTTCTCGATACAATCGTCAATTGACACATAGTACAAATTCCTGTTTTCTTTTCTTTTAGAGGTGTAGCATGGAAACAGGCCCTTCGGCTCACCTAATCCATGCTGACCATCGATCCCACGTTCACACTAGTTCACACTAGTTCTACGTTATTCATGAGCTCCAGCCTTTGTATTTCCAACAATATTTTTTAATGATATAATAGTGCGATGCACAAAATTGGTGATGGTGGATGGACACCATCCAACACCATAAATGAATAGTGCTAATACATTCTGATGGTCTAAAGAAGGGTCCCAATCTGAAACATCATCTACAGTATCTATGTTGTCCAGAGATGCTGCCTACCCAGCTGAGTTACTCCAGCACTTTGTGTCCTTTTGTTTGTTAACCAGCAACTGCAGATCCTTGTCTCTAAAAGTACCAATACTTCTAGTGTTTTTATTTTTTATAGAAAGAGGGAGAAAGAGAGGGTAGAAAGTTACAAATAAAAAAGAAAGAAAAAAACACAACAGAAAAACAAGGGAGGTGGAATGGGTTACCTGTAATACATCAATGGAGATAGGTTCGTAGGTTATAAAGTATAGCTTTTCATCTGGTCCTGAGTTCAAGTTTCAGTTGGGTCCTCGTGCTGTGCCAATCTATCCCTTCAGATAGTTAATGAATGGAGCCCAAATTTTATGGAAAAGATCTTGTTTGTCCATTAAGACAAGTCTAATTCTTTCTAAGTATAGGGTCTCCGACATTTCCGTAATCCACAATTTAATTGTGGGGGTTGTAGGGCCTTTCCAAAATGTTAATATTAATTTTTTCCCGGTTATTATACTGTAGTTGAGGAAATTTCTTTGGTTTGTTGTGAGTGTTAAGCTTTGTTCTTATATTCCAAGTATTATTAATTTTGTGTCTGGGTCCAGTTTTGTATTAATAACTTCTGAAGTTATTTCAAAAATATCAGTCCAGAAATGTTTAAGTTTTATACAGTTTGCAAACGTATGTGTTAAATTAGCCTCTAGATGTAGACATTTATCACAAATAGGAGAGATTTGTGGGAAGATTCTATTTAGTTTTATTTTAGAGTAGTGTAGTCTATGTAAGACCTTGAATTGTATTAAAGTATGTCTGGCATTTAATGAACATTGATGTATTTGTTGTAAACTTTCGTCCCACATATCTTTCGTGATAGGGTGACCTATTTCATTTTCCCATTTGTATCTATATGGTTCGGTCGGTGGTACCTTGTTGTTTAGTAGGGTGTTATAAATATAAGCTATTAGTTTTTCGGTATTAGGATGCTTGTTCAAACATTCATCAAGAATTTCTGATTCCCTATTCCTGTAGACTTGTGTATTAGATTTAACTAGAAGCAGAAGTAATTGATAATGGAAAATTTTAATAATGTATGACTGATGTATATGAAAAGTTTTTTTTACTATAATATGTAACTACATTTTATAATATGTCTACTTCTAATAAATAATTAAAAAAAAAAAAAAAAATAAAAATAAAAGCACCAATACTATTAAAGATGTATTTCGTATCAAATATTGCCAGTTTGCTCAGTTAAATTGACTCTGAACAGATGAAAGGTCTGATCTGGGACCTTTTTGAGACGTACACTTCAGTAAAAACATAAAATAAATAGTGTCTGAAGAAGGATCCCCACACAAAATGTCATCTGTTGATGTTCTCCAGACCTGCTGTTTGCCTGAACCACTGAGGTGCTCCAGCACTTTTTGTCATTTTTTAGTAAACTGACATCTGCAGTTACTTGTGTCTTCAAGTAAATAATGTTTCAGCTTTCATTTAATTCTTTGCAGCCAAATAAGCACTTCTAAAGTATGAACATTGTGGCAATATACATTAATGATTTAGAAGAAGAGATAATGAGTAACATTAGCAAATTAGCAGATGACACAAAGCTGGGTGGCAGTGTGAACTGTGAGGAGGATGGTATGAGGATGCGGGGTGACTTGGACAGGTGAGTGGGCAGGTGCATGGCAGATGCAGTTCAATGTGGATAAATGTGAGGTTATCCACTTTGGTGGCAAGATTATTATCTGAATGGTGTCAAGTTAGGAAAAGGGGAAGTACAACGTGATCTGAGGGTCCTTGTTTATCAGTCATGCAGGTACAGCAGGCAATGAAGAAAGCTAATGGCATGTTGGCCTTCATAACAAAAGGAGTTGAGTATAGGAGCAAAGAGGTTCTTCTGCAGTTGTACAGGGCCCTCGTGAGACCACACCTGGAATATTGTGTGCAATTTTTTTTTTTTTTTAATTTTTAAAAAAAAAATTTATTAGAAGTAGACATATTATAAAATGTAGTTACATATTATAGTAAAAAAACTTTTCATATACATCAGTCATACATTATTAAAATTTTCCATTATCAATTACTTCTGCTTCTAGTGTTTTTATTTTTTATAGAAAGAGGGAAAAAGAGAGGGTAGAAAGTTACAAATAAAAAAGAAAGAAAAAAAATACAACAGTAAAACAAGGGAGGTGGAATGGGTTACCTGTAATACGTCAATGGAGATAGGTTCGTAGGTTATAAAGTATAGCTTTTCATCTGTTCCTGAGTTCAAGTTTCAGTTGGGTCCTCGTGCTGTGCCAATCTATCCCTTCAGATAGTTAATGAATGGAGCCCAAATTTTATGGAAAATATCTTGTTTGTCCATTAAGACAAGTCTAATTCTTTCTAAGTATAGGGTCTCCGACATTTCCGTAATCCACATTTTAATTGTGAGGGTTGTAGGGCCTTTCCAAAATTTTAATATTAATTTTTTCCCGGTTATTATACTGTAGTTGAGGAAATTTCTATTGTGTGCAATTTTTGTCTCTGAATTTGAGGAAGGACATTCTTGCTATTGAGGGAGTGCAGCGTAGGTTCATGAGGTTTATTCCCAGGATGGCTGGACTGTCATATGTTGAAAGAATGGAGCGACTGGACATATGCACTGGAGTTTAGAAGGATGAGAGAGGATCTTATTGAAACATATAAGATTATTAAGGGATTGGACATGCTCGAGGCAGGAAACACGTTCCCGATGTTGGGGGAGTCCAGAATCGGAAGCCACAGTTTAAGATTAAGGGGTAAGCCATTTAGAACGGAGATAACCGGGAGTAGGTGTTGACGGGTTTGCCGATAGATGCCGTTGTCAATACTGACCAGGTACGAGCGTTGCTCTGTGGTTGACCCAGAATGAGTCCGAGGCAGTCGTAACCTGAACCCACTTTCACGACCTAATTCATGACCTCTGCCGAGTTTGCCCTTGACCCATACTCACAGCATGGTCGTCACGAGGTCGTAGGAGGTTGTAGGCAGGTCACAGCAGGTCGTGATGCTAGTCGTAGGTATTCGTGGCATCAAGTAGGTCGGGGCCTTTTCCTAGCATGATGAAAACTGTCCACGAGTAAAAAAGGTCGTGAATTAGGTCGTGAAAGTGCGACAGGGCCTTAAAAGCTTTTTCACCCAGAGAGTTGTGAATCTGTGGAATTCTCTGCCTCAGAAGGCATTGGAGGTCAATTCTCCGGATGCTTTCAAGAGAGAGTTAGATAGAGCTCTTAAAGATAGCGGAGTCAAGGGATATGGGGAGAAGGCAGGAACAGGGTACTGATTGGGGATGATCAGCCATGATCACAGTGAATGGCGGTGCTGGCTCGAAAGGCCGAGTGGCCTACTCCTGCACCTATTGTCTATTGTCTATTGTCTATAATGTGGAGGAAGTAACAGGACAGACAGGAAAATAATGATTAGACAACTTGGTAGAAACAAGGGACTGCAGATTCTGCTTGACACAAAATGACAAAAGTGCTGGAGTAACTCAGCGGGTCAGACAACATCTGGAGATTCTGCCTGACTCGATGAATTGCTCCAGCACTTTGTGTTCTTTTTTAATGAGACAACTTAGTTTAGTGACAATGATTTAGGGATTAATATTGGCTAGAGCACCAAAGAGATTTGTCCTGATCTTTTACAAATAGAGCCTTGCAATTTTAATGTCCCCAGAGGGAACACAAGGTCTCGGTTTAATATCTCATCTGAAATACAGCACCTCTGGCATTGCAGCACTCTCTCAATCATGCTTTCAGATATCAACGTTGATTATGTTTGAGTCTTTGAGGTGAGACTTGAACACACAAACCTGGAAGCCAAAGGCAAGGGTGATAATTTGACAAGCAAGTCAATGTCGTGGTAAAAGCGAGCTTCTTCCAGCTTCGGACGATAGCTAAAATAAAACAATTCCTCCTTGAAAAGATCATCCACACATTTATCTCCTCCCGCCTAGATTACTGCAACTCCCTCTACACTGGCATCAGCCAATCTTCCCTGTCCCGCCTGCAACTGGTCCAAAACGCCGCAGCGAGACTCCTGACGGGCACCTGAAAAAGGGACCACGTCGCCCCGATCCTGGCCTCTCTCCACTGGCTCCCTGTGCGGTTCCGAATACATTTCACAATCCTTCTTTATGTCTACAAAGCCCTTAACGGGCTTGCCCCCACCTACATCACCCACCACACCACCTCCAGGTCCCTCTGATCAGCCGACTTGGGGTTACTGAACATCCCGCGGTCTAGGCATAAGCTCAGGGGCGACCTCTCCTTTGCGGTTGCAGCTCCTAGACTGTGGAACAACAGCATCCCCCTTCCCATCAGAACTGCCCCCTCCATCGACTCCTTTAAATCGAGACTTAAAACTCATCTTTACTCTCAAGCCTTTCTTGACGTCCTCTGAGCGAGGGCTAGATGTGTGTAGTGATGTATGTACGTAATCTATGAACCACTGTTGTATAACGTTAGTACCTCCACCATTGTAAAGCACTTTGGCCAACGAGAGTTGTTTTTTAAATGTGCTATAGAAATAAAAGTGACTTGACTTGACTTGATAATGCTCAGGCACTCATACACCTACAAGTTCAGCTGGCAAGGGTACAGTAATTAGGAATTAATATTGGCTGGCGCTCACTGGCAGTCAAGAGCTCGTGTCTTCAGCAACACAAAGTGAGTGTGGCAGCACAAGGAGACTTTGGGACCACCTGCTGCACCTTTCCCAGTATAGCCGAATGAGAAAAAGTCAAAGCAAATCAGTTCACTCAACAGTGGCGCAGCGGCAGGGTTGCTGCCTTACAGCGCCAGAGATCCGGGTTTGATCCTATCTACGGGTACTGACATTAGTGGATCGTGACAACGGGCGTTGTCTGTACATTCTCCCTGTCACCATGTGGGTTTTCTCCAGGTGCTCTGGTTTCTCCCACACTACAAAGACGTACAGATTTGCAGATTAAATGTTTAGTTTAGTTTAGAGATACAACGCAGAAGCAGGCCCTTCGGCCCAGCTAATCTACAGTGACCAGCGATCCCTGCACACTAACACCATCCTACACAATTGATCCAATTTACAATTTTTCCAAGCCAATTAACGTCCTTTTGGTAAAATTGTATATTGTCCCTAATGTGTAGGATAGTGATAGTGTACGCGGATCATGGTGGGCGCAGGCTCTGTGGGTCGAAGGGCTCCTACCCACGCTGTTTTCACTGTTTTCTCCGTCTCCCTCCTGCCCCCCCCCCCCCCCCCCACTAGTCTCTGTCTATAATGGCATCCTATAATATTAATAAGGGTTATACTCTATATTGGAAGCTATGACAAAGGTAAAGAAAAGGGATGAGAGCTTGCAACCACACTTTAAAAAGTTGGAAAAACGATTAAGATGCAGGAACTAAGCAGATTACTTCCTCTGCAACACTACTGTGAGTGTAGAAATCTGAAGTTCAAGTTCGGCTTGATTTATTATCACATAACTCTGATATTAAAATGGCTGACAGAATGCTACAGGAGGGAGGGCTTAGATTTCCTAGGACATGACGGGTGTGAGGGATTACGGGGAGAAGGCAAGAGAATGGGGTTGAGAGGGAAAGATAGATCAGCCATGATTGAATGGCAGAGTAGACTTGGTAGGCTGCATAGCTTAAAGGGCCTGTCCCATTTGCATGCGATTGCATGCATTTGGCGTGACCAAACGGAAGTGGAACTCACGCGAAGTTCGCGCTAAGTACGCGCAATATACGCGCTAAGTTCGTGTGTGACGCCATTTGCATCATACTGGGCACGAGGCATCGGGCGGTGATGTCATCACGCAATGCCACGCTGGGCGGTGACATCATCGTGCAACGCCACGCGCTAGGCGTACCCCGTCAAGACGCTGCGTACCCCATCAAGACGCTGCGTACCCCATCAAGACGCTGCGTACGACCGCAATGCGCCTGCGTGCCGACAGGCCGTTGGTGCGCGAAGAATTCGGACACTGTCAGATTTTCGGAGCCCCGCGCGATGTCGGGAACAGCCCCACACAACTCCGTGCTTCTAAGTGGGACCGACCCCGTGCGGCCATACGGTGCCCGTACGCCTCAAGCGACCACATTTGGTCGCGCCAAACGCATGCAATCGCGTGCAAGTGGGACAGGCCCTTAATTCTGCCGCTACGAATTGTGAACCTATGACATTGAGATCATTTCTGGGGGGGAGATGGAAGGTGTACAGGCTGGGCGCATTGAACTCCAACAGAGCCGACATCTGTGTTCTGGTGGGGAGGCTTCTAGTGTTGTGGAGGGAAGCTGGGGCTCACTTCTCTCCATCACCCCTGACATCAGTACCAATCAAGAATCTATCTCTGCCTTAAAAATCTTCATTGACTTGGCCTCCACAGAGGTGTGCAACAATGAATTCCTCAGATTCACTACCATCTGACAGTGCTGCTGTTGTTGATGATGATGAATGGGCCTGGTCAACTGGTTCAGACACAGAGTCCGAAAACATTGGCTATTTCCCTTTCCACGGACCTGCTGACGTTTTCCCCTTATTGTTTCTCATTGTTTCAGATTTCTAGCATCTGCAGCCTTCCTAGTTTTCAACTAATAATGGAAGGTTGTTCACACTATTCGGCTCCCCGCCATATACTGTGCCTGCTAATGATTTAATGGCAGAAGAGAAATTACTGGGCCCACACGTTATTGAGCATCACCGTTTAGCTATTTTAACACCATTATTAATTTTTTATTTTTGATGTGCACCATTTCACTCATCCCTGCATTACATTTGACATACAATGACAGTATGTAGCCAGATAACTGTTTAACCAATCCTTCAGTGCTACTTTTTTGATTTCTCTATTCTCAGTTCAGCATAATTGGAGAGTTTAAATTTTCATTGATCTCCAGAATCTAAATTATAAATACATTAGAAACAGTAACTGATCCCCCACCCTGGGGCAGTCAACAGGGCATTTCCACCAAATCTCGACTTTGTTCCCCAAACCAGGGTGCCTGTTCCTCGATCCTCTCCTCCATTTTATATTCATACTACGTTTGGCCTTGGGTCCTGCGCTTTAATTAGTAATCCTTCATGTGGAACTTTATTAAATGGCTTTTGAAAGTCTGAATGTTGACTGTTGCTAACTAGATTGTTCTACAGATAAGCCTCAGGTTTATTCTAAGCAGTGGAATTGTGGTAAAAACTAATTGAAACGGTTTTTTCTTGTCATTGTATTAAAGCATTCCACCACAGCAGTCTGTCTAATCCAATGATAATTTCTATTTACACATTATGATTAGTGCTCTTGCAATTCGTCTTCTAAATCTCTAGAATATGGAAGTAAAAGTAGTGACTTCTGTGAATTTATTGGTATTAACTCATCTTGTCTGCCCAGAATGTCCTTGAGATTTATTATAGCCCTTAATTATAACATGTTGTTTTGCACCCTCAGTGGTGAGTTCTTTGAAAATACTTAAATTCTATAATATCCCCAGTTTCAAACTCGTTATTTATCTTTAGGCTTTCATACATCTTCTCTCTGTCATTTCTTCTGCCATAGCAGTACCACGGGAGGCACGGTGGTGCAGAGGCAGAGTTGTTACCATACAGCGCCTGAGACCCGGGTTTGATCCTGACTACATGTGCCGTCTCTATGGAGATTGTACGTTCTCCCCGTGACCTGCGTAGGTTTTCTCCGAGATCTTCGATTTCCTCCCACACACCAAATATGTACAGGTTTGTAGGTTCATAGGCTTGGTTTAATTGTAACTTGTCCCGAGTTTCTGTAGGATAACGTTAGTGTGTGGAGATCGCTGGGCAGCGTGGATTCAGTGACCAAAGGGCCTGTTTCCACAATGTATCTCTAAACTAAACTAAACTAAACACAAGTATGTCTTTTCCGGAGACACGCAAGATTGCAGATGCAGAGATTGTGAGCCTAAAACAGATAGCTGGAGGAACTCAACGGGTCAGGCAGCATCTGTGGAGGGAATTGGACAGATGTTGTTTTGGGTTGAGACTCATGAACTTCTTCAGACTGATGGAGTAGAGGGGAGACAGCTGGGAGAAAGAGGTGAGAGCAAGGGATGTGGGGAGAGCTGGCAAGTGAAGGGGATTATTTGCAGATGAGTGGGGAAGTGCAAGGTGGAGATAGCAACCAAAGCTGGAGGTTCTAGGTGGAGGAGACAATAGAGTGTAAGCGGTGGATCTGATAAGAAAGGAAGTTGGGAATCGAAATGTGGAACCAGAGAAAAGAATATTAATGTACTGTAGGTTGAAGGAAATATGGCAGAGATAACTGGGAGACCCGGAGTAGGAAGTGTGTGTGATGCGTGGAACGGAGTGGAATACTTTATTGTCACATGTATCGAAGCATAATGAAATTCTTTGTTTGCATACCCAATGTATACAAATAGCGGCCACCTACGGCACTGACAAAATTACAAAGTATGCCGGCTCCTCCATTATTCTCCCCCTTTCCCCCCCCTCCCCCACGCCAGGTCCTCCATTGTCCATCAGTGGATGGAGTAGGGGGAGAATCACTGGGAGATGGTGGCCAAAGGGAGTGGAAATAGAGATGTGCGTGAGATGAGGGAAGGCAGGGCAGATGGGAAAGTGGGAGGGAATCTTGGTGAATTCCATGATTCAAGTAGAATAGTAAGATTAAACGAGAACTTACCAGTTCGAAGTTTGATCATTATTTTATGAGGAGTACGTTGAGGGTATACGTGAAGAACCCCGCTAGGACGCATGCGTGTCATTCTTCAAAGCAGCGGTGTGAAATCACAGATAACTGTAATGACTAAACATAGTAAGATTAGAGAAGAGATACCAGTTGAGCATATGATCATGGCTGGGAGCGGAGGGCACGTATTCCCTCAACGTACTCCTCATAAAATAATGATCAAACTTCGAACTGGTAAGTTCTCGTTTAATCTTACTATTTTACTTCGGAGTCACGTGAGTGACTACGTGAAGATTTCAAAGCTCTGTGATTTCATGCCGTGGAAACGAGTCCATGCATCACATCTGCCTTGGTGACTGTAGGAGGAATTGTGTCAACATAATTTAGACATGAATCCGACATTGAAATCCATGAATTTGATTAACACAAAATTATAGCCCTTATTTATGGGGTAAATTAAATTACAGAACTTAAAACGTTCCAGGTTTAATGACTGGTTTATGAAAAAACAAAAATAGTTGGAATGTTTTTCCCCGCTGACCATCCTGCTGCCTTGAGGATTTGGTCCCTTGGTACATCCAACTGCATAGCTGCCGATGTAGCTGCAGCCCTGGTGGAATGAGATTTTAAAATATTAGTATCCACCCCAGCCTGTATTAGCACCTGTTTCAGCCATCTTGAGATGGTCTAGACCGTCACTCTTTTGTGTGGTTGCTTGTGGCTGACCAAAAGTGCCTTCTCATAGCCTCTGATGATTTTTGTGTTCTCCATGTATAACAACAAATGTCTTACTATACAGAGACTATCATCTGTTGGGTAAGACCTAAATTCTATATTGAGGCCCGCTGATCCCTGTCTGTTCTGCTTGACTAATTCATAATTATGAAACGTAATATTTCCAGATAGAGAAGTCATGTTGTCCAGTCTTAATTTATGAAATGACTGTACCCTTTGTGCCATGACCAAAGCCATTAGCATGACTGTTATTAATGTCAGTCTATGTAGGGTCAGAGCTGTTGCTGGAGACCAATTCCTGAGCATCTTCAGTACAATACTCACATCCCATATTTGGGAGTACCTGGTTCTTGGGAGATTGGTATTAAAAATTCCCCTCATAAGTTTTGTTACCAGTGGGTGAGTCCCAACAGAGTGACGCTCTGTTCCTTGCCATTGATAAGTTGATAGGGCACTTCTGGCGCAGTTGATGGCACTATAACTGAGCCCCTCATCATAATGGAGGCCTGCCAGGTATTCCAGAACAGACGGGATGTTCATATCTCTGTAGGTGATGCTGTTTTGTAACAATACATCTCCCACTTCCTGATATAGACCAGATACTGTTTCTTGGTGGACTGTCTGTGGCCCGCCGAAATCATGTTCACTGTTTGGCCCGTCAGTCCCAGCTGTAGTAGTGGTATTTTTAAACTCTACAAATTAATAAATTCAAATAGTTATGGCATGTGTGGCTATCCCTTGTTACGGGATGAACCAATAAGTCTGGTCTATTCGGGATGGTGATACATGGTTCTAATACCATGTTCAGTATCTCTGGGAACCATGGTTGAGTAGGCCAATCAGGTACTACCAAAATACGAGACGCAGAGTCTTGCTGTATTTTCCTTAATACCCGACTGATGAGGCAGAAAGGAGGGAATGCGTAAATAAACAATCCCCCCGCCCAATGCAGCGAAAATGTATCTGTCGCCGCTGCCCCAGGGTCTGGTTCCCACGAAACATAGTTTGATAACTGGTGATTAAGCCTGGATGCGAATAGATCGATATCTGGTGTTCCATACCGTGCTGTAATATCAGCAAATACTATTTTATTCAACATCCATTCGGTGTTTTCATTAATTTTACGTGACCTGGTGTCTGCCACCAAATTTAGTCTTCCTGGTAGGTAAGTGGCTGATATCCAAATATCTCTCTGGATACACCACTGCCAAATTGTATTAGCCAGATTGTCACATGATGTCGATTTGTTTCCACCCATGTGGTTGATATATGCTACCACGGTGGTATTGTCTATCTGTAGTCTAACATGCTGGTGATATGACCCAGTACAATATGACTTAAGGCCATAGAATGCACCCAACATTTCCAGTTAGTTTATGCCCAGTGTTAGTAATAATGATGCCTCCTGAGCAGTCCATCTACCTCCACAGCTGGAGATGGATTTGGTGGCTCCCCAACCAAGTGCACTGGCATCAGTTTGTAGCACCATAGAAGGGTTGCTGATAATGATTGGATTGAAAAGCCAAATGTTATCTATCCACCATTTTAGTTCCATTATAGCTTTGATTGGTAGCTTCATTGGTCTGTCAAAATGGCCAGTATTGATTTTGAGTGCTTGTATTTTTGCTCTCTGTAAATTTTTTGGTAATATAAAGGTCCAAATTGTGTTGCTGGAAAAGCAGCCACCATGCCAATTACTTTGCTACCAATCTGATGGACGGTTACTGATGTCAATGAGGTTATTGCAAGCCTCTATTAAGTCTATAGCCTTTCCCTTTAGCAAAGTCACCGACATGTGAACTGAGTCAATGCTGAACCCCAAATAGTCCATAGTAGTGGAAGGCGTTAATTTAGACTTAACTGGATGGATAGTAAACCCCAGTTTTTCAAATAACTGTTTTGTGGCTGTTACAGTTTGTTTGGCCAATTCCAAAGTTTACCCACAATAAGTTTGTGTTTTCGTTTCCGTAGAAACGCTAGGGCTGGTTTCAAAATTTTGGTGAACAGCCTGGGGCTGATGTTAACCCATTTGGCAGCGCTCTATACTGCCAGAGCTGTCCCATCCAGTTGAATTTTAAGTAACATCTGTGGTCACCTCGTATAGGCACTGAATAGTAAGCATTTTTTGATCGATGCTAGCCATGAAGTAACCTTTGGAAATCAATTGTTTAGCAGTAACAAAGGTTTCCATTTTAAAATGAATATATTGTACAAATGTATTCAATTTGGTCAGATCTATGATGATGCGACAACCATCATCTTTTTTGTTTTTGGTAAAGATATTGGACATGAATTCTAGCGGTTCGTGTTGGGAATTTCCAGTTACCCCTTTCGCGTAACGCCACTCCAGTTCAGCTTGCGCTTCTGATTTCTTTACCGGAAAGTACGAACATTCGGTTCGGTATATGTTGAACTGGAGGGCTGTACTTGTGTATAAATTCTATTGTATATCCCTGGATACTGCTTAAAATATAAGTATCGGTAGTTAACATACTCCATGCATCCAGAAAGGAGTGTAATCTCCTCCCCCAACCTCCATGCTCCCTGCAATTTGTGGGGAACCAGACCCACCTACCTCCATAGTTACCAGTGGCAGGTTTACTTATTTTTGTAAATCCTTCGTTGATATGAAGCGTCGGTGTCTGGGTTTGTGGTTTGGTTGATGTTGGAGGTTCGCGTATCTTCCAAGAAGGCTGGCCTGGGCCATGGCCTAAAAGACTCATGTTTGGTGTACCGGACCTTCGAGCTTTCACCAGTCGGTCTTGTTCTACTGGTGGGTGCGTAAGGGTGCTGTCTATGGCCGTGTGCTGCAAAGCAGTGCCAGTGCATCCTGTTGGTCCTGCGACATGTCCTTCTCATCCACTGTGCGGGTAAATGCTGTTATCCCCGCTGTTAGGAGTTTTGATACCTTTTGGAGTTTGATATTCATGCCTCTAACTCCTACTCCAATATGTTTCCATATACAATTATTTACTACAGGAACATTCAGGGATATACAGTTACCCGGTGTCAGGTGTCCTCCAGGTTTTGGCCAGTCTGGTCTGGCTGTATGAAGTTGGACACCATGTCCAGTAGATTTTCACGTTCCTGCACCCCCCGCACACTTGATTTCTGTTCTGCAAAACCCTCTTCAGGATCAGCCCAGAACTGATCCCCAGTACTTCCCTCTGATGAGGGAGAAGCACTGTGCAGCCCTACAAGAGGTGCTGCTGTAGGTTTTACATAGAGCCCACAGTGACTCGACTCCATCTCCCAGAGCCTGTCACGTTGGAGCAAATGCTCCACACACCGCTCCATCCGGCTCCAGCGCTCACGCTGCTTAAAGTCGGACTCCTCTGAGTCCACGACTTTGATGGTTTTTGTTTTGCCTTACAGCCCGGCCGCGGAGTGGATCTGGCCGGTGCGGAGGCGACATTGGGCACAGCTGATCCCATTACAGGTGATTCAAGTGCCGCTGGCCGCTGCTGGCCCACCAGCTTTGTCGCAGCCCTCGTTGGTTTCTTCGACTTTTCCATGCTCCTGTAATCAGCATGGGAAAACACAAAAAGACTGCAGAGTACTCTTACCTGCAGGTCCTGGTTTAAATTGTCGCTACGGGGGAACGTCGTTCCACCCCGCCTCCTGCCGTTTTCGACTTGTCAGAAGTCGACGGCCCCATTCTGAATAGTCTCCCGCCCGGCCGTGGTGTTCTGGCCGGTGCGGGACCAAAAGTCGGCACAGCTGATACCACTTACGGGGCTTGTGCCTTCAGCTGCTGCTGGCTCCCGCAACTTCGCTGTCCTCCCCAGCCAGCTTCACTCGCAGCACTTGTGGACACTATTTTGTCCAGCTTCCCCCCTGTGAAAAAAACAGCGCGGGGAACAAAACTACCGCAGAGTAAATTTCTTACCTGCAGGTCGCGGTTTCAAACTTACCGCTGCGGGGGAACGCTCCACCCCGCCTGTCGTTTCGCAAGCGTGAAAGCGATATGACACGCATGCGTCCTAGCAGGGTTCTTCACGTAGTCACTCACGTGACTCCGAAGTAAAATATGAAGCTACTGGCACCACCGCCAGCGGCTCAAAGGTGAATCCACCGCCATCCGCTCCCCGCTTCCCGCGGTCTCTGGAGTGGCTGTCCAGGTGCCCCCGGCACCAATATGAAGCCGCTGGCTCCACTGCCAGCGGCTCGAAGGCGAATCCACCGCCGTCCGCTCCCCGCGGTCTCCCGAGCGGGTTCTCCAGCAATATGAAGAAGCTGGTTCTACTGCCAGCGGTGCAAAGGTAAATTTGCCATCGCTCGCTACCCGCATTCCGCGGTTCCGAGCGCCTAGGTCCGTGGGCGGGATTCCCCGTGACCGGGGTTCCCTGAAGTTCGAGACTGGGGTTTCCCCTCCGTCCCGACTTAGCCCCGGACTTTTAGCAGGACCTCTCAGTAGAGGTTCCTGCAAGAAGATTTAACCTGAAAGTTTTTTTAAAAACTTACCTCAGGTCTGTTGCTGGCAGGAGAATCACATTCACCCTGCCAGTCGTCACGCAATGCGATAGACGATATGACACGCATGCGTACTGGACGGGGTCTTCACGTAGTCACTCACGTGACTCCGAAGTAAAATACAAGGTGCCTCTTCTACCAATTTGCCCGAGGCCACACTATGACAGTGGAAGAGGCCAAAGACGGTTTGTACTCGCTAGAATTTATCGGTTGTACACGCTAGAATTTAAAAGATTGAGGGGGATCTTATAGAAACTTACAAAATTCTTAAGGGGTTGGACAGGCTAGATGCAGGAAGATTGATCCCGATGTTGGGAAAGTCCAGGACAAGGGGTCACACAGTTTAAGGATAAGGGGGAAATCTTTTAGGACCGAGATGAGGAAAACTTTTTTCACACAGAGAGTGGTGAATCTGTGGAATTCTCTCCCGCAGAAGGTAGTTGAGGCCAGTTCATTGGCTATATTTAAGAGGGAGTTAGATGTGGCCCTTGTGGCTAAAGGGATCAGGGGGTATGGAGAGAAGGCAGGTACAGGATACTGAGTTGGATGATCAGCCATGATCATATCGAATGGCGGTGCAGGCTTGAAGGGCCGAATGGCCTACTCCTGCATCTATTTTCTATGTTTCTATGTTTCTATGTAAGACAAATAGCTAGACATGGGAATGGGAAAAATGAATTGAACGGGCCAGCATCAAGGAACTCCAGCTGGTCCTTGTGAATAGGATAGGAGGATAGGAATACTTTATTGTCACATGTGACTAAGCGCAGTGAGATTCTTTGCTTGCATACACAACGTATACAAACAGCAGCCACCTACAGCTCTGACACAGTTACAAAGCACGCCGCTCGCCCTTTTGTCATCCCATCCTTTGAGCTATAAATAATTGAGGAAATAGTGAGCCCCCAAAATGGATCAATCCAAGACCTCACTAATTAGTTTGTTCATGTTACTGTGTACAACTGTGTACAACTGTGTACAACTGTGTACAACTGTGTACAACTGTGTACAACTGCGCAATCAATGACATTCAGTATTTTACAAGGGATCTTATCAAATATTCTCAGCCCACATTAAAATAAATCCTCACATAATCCATGCTCCGTAGGTCATCTCGTAAAGGGACGGCTCGCTGGTGATCCGAAAGAGGTGATGGCTGAACGCAACATTATTGGACAGTATAAAATGGTGTTAAAAATCAGGCAAATATTACATGTGGACTCAGTGGGCTGTTTCCGTGCATGGGGTAATTAATCACGGATTGTCTTTAAGTATGGCAATCATTGCACTGATCAGTATGCAAAAAAATGTATTTCGATAAATTTAGTTTAGAAATACAGTGTGGAAATAGGCCCTTCGGCCCATCAACTCCTTGCTAACCAGCATTCCTCGCACACGTAACACTATCCTACACACACGAAGGACAATTTCACATTGATACCAAACCTGTACGTCTTTGGAGTGTGGGAGGAAACCGAAGGTCTCGGTGAAGTCCCACGCAGGTCACTGGTAGAACGTATAAACTCCATACAGACAGCACCCATAGTCAGGATAGAACCCGGGTCTCTGGCGCTGTGAGGCAGTAACACTACCGCTGTGCCACCATTCCGCCCTTTGGTACATGTGACAATATAACAACCATTGAAAGTCATGTTCCATCAAATTGCACCAACAGTCAGTGTCAAATAATTGTCAATATCTTTAAGATCAGATCAGATCAGATATGCCTTTATTGTCATTCAGACCGAAGTCTGAACAAAATTTCGTGCCTGCAGTCATACATACAATACAATAAAAAACAACAATAAACACATATTAACATCCACCACAATGAGTCCACCCAGCATCTCCTCACTGTGATGGAGGCAAAAGTCTTAGGTCTGCAGTCTCTTCCCTCCTCTTCTCCCTCTGCGCTGAGGCGATCCCCCACCGGGCGATGTTAAAAACAGTCCCGTGACTCACCGAGCTCCGCAAACGGGCCGGCTCAAACACCGCGGCCCGGGGTGGTCGAAGCTGCTGCCCTCCAGTCCAGCAGACGCAGCCGCTGGCCCGCGGCCGAACCCCGGACTCAGGTCACCGCCGCCAGAACGCCGTCCCAGCCACCGGAGCACCGTTCCAGCCCCGAGCCGGATCGCCCTCACGTGAGTGCCGTTCCTCCCTCGAGGTGAGCCGCTCCGACGGGAGTGTCGTTCCACCCTCGGGCTGGGCCACTCCAACGGGAGTGCTGTTCCACCCACGGGCTAGGCCACTCCAACGGGAATGCCGTTCCACCCACGGTCTGGGCCACTCCAACGGGAGTGCCGCAGCCCCTCACGGGAGAGTCTCGGCCCCTCGCCAGGCCGCCCTCATGGGAGTGCAGTTCCAGCCCCGAGCTGGGCCACCCTCACGGGAGCGAGCTCTGGGCGAGTCCCGTCAGGCTGCCTCCGGAGTCCCGAGGTCGCCAGCTCCGCCATTAGGCCTCAGCGCAGAGGGAGGCAGAGAAGGAGGACACGACAAAAAGTCGTATTCCCCCGAAGGGAGAGACAGAAAACCCCGTTTCAACCCCCCACACCCCCCCCCCCCCCCCACATAAACACAAACTAAAAACCAAAAACGCAACTTGACAAAACGCTGGATAGAGTCTTGCCATTTAATCTTGGCAGTGCCAGGTTAAGGGTAGCGGAGAGGGGCACTGGATGGAGTGTGGCCTTCAGTCTTTCTGAGTCGGTTTCTGTTTTTACTGGGATCATCTTTCTTCCTCCAATCTTCCCCCCATGTATCTGCTTGAATTAATTTAACTTCACTATTTTAATATTCCTCACAAATTGTTCTTGTTTTTAGTTTAGCATGGAAACAGGGCCTTTGGCCCACCGAGTCCACGCCGACCAGCGATCCCTGGGGGTGGGAGATTGCAACCTTCCCGTGGTCCGCCCTGTTTCGACGAATGCAATCAACCTGGCGTGCACAATCAAATAAGATCAAATAGAACAGGTTGTCCGACAACTTTAGGCTGTGCACGCCATACGCAAGAAGAAGCAGAGGGAGCGATCCCCGCACGCTAACACTGTCCTACACACACAAGGGTCAATTTAGAATGATACCAAGCCAATTAACCTCCAAACGTGCATGTCTTTGAAATGCTGGAGGAAACCAGAAATCCTGGACAAAACCCACACAGGTCACAGGGAGAATGTACAAACTCCGTACAGGAAGCACTCATAGTCAGGATCGAACCCGGGTCTCTGGCGCTGTAGAACAGCAACTCCACCACTGCACCACCATACCATCCCGATTACTTGATTAAAGAACAACCCGAAACATCGTAAAAAAAAAAAATTCTGATAACATTTCCCATTATTGATGGGGACATCCAGGTTCAGGAACAGCTTCTTCCCTACAGTCATCAGGCTATTAAACACAACAACAAATAAGCTCTGAACTACAACTGACTATTATTATTATTGCACCATATTTGTTTATTTATTGAGTATGTGTGCATGTGTATATATACACACACTGAACTTTTTTATCCCGTTATGTATTATGTTTGGGACGACAGATGGCACAATGGGCTAAGTGTTCGGCTGGCAACCGGAAGGTAGCCGGTTCGAATCCCGCTTGGAGTGCATACTGTCGTTGTGTCCTTGGGCAAGACACTTCACCCACCTTTGCCTGTGTGTGAATGTGTGTGAATGTGTGTGAGTGATTGGTGGTGGTCGGAGGGGCCGTAGGCGCAGATTGGCAGCCACGCTTCCGTCAGTCTGCCCCAGGGCAGCTGTGGCTACAGAAGTAGCTTACCACCACCGAGTGTGACTGAGGAGTGAATGAATAATGCGATGTAAAGCGCCTTGAGTATTAGATAGGCGCTATATAAATCCCATCCATTATTATTATTATGTTTACATATTCTGTCGTGCTGCAGCAAGTACGCATTTCATTGTACTATCTGGGACACATGACAATAAAACGGTTTTGTCAACAGATTACCAGCTATTTAATCGGATCTTTAATTCATATTATTGAACGTCTCATTTCACAAATGCGGGTCATATTTGTGTTTCTAGCGGCTTCAGGTTTGATGCAGCATAATTTTTAAGGTAGGAGTCCTCAATCACTGAGTCACACCGGGACAACAGGCAATGTGCTCCCTCAGTCCCTTCTTTATTTTCCTTAAAAGCTTTAGCTTTTTTTGCCTGGTCTTTCCAGCATGTACGATATCCGAGGCAAGAATCCTCTGCAACCAACATTTCCTTGTGACCTACATACAGTGAACATGCCGTTCGTTCCCTGTGGCATTCCAGCTCATTATTTTCTCTCAGAATAATGTTTCCTTCTGAGTGCAAAAAAAATTGAATGGAATCAATTTGTTGCAAGAATACAATGTATATCTTGCCTTCCCAATCTATCTTCCTCCTATATTTAAATGCACAATCTGTACAACAATGACAGTTTTCTACCTACAAAGACTTTAAATTACGTACATCTGGTTATGGTTGATGCTTACTTTATTTCTCACTCAAGGTAGCAATGTTACAAAATTTTGAGATTTAAAAAATCAAGTCTGCAATTTATCCCATCAGATAAAGCATAAAAATAAGTTTAATTTGACACCTAATTCATTTTCATATCTTCAGTATTAAAAAAAGTTATGGCCACTTTCATACTCGGAAATTAGCATCTTGTTCCCTATTGCTTTTCCATTGACTTAACACAAAAGCTGTGATCGAGGACAGTCAAAAGCCCATAACTTTCTTAAAAATTAAGAGAACTGAAATAAATTTTCAGTTATTATAGATTGAAGCATTCTGAAACAAATATGAAACAATCTTACTTGGATGACCTGAAATTAAAGCATATAATTAGTTAGTTACCTAATTGTAGCTAATTACAAAATTCAATTACTAGATCTAAACATCTATCAATTTCTTAAGAATAGATTAACATTTTTAAATAGCCCAAGTGTCCAAATAACATTCACACAAAAATTCACAATATCATAACATGGTTTTTAAATCTCATTGTCATGAATTTATAGGCCAAATGGAAGGAATTTAATGTTTAATTCCAGTAAATTAAGGGCCATTTTAATCATCTTGCAAGTGGGTTTTTATGGAAAGCAATCGATTGGAACGTTGCGGTTTGCGGTGAATTTGAACCCCATATCAGCAGGAAAAACACTACCGGTTCATATGGGGCCATAATCACATTTTCGCCGATGAAATTTGTATTAAAGTCATCCTAAGAAGCAAGTTTATATGTAAAATAAACGACTTACCTGATGTTTTGTCCCGTACGTGAGATCCGTCCCGTTGTCGACGTTGACGGCGTTAGAAGTAGCTTTTTTATTTTACTCCAGGGATTAAATTGTCCCACGATTTTTTTTTAAACTTCCGAGAATGGAAGTCGGAACGATTTTTCAGGGTCAGGTAGAAGCCTGAGAAAATATATCTTGGACAGGCAGGAGAAAACGACATTTTAATCCCGCCCCCCCCTCAAAGGCGCCAAAGTCGCGCACTCGGCCAGTGGCAGAACTGCAGCGCCGCTGAAGGTAGGTATTGTAACATATCTACTCAACGGCCACAGTTTTATTAGCATTTAATTTCTCAATTATTATGTATCCTAATATCTTCGGGAATCTGATCCATTTGCTCAGATTTATTACGTTTCTGTATTTAGTGCCAAATCTTCACAAGGATGTTGCCAGGACACGTGGCACCGAGCAAGAGGGAGAGGTTGAGCAGGCTGAGACTTGTCCCCTTGCAACGCAGGAGGATGATGGGCGATCTTATAGAGATGTACAAGGCCATGAGATGAATAGATCACATAAATACACAGGGTCTCTTGCCCAGAGTAGGGGAATCGAGAACTAGAGAACAAAGGTTTAAGGTGGGAGGGGGGAAAGATTTAATAGGAACTTGAGGGGTCACTTTTTCAGACAAAGGGTGGTAGGTCTATGGAATGAGCTGCCAGGGGAGGTAGTTGAGGCAGGGAATATCACAATGTTTAAGATACATTTAGACAGGTACATGAATAGGACTGGTTTAGAAGGATAGGGGACAAACGCAGGCAGGTGGGACTAGTGTAGATGGGACATGTTGACCGGTGTGGACAGGTTGGGCCAAAGGGCCTGTTTCCAAACTGTATAACTGTATGACTCTATGAATCTATCATGACTTTCCATTCAAAGATCTCAGACTTACTACATTCACTGACCCTCTTGTTCTGTTTTGTGCTTCTCCACCTTGCCTGCACAATAGGGGGGCAAGAAGATAAATCAGGATGAACCTGTTAAAAGTAAGGCACTAAATGCTGGAGTAACTCAGCAGGACAGGCAGCATCTATGGAGAGAAGGAATGGATGACATTTCAGGTCTAGACCCTTCTTCGGACTGAAGAAACGCCATCTGAAGCATCTCCAGAGATGCTGCTTGTCCCGCTGAGCTACTCCAGCATTGTGTATCTATCTTCTGTGTAAGCCAGCATCTGCAGTTCCTTCCTACACACTGTTAAAAGTAAATGCGTACCTGCAGCAGGAACACCTCCTTATTCCTGGAAATCCGTCCATGGCTTAGAAGTTCCATCCTTGTAAATAGCATGGCCAGTTGCCTCCAGTTAAACATTTCCTTTGCTTCATTGTCTGTGCTATTTAGTTTTCAATGTCCCTCCGTCAATTGAATATCCGCACAAAGAACGATGGATTTCAATTAAAATGCTGCTATCACCATCACATCTATCTATCTATCTATCTATCTATCTATCTATCTATCTATCTATCTATCTATCTATCTATCTATCTATCTATCTATCTATCTATCTATCTATCTATCTTTCTATAAAACTCTCGCCCCATCCGTCCGACATCCGTCCGGCTGCCTGCCTGCCTTTCGATTAGTTCCCGCCGTGCGATGTCACAATGCCCGATGCTCGCGGACGTCCAATCGCGATGCCCGAGGCTCGCAGACGTCCAATCGGAATGGATCCATTTACATGTACGGCTTCCGGCCTGGCTTCCGGCCACATTTCTTCCATTGATTCCCTGCAACTCCGAAACCGGACGCAGAATCGCCGACATCTTTTCCATTTCGGTAGAGATTTCACTTTTCTTTCTAAGTATCCGCTCCTCATTACATTCCGTCGTGTTTAAGTACACGTTTTTAATCAAATCCTTCCCCCCCCCCCCAATATTTCAAAACTAAACTGGCTTCTCACCCACAGAAGCTTCACCAGCCCCTGCTGAACGTTCCATTGTGTGATGTCACAATGCCCAATGCTCAAATACATTGTTGCCATAGAGGGAGTACAGAGAAGGTTCACCAGACTGATTCCTGGAATGTCAGGACTTTCATATGAAGAAAGACTGGATAGACTCGCCTTGTACTCACTAGATTTTAGAAGATTGAGGGGGTATCTTATAGAAACTTACAAAATTCTTAAGGGGTTGGACAGGCTAGATGCAGGAAGATTGTTCCAGATGTTGGGGAAGTCCAGAACAAGGGGTCACAGTTTAAGGATAAGGGGTAAATCTATTAGGACCGAGATGAGAAAAACATTTTTCACACAGAGAGTGGTGAATCTCTGGAATTCACTGGCACAGAAGGTAGTTGAGGCCTGTTCATTGGCTGTATTTAAGAGGGAGTTAGATGTGGTCCTTGTGGCTAAAGGGATCAGGGGGTATGGAGAGAAGGCAGGTACAGGATACTGAGTTGGATGATCAGCCACGATCATATTGAATGGTGGTGCAGGCTCGAAGGGCCGAATGGCCTACTCCTGCACTTAATTTCAATGGTTCTATGTTTCCCTCTCCGCACCCCTCTCCCACCCATCCCTCTCTCCCCCACCCCCCTTCCCTCTCTACGCCGCCCCCTTCCTCCTACCCCTCTGTCCCTCTTCCACCACTCCCCCTGCCCCTCCCTCCCCACTCTTCCACTTCTCTCCCTCACACCACCCCTTTCCCTCCCCACACCCCCGCTCTCTCCCCCGTCCCTTCCCGCCTCCCTCCCCTCTCTCCCCCCCCCACCCTCCCTTCCCCTACCCCTCTGGACACTCCCACGTCTTTCCCCCTCTCCCCCCACCTTCGCTCTCGCACCCCTCCCTCCACAACTCTTCCCCTCCCTCCACACTCTTACCCCATCCCTCCCCTCTCATCCCCATCCCTCCCCCCCACATCTCTCTCCCTCCCCATCCCTCTCTCTCCTCCCATCTCGTCCACTTCACGTTCTCTCCCCCCTTCACCTCCACTCCTCCCGCCCCACGGTCTTCCCTCTCTCCCCACCACCCCGCATCCCTCCCCGCCCTCCTCCCTCCCCTCCTCCCCATACACCGCTCCCCCCCCCCCCTCCCCCACAATCTCTTCTCCCCATCCCCCTCTCTCACCCACCCTACCCCGCCCTCCTTTCCCTCCCAAATCTGTCCCGTTTCCTCCTCCTCCTCTCCCCTCCCTCCCCTCTTCTCACCCCCCCACCCCCCACCTGTGTGTTTGGGGGGTGGTTAATGTGAGTGTGATGCCGCAGCCCCCCCCCCCCCCCCCGCAAATGCCGTTGGGGAAACAGACCCAACGGGTCTGCACTTAGTCTAGTCCGTCCGGCTGCCTGTCTGCCTTTTGATTCGTTTCCATCGTGTGATGTCACAATGCCCAATGCTCACATATGTCCAATCGGGATGGATCCATTTACATGGACGGCTGCCGGCTGCCTTTCTTCCTTTGATTCCTTGCTACGCCGAAACCAGACGCAGAATCGCCGAGATCTTTTCCATTTCGGTAGAGATTTCACTTTTCTTTCAAAGTATCCGCTCCTCATTACATTTCGTCGTGTTTAAGTACACATTTTTAATCAAATCCTTCTCCCCCCCCCCCCCCCCCCCCCCCCAATATTTCAAAAATAAACTGGCTTCTCACCCATAGAAGCAGCACCAGCCCCAGCCCCTGGTGAACGTTCCATCGTGTGATGTCACAATGCCCAATGCTCAAAGACATTGTTGCCATAGAGGGAGTACAGAGAAGGTTCACCAGACTGATTCCAGAGATGTCAGGACTTTCATATGAAGAAAGACTCGATAGACTCGGTTTGTACTCGCTAGAATTTAGAAGATTGAGGGCGGATCTTATAGAAACGTACAAAATTCTTAAGGGGTTGGACAGGCTAGATGCAGGAAGATTATTCCGGATGTTGGGGAAGACCAGAACAAGGGGTCACAGTTTAAGGATAAGGGGTAAATCTTTTAGGAACGAGATGAGAAAAACATTTTTCACACAGAGAGTGGTGAATCTCTGGAATTCTCTGCCACAGAAGGTAGTTGAGGCCAGTTCATTGGCTATATTTAAGAGGGAGTTAGATGTGGCCCTTGTGGCTAAAGGGATCAGGGGGTATGGAGAAAAGGCAGGTACAGGATACTGAGTTGGATGATCAGCCACGATCATATTGAATGGTGGTGCAGGCTCGAAGGGCCGAATGGCCTACTCCTGCACTTAATTTCTATGGTTCTATGTTTCCCTCTCATCACCCCTCTCCCTCTCCCACCCATCCCTCTCTCCCCCACCCCCCTTCCCTCTCTCTACCCGCCCCCTTCCTCCTACCCCTCTGTCCCATCACTCCCCCTACCCCTCTCCTCCTCCCTCCCCACTCTTCCACCTCTCCCCCTTTCCCCTCCACTCTCCCTCCCCACTCTTTCCCCTCTCTCCCCCCACCCCTCTCCCCCTCCCTCCCTCCTCCCCTACCTCCCCATCCCCCACATCTCTCTCCCCATCCCCCTCTCTCACCCCCTAACCCGCTCTCCTTTCCCTCCCAAACCTGTCCCGTTTCCTCCTCCTCCTCTCCCCTCCCTTCCCTCTTCTCACCCTCCCTCCCCCCACCTGTGTGTTTGGGGGGTGGTTAATGTGAGTGTGATGCCGCGGCCCCCCCCCCCCCCCCCCCACAAACGCCGTTGGGGAAACAGACCCAACGGGTCTGCACTTGGTCTAGTATATAATAAATGTTACTCATGGATCAAGAAAGACAGACGAGAAAAATGTTTAGGTTGCAAAATATCAATATCAGTTCATTCACTTATTAATCTCTCAAAGGAAGAGTGTTGCCATTGATTGACTACGCCTGACATCTGTGTACACATCCTTCTTTTCCTGTATGCAACCAAAGAATTTTGATTTCACAGATGATTGAATCAATGGCTGTTTAATGATTCCTAGTTTGAGGCAAATGCACAGATTCCCTCTGAAGAAACTACGGGCCAGAGGTTGTAACGTGCCTGAATATTGAATCAGCGCGGAACAAGGGGACCAGCTCTAGTATTTCCTGCAAGCTCACCGACAGTGATGTTCTGCCTTGTGGAAGGCCCACGATGCAGACTGCCTGAGAATAGCCTTGGACACTCAGTCATCCGTAACCCACACCACTGGAAAGAGTGCAGAGAGGTGAGAGTATGAAGGGAGAAGAGGGTTTTCCATCAGAGGTTATGGAGAGAAGGCAGGAAAATTATGTTAGGAGCGAGAGATAGATCAGCCAGGATTGAATGGTAGAGTAGACCAGTTGGGCCGAATGGCCTAATTTAGCTCCCAGAATTTATGAGATTAAGGGGGGGGGGGGGGGGAGACAGAGGATGAGGTTGGGAGACTAGGATGAGGAATTGAGGGGCTAAAGAGGATTGGCGGAAAAGAGAAATGGAGGAGACTGGAAAAAAGAGAGGCGGTTGGGGGGGGAGGGAGAGTTGGAGAGGAAATAGCGGGTTGTGAGAGGAGAAAAAAATAATTTGGTGGATAAAGAGAGGAGTTGGAGATGAGAGACCGAGGAAGAGGAAAAGGGGACTTAGAAAAAAATCGAGAGAAAGACGAGTGGGGAGAGAGAAAATAGTTGGGAATGAGGGAATGGGAGGATTGAGGAGGGGTGAGAGTTATTGAGAGAGGATAGAAAGGAAGGGGAGAAAGAGTGAGGGGGACTGAGACAGAGAGAGGAAAAGAGGAAGAGTAGAGGGATTGAAGAAGGGGCCAAATAGAAGGGATTGAGGGTGAGAATTAGGATGATGGGAGGAATGGAGAAGTTAAAATGATTGTAAGGAAGAGGGGATTGTAAGCAAAGGAGGGAGAGAGGGGGAGAGAGAGATCAGTGGGACAGGGAATATTGTGCAGAAAGAGGGAGTGAGGATTGATGGAAAGGAAGAGAATTAATAGGAGAGAAAGTGAGAGAGAGGATCGAGGGCCATTGTGTGAGATGATCATGGTGGGGAGAGTATTGGGGATGAATCAGGAGATGGTTAAGGAGATGAGCATTGGGGAATGTATGAATATGTGTAGAATAAGTAGGGGAATTCTACTATAGGACATGTCAGGAAGAGAATCTTGAGAAGTTATCAGAGTGCCTGAGGAAGTCTCAGTGAGGAGTTTATGGAGGAAAGCTATTGAGGGAGTGCAGCGTAGGTTTACAAGGTTAATTCCCCGGATGGCAGGACTGTCATATGCCGAGAGAATGGAGCGGCTGGGCTTGTACACTCTGGAGTTTAGAAGGATGAGAGGGTATCTCATTGACAAATATAAAATTATTAAGGGTTTGGACATGCTAGAGGCAGGAAACATGGTCCCGATGTTGGGGAGTCCAGAACCAGGGGCCACAGTTTAATAATAAGGAGTAAGCCATTTAGAACGGAGACAAGGAAACACTTTTTCTCACAGAGAGTGGTGAGTCTGTGGAATTCTCTGCCTCAGAGGGTGGTGGAGGCCGGTTCTCTGGATACTTTCAAGAGAGAGCAAGATAGGGCTCTAATAATAGCGGAGTCAGGGGATATGGGGAGAAGGCAGGAATGGGGTCCTAATTGGGGATGATCAGCGATGATCAGATTGAATGGCGGTGCTGGCTCGAAGGGCCAAATGGCCTATTGCACCTAATGTCTATTGTCTATTGAAAGCACTTAGAGAAGAGTTGGAATAGCCATGCTGGAAGAGTTTGGAAGAGTTGGAATAGCCATGCTGCTGGGTACAACCAAGGCAAGATCCGACATCAGACATATGACAATGTTGAACCTTTGAATCAGGCCCGCTTCACCGTGGGTGGGGGGGGCATGTGCTTTTCACACATCTCAACCTGATAGTAGGTTTTCATGAACAGTGTTATAACAAGGACTGGAAGGCAGAATACAATCCCTGCATTCTCTCAGCTGGATCTCATCGCCCATGGACATCCCAGGACAAAAACCCAGGAATGTGTTGTCAGCATGCTGAGAACCAAGAAGGATTTTGATCAAATTCTAAACAATAATGCACAAAAACAGAGTCCAAAATTAGAATTTCAAAACCTGACTGTGTGATAAGCTCTCTAACTTTGATATTACTTCAGATTAAACACATACAGGAGGCCTGAATGGATTATGCATCTGAGCTGCATACAAATATATCCAGGGAATGAATTCTTGTAGTCATAGGAGTCAGGGAGCCTATGCTCCCTTTAATGTCTTGTTTATTGTATGCAAGAAAGCTTGTACTTCCACAGCTCTGTGGGGACCTACTAGTTAAATTGGTCTCAATCTATTGCTGTGTTTCCGTTTTCCTCAGGCAAAGTCTTTGATGTTCTTTCTCCGACACAGCTGTACATATTTTACCGCTTCCTATTAATTTCTTCGGATTAAGTAACTCACGAGAGAAGAGGAAATAAAATAGAAACATGGGAAATGAAAACCAGAGCCCAATAAAAGAGATGGATTATGCTACACTATATTATATTCCAGAACAAGGGGTCACAGTTTAAGGATAAGGGGGAAATCTTTTAGGACCGAGATGAGGAAAACATTTTTCACACAGAGAGTGGTGAATCTCTGGAATTCTCTGCCACAGAATGTAGTTGAGGCCAGTTCATTGGCTATATTTAAGAGGGAGTTAGATGTGGCCCTTGTGGCTGAAGGGATCAGGGGGTATGGAGAGAAGGCAGGTACAGGATACTGAGTTGGATGATCAGCCATGATCATATTGAATGGCGGTGAAGGGCTGAATGGCGTACTCCTGCACCTATTTTCTATGTTTCTATTATATAGCTACCGCAACACTACAAGACTGTTTCGAAACCACACAGTGGGCCATTTTCAGAGAGGCAGCAACAGATGACAGTGGCATCAACCTCCAAGAATACACAGAATCCGTCATCGGATACATCAATAAATGCATTGATGATGTAACGGTGGTCAAAACCGTCAGGAGGCGTGCCAATCAGAAACCTTGGCTAACTGGGGAAGTGTGTTCCCTACTGAGAATCCGGAATGCTGCATTCAAATCTGGGGACAACGCAGCATACAAACTGGCAAGGAGTAAGCTATCCCGGGGGATCAGGGAAGCGAAGAGGCTGTATGGGCAAAAACTTAATAGCCACTTCGAAAATGACAAAGACACACGTCGCTTGTGGCAGGGATTTCATACTATCACTGACTACAAGCCCCCCCCCCCCCCCCGCTGCGGATATGCCAAAACGACCCCTCTCTACCAGATGAACTGAACGAGGTCTACGCACGGTTTGAGGTTAAAAACAGCACCCAGACACGTGCACTACTGCCATCTCCCAATGACCAGTCGCTCAGGCTGTCCGCAGCCGGAGTTAAAAAGGCCTTTGCCAGCATCAATCCACGCAAAGCTGCAGGGCCGGACAACATTCCTGGATGCGTTTTAAGAGACTGCGCCGAGCAACTGAAAGATGTCTTCACAGACATTTTTAACATCTCACTCAGCCAGGCAGTAGTGCCCAACTGTCTTAAGAGTGCCACCATCGTCCCTGTCCCGAAGAAACCAAACCCAGCCTGCCATAATGACTTTCGACCAGTGGCTCTAACACCCATAGCAATGAAGTGTTTTGAGCGACTGGTTATGCAGCACATCAAAAATAGTCTACCTGCCGACCTAGACCCACTGCAGTTCGCCTACAGAGCCAACCGATCCACAGAGGACGCAGTCTCAACAACACTGATCCTCGTACTGTCACACCTTGATCGGAAAAATACTTATGCCAGGATCCTCTTCATAGACTTCAGCTCTGCGTTTAACACAATCATTCCGCAGCAGCTGGTGGAGAAGTTGGAGCTATTGGGGGTTGATGCTGGCACATGTAACTGGGTCCTGAACTTTCTATCACAACGGCAGCAGACAGTCAGGGTGGGCAGTAGGACATCAAAAACCATAGCCGTGAGCACTGGCTCGCCCCAAGGCTGTGTCCTAAGCCCCCTGCTGTTTAGTCTGCTTACACACGACTGTACTGCTAGACTCAATAACAACTTCATCAACAAGTTCGCTGATGACACAACAGTGGTGGGTCTCATCAGTGAGAATGATGAGTCGGCGTACAGGATGGAGGTGGAGCTGCTCACAGGATGGTGCAAATCCCACAACCTCATTCTCAACGTGGGAAAAACTAAGGAGATGGTGGTTGACTTCAGGAGGGCGGGAAAACAACACCATACACCTCTGCACATCGATGGAGCTGATGTGGAAAGGGTCAGCAGCGTGAAGTTCCTAGGACTCCACCTGTCAGATGACCTGACGTCCACGACCAACACCACAGCACTGGTCAAGAGAGCCCAGCAGCGACTACACCCTCTCCGAAGACTACGTAAAGCAGGTCTCCCCACTACACATCTATGAACTTTTTATAGGGGGATAATCGAGAGCACATTAACCAACGGCATCACTTCCTGGTTCGGAAGCTGCAAGGTGTACGAACGGCACCAACTAGACAGGATTGTGAAGACCGCCAGCAGGATTATTGGTGCTCCACTCCCTTTCTTGCTGGACATATACAGGAAGAGATGTATCAACAGAGCCATCTCCATCATCAAAGACCCCTACCACCCATCGCATCACATATTCTCCATCCTGCCATCTGGGAAGAGGTACAGGAGCATTAGCTGCAAAACCAGCAGGATGCTCCTCAGCTTCTTCCCGCAGGCTATAAGACTGTTAAACGGACTTTGCCCCCTGCCAAAGTATCGCACACCAACCACCAACCTGGACAAAGCCACTGTCGTGCCGCTGCCGATCGGAACGCCTGTTGATGTTTAGTTGAGAGTAGTTAAACTTGTTCATGATATATGTATTTTTATTTCTATTTATTTTTTACTGCACACTGAATGGACACTGGTTTGAGTAACGTTTTTTTGTTTCCTCTGGGTATGTGAGTACTCAGGAAAATAACAATAAAGATATACAATACAATACAATACAATACAATACAATACAATACAATATATGCATATTGTTGATGACATGAGAGACTTGACTTGACAACATATTAACTTGTACGATCATGTAGACAATGGGGTCAGGGAAAGAGCGTTTTCGTTGCGTGGCCATGTTTCCACTAATCTTTCCACCACCACCACGTATAAAAGGCACAAGAAGCGACCAAGCAGATACCATTGCATGCAGCTGCCGAGATGTGTGTTCAGCTCCAGCTGACCAACTTCTAATCTTATGTGTGGACTCGATAAGAAGAAGATCTAGACAATTTTATTGAACTTAATGAAATAAACTTAGAAACCTAAAGAATTTCTATATGTCATGATAAAATCAAGCAGGTCACTTGCACTGGAGGGGAAAAAAATCCACTTTAATCCAAGTTTGGCAGAGCAGAAACGGTTTCAAGAATCAAAGGGCAAATCTTTTTAGACAAAATAAATGTGGTTTTGTGGGCTCTGTGTTCTACTCCATGAGGCAGAAGGAATGTTGGGGAAAGAAATGATCTAGAAACGTGTGGTGGATTGTAGAGTGAATCACCGGAACAAAATAACAAAGTCATTTGGTGAGATTGGGAAATGGGATCCGAAAGGAGAAGTGTTTAAGAAGGAACTGCAGATGGTGGAAAATCGAAGGTAGACAAAAATGCTGGAGAAACTCAGCGGGAGCAGCAGCATCTATGGAGCGAAGGAAATAGGCAGCGTTTCGGGCCGAAACCCTGAAGGAAATAGGCAACGTTTTGGGCCGAAACCCGGAAGGCTTTCGTCCCGAAACATTGCCTATTTCCTTCGCTCCATAGATGCTGCTGCACCCGCTGAGTTTCTCCAGCATTTTTGTGTACCTTCCAAAAGGAGAAGGATGTGTTTAATAAACCAACGGCAATATTACATGAATAATCATAGAATCAGAATAACGAAGCAGATCTAAATTGAAAACAAAATTAGCAAATTACTGGTCAACAACGGTGAGAGATTCAATTTGTATTAAATTGAATTTAAAGGATGCATTCATAAACAGGACAAGGTTAAACCAAGTTAAGGAGATCTCACAAAAGGATCGGTTTAATCAAGACAAAATGACTCCTGAGAGTAGTTTGCCTGGAGTTCCAGTGGAAAAATCAGACACAGATCCTACGGCACAGTGGCGCAGCGGTAGAGTTGCTGCCTTACAGCGACAGAGACGTGGGGTCAATGTTTAGCCATGGGAGTCAGTGGGTTTATAGTGGATGTCGGTCAATAGTCTATCACCTGCGATGGAGATAGTGAGGTCAAGAAATGGTTGGGAAATGTCGGAAATGGTCCAGGTGTATTTGAGTGCCGGATGGAAGTTAGTGGTGAAATGGATGAAGTCAGTGAGTTGTGCATGGGTGCAGGAGGTAGCATCATTGCAGTTATCGATATAGCGGAGGTAGAGTTCAGGGATAGGGCCACGGTACACCCCGAACAAGAATTCTTCGACGTACCCAACAAAGAGGCAGGCACAGCTAGGGCCCATGCGCATGCCCATACCTATGCCTTGTATTTGGAGGAAATGGGAGGAATCAAACGAAAAGTTATTAAGGGTAAAGACCAGCTCCGCTAGGCGGAGGAGAGTATCAGTAGATGGGGATTGGTTGGTTCTCCGGTCGAGGAAGAAACGGAAGGCTTTGAGACCCTCCTGGTAGGGGATGGAGGTGTAGAGTGACTGGACATCCATGGTGAAGATGAGGGAATGGGGGCCTAGAATGGGCCTCCTCCATGGCCAGAGTGAGGACCACCATAAATTGGAGGAGCAGCACCTCATATTTCGCTTGGGTAGTCTGCACCCTAGCGGCATGAACATTGACATCTCTAATTTCAGGTAGTCTCTACTTTCTCCTCCCCTTCTCAGCTCTCCATCAGCCCACTGGCTCCACCTCTTCCTTCCTTTCTTCTTCACCCCCCCACCCACCCTCACATCAGTCTGAAGAAACGTTGCCTATTTCCTTCGCTCCATAGATGCTCCTGCACCCGCTGAGTTTCTCCAGCACTTTTGTCTACCTTCGATTTTCCAGCATCTGCAGTTCCTTCTTAAACAAAGTTATGCTGAACCTGTATTGTGGTTTACCTTAGTTAGACCACTCTTCATGCATGAACAGTAAATTCAATCCTAACTATCGTAATACAAAAAGGATATAGAGGCATAGAAACATAGAAACATAGAAAATAGGTGCAGGAGTAGGCCATTCGGCCTTTCGAGCCTGCACCGCCATTCAATATGATCATGGCTGATCATCCAACTCAGTATCCTGTACCTGCCTTCTCTCCATACCCCCTGATCCCTTTAGCCACAAGGGCCACATCTAACTCCCTCTTAAATATAGCCAATGAACTGGCATCAACTACCTTCTGGGGCAGAGAATTCCAGAGATTTACCACTCTCTGTGTGAAAAATGTTTTCCTCATCTTGGCCCTAAAAGATTTCCCCCTTATCTTTAAACTGTGACCCCTTGTTCTGGACTTCCCCAACATCGGGAACAATCTTCCTGCATCTAGCCTGTCCAACCCCTTAAGAATTTTGTACGTTTCTATAAGATCCCCCTCAATCTTCTAAATTCTAGCGAGTACAAACCGAGTACTATCCAGTCTTTCTTCATATGAAAGTCCTGACATCCCAGGAATCAGTCTGGCATGTGGAATGGGGAAGGTGCAGTTAACATTTGGAAGGATGATCCCAGAAATATGTACTTATGCACACGGGAATGATGAAGAAATTAGATCTTCTCTTGAGAATATTAATCCCTTTGAAATATGGCGACACGGTGGCATTGCAGTAGAACTACTGCCTTACAGCGCCAGAGGCCCGGGTTCAGCACGCTTGTCTGTACGGAGATTGTACGGTCTCCCCTGTCAACTACATAGGTTTTATCTGAGATCTTTGGTTTCCTCCCACACTCCAAAAACGTACAGGTTTGTAGGTTAATTGGCTTGGTGTAAATGTAAACTTGTCCTTATTGTGCATAGGTGCGGGGATCGCTGGTCGGTGCAGACTCGGTGGGCTGAAGGGCCTGTATCCGCCATATATCTCTATAACTAAAAACGTAAACTAAATTATGAAAGCTTTTGATGGAGTGTATGAAAAAAGAGTGTTTCTACTTGTGGGGAAGAGCATTATTAGAGCTGGCGAGAAATCCATAAGGGAATTCATAAGTTCCTTCATGCACAGAGCGGTGAGTTTGTGCAATCACCATTAAGGAAGTAGATGAAGGGGAGGTTGGAAGTGAACGAGAGTGAAGGGAATAGAGGATAATGCTGATAGATTTAGATGAGGAACAGCAGTGGGAGGCTTAACTGAAACGTGAACTGATATTTAGTATAGTTTAGAGACACAGTGAGGGAGCAGGCCCTTCGGCCCACTGAATCCGCGCCAACCAGCAATCCCCGCACGTTAAAACTATCCTACACACACTAGGGACAATTTTACTAAGCCAATTAACCTACAAACCTGTACTTCTTTGGAATGTGGGAGGAAACGGTAGCTCCTGGAGAAAACCAACGCAGGTCACGGGGAGAGGGTAAATAAACTCCGTATAGGCAGCACCCATAGTCAGGATCAAACCCTGGTCTCTGGCACCATAAAGGGCCTGTCCCACTTTGGCTATGTTTTAGGCGACTGCAGGTAACTGGGCTGTCCCCACATGGTCGCCGGTGTGTCGCCTGTATGGTCGTGAGTCGTCTCCTCAGTCGCCCAAAGAATCGTAGCGTCTTTGTGGTCGTCGCTGGATTTTCAACATGTTGAAAATTATTCGGAGACAGTCGGCGACAGTGGGTTTGGCGCCAATGTGCGTAGCTTGAGTTCCCCTGATGTTGGCGCTGTCGTAGTTGTCGCCAGGTTAACGTAGGTCGTCGCTGGTGCTGACTTCGTTTTTTGTTGTTGTTGTGAAGTATTGATTCTATTTCAAATTTTACATCGAAGTGGGGTCCAGTCGCTGTTTGTTCGGCGACCTGGTACGACTATGGCAGTCACCGGCAGTAGTGTAAGTAGGACAGTCCTTTAAGGCAGCTAAGGCAGCAACCTCTGCGCTCTGTGCCACCCATGTTGACTGGGTTGTTTCAGGAAGTGCCAGAACAATTAATTCTCAATCCATCAATCCTTTATCCAATTGTCCTGAGGTCTTGATGGTTCCGCATCAGCTTGACTGGGTGCAGATTCCACACTCCTTTAAACTCAACAGCACCTGTTTAATGTGCTCACTTTAAACTCACCTGGCATATATCACCAGCGCTCCCTTTAAATGGGCACACAAGGGAATGCAGATACTGTCTGACCTGCTGTGTTACTCCAGCTCTTTGTGTCTACCTTTAATCTCACCAGTTCCCACATTCCCTTTAAATCTCTTTGGTTTGCTAGTAAATAGTGTGACGTGTTAATACATTAAAAAAAAAAGAATAGTAATTAGAATAACATTCAATAGTTCACAGAATTTGCTAGTGCGGCACATCTAGAAATCCCAAGCATGTCGGATTCATGGAGTTTTACTTGATCTGGTGGTAATGAAGGAGATCTTACTCAAACATGGGGTTGGATGGGCACCATTGTGAACTACAATGCAACCAAAAAAGAGGGAATAGAGCCAATATGACCAAGAATGCTTTTAGATTGTTGAAAAGGGATGATGTAACTGAAGTTTAAAGAATGATGTAATTGAAGCTTAAATTACCTGAAAGAAGTTGGACATAGTTGAGGCAGGGACTTTAGCAACGCTTCAGAAACAGTTAGACAGGGAAGGTAGACACAAAATGCTGGAGTAATTCAGCGGGCCAGGCAGCATCTCTGGAGAGAAGGAATGGGCAACGTTTCGGGTCGAGACCCTTCTTCAGCATTTTATGTCTACCTTCGATTTCAACCAGCGAGGGCGGAGAGAGAGGAGGGGGAGAGAGGAGGGGGAAGAGAGGAAAGGGGAGAGAGAGGAGGGGGAGAGAGAGGAGGGGGAGAGAGAGGAGGGGGAGAGAGTGAGGAGGGGGAGAGAGTGGCGGGGGAGAGAGAGGAGGGGAGAGAGAGGAGGGGCAGAGAGTGGAGGGGGAGAGTGAGGAGGGGAGAGTGAGGAGGGGAGAGTGAGGAGGGGAGAGTGAGGAGGGGGAGAGTGAGGAGGGGAGAGTCAGGAGGGGAGAGTGAGGAGGGGAGAGTGAGGAGGGGAGAGTGAGGAGGGGAGAGTGAGGAGGGGGAAAGATGAGGGGGGGAAAGATGAGGGGGAGAGTGAGGAGGGGGAAAGAGGAGGGGGTAAGAGGGGAGGGGGGTAAGAGAAGATGGGGGGGTAAGAGGGGGGGAGAGAGGAGTAGGGGGGAGAGAGGAGTAGGGGGCAAGGAGGAGGGGAGCAGGATGGGCAGCTCACGGCCGGGCAGCTCGCTGGGTGATGTCACTTCCAGCGCGCATATTGAAAACGGCAGCACACAGAGCCATTGTGATGTCATCAGCCAAAGCCGCTCAGTTTTATTTTCAAAGTTATTTCAGATTCTTGATCATTTTGATTAATAATGAGAAATAATGCATGAAATTTTCAGATAAGGCAATTTTTGACCACTTCATAAATCTCTATCGGAGTATGTAAAAATTTCACCGTTAGCGTGTCGTGTTTTCGAGAAGATGTGATCACACACAATCAAATAAACACAAAAATCCACATACAAGATCAGAGTTTTATAGTTATAATAAGGATAAGGGTGGGCAATATTTAAAGGTGATGTGCAGGGCAAGTATTTTTACACAGAGAGTGATAGGTGCCTGGAACGTGCTGCCTATGTGGCAGCATTTATAAAATTGAACCCCAATCAGATTGAAGCAGCAATCTCTGCACAAACAATCTAAATCAAATGACAAGTAAAGAGAAAGCAACATGAATGGGTGTTTATCAGACTGGAGGCAAATGTGCTGACGTGGCCCTCAAGCCTTTATGTTGGAATCACTGCTGCTGTTGATATTAATGACTTGGCCTTGCATTTGGATGTCACATGACATTTGTAATTATGGGAAATTTCGAAGAGAGTAGCGAACGCATTAGGAGGACATATGGTTTTGTGAAATAGCAGATGCCCATCAAAAGAAACTGTGAGAAAAGTGAAGAGATTTGATTCAGTGGGGAACGTGTTTAGCTTTACATTAAATGGTGTTATTTTGAATGATGTACAGGAAGAGCTTGTAGCATGTTAACACTGTTGGGTTAAATGCGGCAGGCCATCTTCAGATGATCTTTGGAGCCTCTTTCATTATTTATAGAGGTAATTAATATATTAAAAAAATGTGCATGTTCCACCTACATTAGAACTGCAGTTTGATACTATTCCTGGATACGAGACAGTGACAAGGTTTAGCATGATAGTGCAGCAGTTAGCATGTCCACCTCACAGCTCTACGTGATCTCCCGGTTGACAAACACTTCAACTCAAAGATCCTATAGCGGAGCAAGATAGACCATTCCTGCTAAATACAATGGGCTGACGTGTAGTACGCAACGGAGCAGAATGTGGGCCTTTTTTTCATCCATTTCAGTAACCGGACCCGACCCGACCCGCAGTGTAATCAACGTTGCGGGGGAACAGTTTATGTTAGTAAATTATAATTCTGAAAATGTGGAGAAGATTTTTCCCAAATAACTTTTATTTTTACGTGGATGTTTCCGTAACCGGCTTCCGTCTCCGCACTAGTTATCTACGGGATCTTTGGTGCGGAGACGGAAGCAAGTTACGGAAATGGGGCCGAAAATTACCCATGAATCTGCCCGTGACCGTACTACGTCTTTTTCGTCGAGTGATCTATCTTGTTCGCTGTAGGATCTTTGCTTCAACTCTCCTTCCCATTCCCACACTGACCTTTCTGGCCTGGGCCCCCTCCATTGTCAGAGTGAGATCAAACACAAATTGGAGGAACAGCACCTCATATTACACTTGGGCAGGTTAAAACCTAGCGGTATGAATGTTGATTTCTCTAACTTCAAGTAACCCTTGCATTCCCTCTCTCTCTGCTCATCCCCCACCCTAGTGGTCCAACTAGATTCACTGTTGTCCTGCTTAGTTTCACAGTTACATGCGTTAGTTTCACTCATTGGCATTTTCACCACAGCCAACAATGCACCATTGTGGGCTCAACCTTTCTTTGATTGTCGTTGCTGGCGTTGATTTGTCCTTTTGCATACCTTTCACTCGTTTGTCTTTGTACCTCTTCATATCGTTAGTTTCCCTCTCCCCCGATTCTCAGTGTGAAGAAGGGTCTCGACCCAAAACATCACCTGTTTCTTTTCTCCAGAGATGCTGCCTGACCCACTGAGTTACTCCAGCATTTTGTGTCTATTGTGAGCTCTGGAGATCCCGGTACAATTCTAACCTTGGCCATTGTCTGCACAGAACCACAGGAGTTTCTGGTGGGTGCTCCATTCTTCAACCCACATATCAAAGTTGCTGGTGATGACTGTAATTGTTGGGAACTATCAAAATGAATTAAAAGGGGGCAGAGGTGAAAGGATAAGGAGAATAAAAGGAGGGAAGAAATGGAATGATGGGATTGCTTTGTGTGGAGCCAGTATACACTTCAGAGGCTGAATGGCCTCTTTTTCTTTCACAATGAGCCTACGATATGTAGTTTCTCTGGATCTGACAAATGGTGAGGTAGAGTATGAGAAAAGCTTTAGAGATGAGAGCATTAGTGAATGTAGAACGACTACCAACATTAAGAGATATGAGGGACTGCAGATGCTGGTTTACAAAAAGACATCTCTGGCCTTTGTCCAACCATAGAAACATAGAAGAATAGGTGCAGGAGTAGGTCATTCGGCCCATCGAGCCAGCACCGCCATTCAATATGATCTAAAATCAGTACCCCGTTCCTGTCTTTTCCCCATATCCCTTGATTCCTTTAGCCCTAGGACCATCTGCCTATCTGACACCTCTCTAACTTGTATCCACCTATCACTTACCAGGCTTTGTCCTGATCCTCCTCGCTTTCAGTGTTCAATCCCGCCCTCCCCCGACAATCTATCTGAAGAAGGGTCCCACCCGAAGCATCACCTATCCATGTTCTCCGGAGATGCTGCCTGACCTGGTGAGTTTCTCCAGCTTTTTTTTTTGACAGAAATCAGGGTTGTTCTTGCTGCATGGAAGGGGAGATTAAGACAGCAGAGTTCAAAATCTTGAAGGGCTTTGACAGAGAGTGAAGATGACATTGTCTCTAGTGATGGAAGGGTCCATAAGGAATGAACACAGATCCAAAGCAATTGGTCAGAGTAAACATAAGAGGAAAAAAAATACATGTCACTTTCCAGTGATCAGGAACAGGTAAAAAATGGTGGTAGAAGCAGATTCAAAAACTATCTTTCAAAGGGAAATTGATACAGACATTAAAAAAATCAAAGGCTATAGAAAAGAGCAGAGAGTAGGATATTTAAAGCCTGTAATGGTCCTAATGTCCTCATCTGTACTCCATCACAGTCAGGCACATAATCAATAAAAAGTAATAGTATCTTCCAGCAAAGAGTAGATGAGGCAGCCAGCATCAGATATTATTGATGCCGATAGGTGAATAACATTTGCCTTGACTTAATTAAGTAAAAATGATCTGGCTCAGGCCATTATCTAAATGAATAGCGATTGACACAGCTGGATGGATTCACCTGCAGCAAAATTCCTATCCAAGCCTATCACAGACTTAATCATTAGATAAACTTAACACTTCCATAAGTTCTTAACCTATATATCACCAGAGGTAGTTAAATAGTTAATGTGTCTCTGGCAGGAACCCGCTGGATTCAGTGAGTTTTCTGTGCATCTGCAGAAGTCTGAAACCACTGGCATTCCACTAGGCAGCAGAGTGGCGCAGCGGTAGAGTTGCTGCCTTACAACGCTTACAGCACCGGAGACCCGGGTTCGATCCTGACTATGGGTGCTGTCTGTACAGAATTGTATGTTCTCCCTGTGACCGAGTGGGTTTTCTTTGAGATCACTCCTACACACCCAAGCCATACAGGTTTGCAGGTTAATTGGCTTGGTATCAGTGTTATTGCCTCTAGTGTGTGTAGGATAGTGTTAATGCGCGCCACGGAGTCAGTGATCCGAAGGACCTGCCTCTGCGTTGTATCTCTACACTAAACCCATTCAGCTGGGCGTCAGGCCCTTGCAGTGGGCCCGTTCCCTGTTGAGAACAGGTAGAAGGGTGGCTACTGAAATCTAGAGCATCAGATGAGTCTTGGCACAGGAATGTGTTCGAAAGGAGGCTTCCAGGTTGCTTTGTGGGAGGGAAGAAGATGGAAGGGAGAGAGGCATGGGAGGCTTGAATTTTCCCTTGTAAGATTGAATGCCAATGCACGGAAAATAATGCAGAAAGTTGTGACCACTGCCCAGTCCATCATCGGCTCTGACCTCCCCACCATTGATGGGATCTATCGCAGTCGCTGTCTCAGAAAGGCAGCCAGCATCATCAAAGACCCACACTATCCTGGCCACACACTTATCTCTCCATTGCCATCGGGAAGAAGGTACAGGAGCTTGAAATCTGGGACATCCAAGCTCAAGAACAGCTTCTTCCCCTCAGCCATCAGGCTACTAAATATGACATCAAACAAGCTCTAAACGTCTGAAGAAGGGTTTCGGCCCGAAACGTCGCCTATTTCCTTCGCTCCATAGATGCTGCTGCACCCGCTGAGTTTCCCCAGCAATTTTGTGTACCTTCTAAACAATACTAATCTATTGCACTTTGTCTGTTTATTTATTGTGTATATATATGTATATGGTCTATGGTATATAGACACACTGAACTTTTATCCTGTTCTATGTTATGTTTACATATTCTGTTGTGCTGCAGCAAGCAAGTATTTCATTGTCCTATCTGGGACACTGACAATACAACTCTCTTGACTACCCAATCCAAAGATAACATCATTGCCAACTTCATCATTAGTGTAACTGGTAGTTGATGTTTTGCATGAACTTGTAGACATTGAAGAGGGTCCAGAGGATGAGAATGTACAAGAATGATCCAGGGGATGATTGGGTTAATGTATGATAAACATTCAAAAAGCACCGGGCCTGTATTTGCTGGAGTTTAGAAGGATGTGGGGGGAACCTCAGTGAAACTCATCAAATAAGCTGTGCTGTCAATAGACAATAGGTGCAGGAGTAGGCCATTTGGCCCTTCGAGCCAGCACCGCCATTCAATGTGATCATGGCTGATCATCCCCAATCAGTACCCCGTTCCTGCCTTCTCCCCATATCCCCTGACTCTGCTATTTTTAAGAGCCCTATCAAGCTCTCTCTTGAAAGCATCCAGAGAACCTGCCTCCACCGCCCTCTGAGGCAGAGAATTCCACAGACTCACCACTCTCTGTGAGAAAAAGCGTTTCCTCATCTCCGTTCTAAATGGCTTACTCCTTATTCTTAAAATTCTGTCCTAGTTTAGACAAAAATATCCGGAGGAAACCTAGTTGTTATGTTTAATCAAGCAAGTTTTTGGTGAGAAGAATCCTGTTCTGATTGTGTTTCAACATTATAGCTGAGGTGCAATCAGAGATTCAACTCCCTAGCATTATTAGTTTCACTATAGCTACCTGTCCAATGTAGCCTTTACACCCAGAGCCTTTAAAGCAGAGTAGACCTGGCTCTCTATGCAACATGCATCTACCGGTTACGCAAACGTAAGCAGGAATTCCACCCACCGGCCATTATCAACAGTAGCAACAAAAAAAAACAATTTGTTCAAGTTCATTAGCAGTTATAGAGAACCAGGAAAGAAGGACTCAAAATTCAAATGAACACATAATTGACATTAATGTGCCTCACACATTCTTTAGTCTTGTCACCATATCATAACAAAAAGATACATTTATTTTGCAACGATTTTCCACAGTCTGAGGTAATCATTTGTGATTTAATGAAAGTTGGATCAAGGCCTGCGATTGAAGTAAAAACAAAGCTGATTTTGAAAAATAACTGGAATTATAATAAATTTTAACAATCCAAAGAATTCAAAACCATCCATCAATCTGACAGTGAATCTGGATGTTTCCTTTAATAGAGGAAATAATGTTGGACCATATCTTATTTTCTGCACCTTTGGAGCTTCTGCAATCACAGCATGGATATGCAGTTTAGCAGACTAATTGCCCAAGGAGATGTATCTTTGGGACTTAAATCATTGTCTCGTGTAGACTGGATATGCGGTAAAGGACAAAAAAGGCCACCAAGGTACAGCCACAAATTGGCAACACACTGGATGTGATTGAGAGCCCTGGGGCAGTGCAAGTCTGGCCCAATTCTGGTACAATGTATAAGATTCCTTAATAAGAATGTGCCCTCAGTAACAACTAGTATGGGCTGCACACACAACTGCAATCTCAAAGCGGGGCAAGGGCAGTCAAGAAGACTGCAGCAGTGAACTGTGTAGGAAGGAACTGCAGATGCTGGTTTAAACCGAAGATAGACACAAAAGACTTCTTCAGACTGAAGAAGGGTCTCAACCCGAAACGTCACCCATTCCTTCTCTCCAGAGATCCCGCTGAGTTACTCCAGCATTTTGTGTCTATCTGCAGCAGTGAACCAATAGACAACAGGTGCAGGAGGAGGCCATTTGGCCCTTCGAGCCAGCACCGTCATTCAATGTGATCATGGCTGATCATCCCCAATCAGTACCCCGTTCCTGCCTTCTCCCCATATCCCCTGACTCTGCTATTTTTAATAGCCCTATCTAGCTCTCTCTTGAAAGCATCGAGCGTGTCCAAGTCCTTAACAATTTTATACGCTGGAAGCGGCTGGGCTTGTACACTCTGGAGTTTAGAAGGATGAGAGGGTATCTCATTGAAACATATAAGATTGTTAAGGGTTTGGACACGCTCGAGGCAGGAAACATGTTCCCGATGTTGGGGGAGTCCAGAACCAGGGGCCACAGTTTAAGAATAAGGAGTAAGCCATTTAGAACGGAGACGAGGAAACACTTTTTCTCACATAGAGTGGTGAGTCTGTGGAATTCTCTGCCTCAGAGGGCAGTGGAGGCAGGTTCTCTGGATGCTTTCAAGAGAGAGCTAGATAGGGCTCTTAAAAATAGCAGAGTCAGGGGATATGGGGAGAAGGCAGGAACGGGGTACTGATTGGGGATGATCAGCCATGATCACATTGAATGGCGGTGCTGGCTCGAAGGACTAAATGGCCTACTCCTGCACCTATTGTCTATTGTCTATTGTGTAATTGTGCATAAACACAATCTGTAAAACTTAGAGTTTGGTAGTTCCCTCGTGCCATCGAAGTCAAGGGTCAGACTTACTTGAATGTGAGGGTGGACTGTGGAAGGACATGTGTAAAGGGACACAATGGGGCAAGACAGACAGTGGGTAGAAGTGGACTGTGGACCAAGGTAGAGCAGCCCAAGATACCAGTGTCAGGACCAGTAACAAATAGTGACCTTAAGCAAGCCCATGCCTGGTACTGCCTAGTAACCACTTCCCTGACTGCAGGGGAAGGGAAATGTAGACTAGGGGGAATATAAATGGCAATGTATGTCAACGAGCCACTGCCAAGCCCAACTGAGGGCCATTGAACCTATTAACCTGACCCTACAGACTTACACCCTCTAAACCCTGGAGTTCAGAGGGGAAGGAAGAGAGGAAGTTGTGACCCTCTTCTTTGTCTCGAGAAATAAAGCCCATTGGGCGTGTTCACCTTACTGTGTGTGTGTGCGCGCATACCAGTGTGTTCATTATTGATCCGATATCATGACTGACACCACAGTATCAAGTGGCGATGTTTGCTGATGCTTCCACAAGGTTTAGTTGCATTTACAACTCTGCATGTCTTGAAGAAGTTCCTGCATGCAATAAGATCTCGTTAGCAATCGGACAGTCCAATAAGTGGTATGTAATATTTGCATCACGCAAGTGCCTATAAATAACCAAGTCCAATTAATATTAGTGTCCCAATATCCTGGAGATTACCATTGACTAGAAACACATCTGCAACACCCATGAGTCAGAGACTATCACCCAGACGCCATTCCACCAAATCAGGAATATAATGGAATCACTTCTGTTCTGTTTGAAAATGACAGATCAAACCAGACGATGATCAAGAAAGTGTAGAATGGTTCACAGTTGGCTGAGGGGAAGGTGGCAACAAGGCATACAAACAGTAAAATTAATCTGGAGGACAGTGAAACTAGTCGGAGAATTAGTTGGAGAAAAAGAGGAAAAGCATAGGTTACTTGAATTTGGAGAAACTTTAAGGGTTACTTGAAGTTAGTATCAATATTTATACTGCTGGGTTGTACTCCAGTTACGTGTTCTAGCTACTTTGGTAACACATCTCAAACTTGTGATCACTACTACTTATAAGGCCAAGACAGTAGGCAGGTCCCAGTAGGCAGGTCCCAGTAGGCAGGTCCCAGTAGGCAGGTCCCAGTAGGCAGGTCCCAGTAGGCAGGTCCCAGTAGGCAGGTCCCAGTAGGCAGGTCCCAGTAGGCAGGTCCCAGTAGGCAGGTCCCAGTAGGCAGGTCCCAGTAGGCAGGTCCCAGTAGGCAGGTCCCAGTAGGCAGGTCCCAGTAGACAGGTCCCCCTGATGATTATGAGAATAAACTGATCTAATCAAATGTTAATGTGTGACATTTCGGGTCGAGACCCTTCTTCTGAATAAAGATCATGACCCAAAACATTACCCATTCCTTCTCTCCAGAGATGCTGCCTGTCCCGCTGAGTTACTCCAGCATTTTGTGTCTATCTTCGGTGTAAACCAGCATCTGCAGTTCATTCCTGCGCTAATCTAATGTAATCTTTGCAAAAGTAAGAGTCAGATTGTAATGCTGTTAAACTGTTGAAGAAGCGATGGGTTGATAGACTAATAAGGATACTGAGAGACAGAGAACGTATAGAAGCTGTGAAATGAAGGGTTGCAAGTGATGCCCTGCAGGTCAGGATGCTCCAGTGCAGAGAGAAATGCCGAGTCAGTAATCCAGATCGATAACCGACAGCAAAACTAGCCAGAGAGCAGAATTCCACATTGTGTTGCCTTTTGCATCCTGAGAAATGCAAAATACCATTTCCCACGTTGCCAAAAATATTGAGTCATTTGTTACCAATGCCTTTTAACATGTGACTACTTCCACATTCATCTCCTACTTGCCTAGGCTTCCGTGGTCTGTTGAACTTGATTCTGGTACTTATTTCATGGAATCAATACATTATTGAACACTCAACTAAAAATATAACTTCTAACTGGTCCCAAAATCAATGCCTTCTCAGTGAACCTCCAGTCACCAGTATTTTGGAGCAGTTAACACATTTTTAAACATTGTTTTGCCAATTCAGTAACCATTGAAGAATTAAAAGGTTTGTGTGAATTGTTCAGCAGCACTTTTCTGTATTAACTTCCAGTTTTAAGCACACAATACTTCATTGATTTTACGACTTAAATTTGAAGTAATTTATAACTAAAGTAGAAGAGTTGCTTCAAATAATTGTAATTGGGTAATGACTCTAATCATTCTTGTTCAAGACCTAAATTGCCTAATGATGATAAAGGATCCATTTGCAAAACAAAAGGTTGGAAATTGGGATAACAAATTGTAACTGGCTGCAATTGCACTTTTAACAAATTTGAATAGACTTTGCAATCAGCGTGCATCAAGTGTGAAAGAAACAACATATGTCTTTTCTTGTGTTCATGGGATTTTTCAATGCCAAATATTTTGCAAAAAGTATATATATTTCAAGTAATGTTTGGAGTAATCTTGCTAATTGCTTTAAGTGATTATCTTTTATTAATATTGACTTTTTTATTCTAACCATTTATATCCAATGGCTCACAGAGAGTACAAATGAAATCATGTTTCTCAGAGGATACACAAAATGCTGGAATAACTCAGCGGGACAGGCAGCACCTCTGGAGAAAAGGAATAGGTGTTGTTTCAGGTCGAGACCCTTCATCTGATCAAGGAATTTATTCTTAGAATAAAGGGGAACTTTTTCCACCCAGAGAGTTGTGAATTTATGGAATTCCCTGCCACAGAGGGCAGTGGAGGCCAAGTCACAGGATGGATTTAAGAGAGAGTTAGATAGAGCTCTATGGGCTAGTGGAGTCAAGGGATATGGGGAGACGGCAGGCACGGGTTATTGATAGGGGACAATCAGCCATGATCACAATGAATGGCGGTACTGGCTCGAAGGGCCGAATGGCCTCCTCCTGCATCTATTTTCTATGTTTCTATGGACCTCGACCCGAAATGTCACCCATTCCTTCTCTCCAGATCACATGAAATAAATTGGGTTTATCAATGACTAGTGATTGAGAGAGAGAAAGGCCCCAGAGTGGAGGAACAGTGGTGAGAGTTAGTTCATCACAGTCTATTGTGGCCTGGGATGATAATTGGTGGTTGGGAGGTATTGAGCAATAGATTGTAGGGCATTGGAGATGTGGATGGAAATTTGGTGGACATAGTGGTCAGTATACATTGTGTGAAGATCGTGAGAATGAGAGTCCACTGTGCATAAAGCTTCAGATTGATGGAGGTCTCCTTAGTATAGCTTATTCAAAGTCCCTGATTTTTATGAGTGGTTTGTTTTTCATTGGAATAATATCAGGGAGCATTCAAAACAATCTCATGTCTACACCTTTGATAGGGTGATCCCATCCTGAGCCAAGACATTTTGGCAGGGGACTTATTCCGAAGCAATGGTTCCCTGGTTATGGTTGTCTGTTTACGGAATCAGAAACCTGAGAGATTGATCGCATCCTGCATGTCCAGTGTGTTGAGGCCAACTGTGTTCATTCTGAATGATTAGGGAGGAATGGTTAAAACCCAAGACAGATTAAAAAAAGCTGGAGTAACTCAGCGGGTCAGACAGCATCTCTGGAGAACAGCAATAGGTGATGTTTCGGATCGAGACCCTTTTTCAGACGGACCCGAAATGTCACCTAAAATCACCCAGAGAGTTGTGAATTTATGGAATTCCCTGCCACAGAGGGCAGTGGAGGCCAAGTCACTGGATGGATTTAAGAGAGAGTTAGATAAAGCTCTAGGGGCTAGTGGAGTCAAGGGATATGGGGAGAAGGCAGGCACGGGTTATTGATAGGGGACGATTAGCCATGATCACAATGAATGGCGGTGCTGGCTCGAAGAGCCGAATGGCCTCCTCCTGCACCTATTTTCTATGTTTCTTTGTTTCTATGTCACCTATTCCTTTTCTCCAGAGATGCTGACTCGCTGAGTTACTCCAGCTTTTTTTGTTTGTCTTTTGTTAATTCTGAGCCCTCTTACTGATAGATAGAGTTGGTGAAAGTCATCAACGCCATAGATCAGGGAATAATGTTACAGTGATTGAATAATATCTGGAAGACATTGAGCTCATCAGCTTGGAACATTGTTTATCCATTATTAAAACATTATAAAAGAACTGGAATCAAAAAAACAAACGAAGATAAGCTTAGGCAGAATCTACTCTTTCTATTGAAGGCTGATACAAAATGCTGGACTAACTCAGCATGTCAGGAAGTATCTCTGGATGAGTAACATTTCGGGTCGGAACCCTTCTACAGATCCAATGGTATGAACGTTGATTTCTCTAATTTCAAGTAACCCCTGCATTCCCTCTCTCACACCTCCCCCACGCTAGTCATCCTAATAGTTTCTCTGTTCACATCCATGTATCCCTTCATTATCACCTCTTCCCCAGCCAATAATAGGCCATTATGGGCTCCGCCCTTCCTTGGTCATCTATGGACAAACCCTGATTTGTTCTAGCCTTTCCCTACCTCCAGTTTACTTTCAGTCTGAAGAAGGGCTCCGACCCAAAACGTCACCCATCCTATTTTTCAAGGGCTTTTGAAAGGAAAGGCAGTTTTGAAATAGGTCTGTAGTTGCTTGGAAAGGTGGGGTCGAGGTTAGGTTTTTTCAGGAGGGGCTGGATCACCTCGTGCTTGAAGCAGGTTGGAACAGCGCCAGTGGCCAGAGAACTGTTGAAGATGGCGAGGATGCTGGGACCGGCTGTTGTAATGACATCCTTCAGAAGGGCAGAGGGGGCAATGTCGAGGGGGCAGGTTGCCGGTTTCATGGTGGTGACCAGCTTTACAAGGGAGGGTAGAATAACGGGTTGGAAACAGTCTAATTTTGAAGAACAGACCAATGAGACAGCTAGGTCACGGATGGGAGGGGAAATATTCGATCTGATGTTCTTAACTTTGCTGGTGAAAAATGTAGTAAATTCCCAGTTAAGCTGGTGCTGGGGGCAGGACATATGATAGAGGTGATGGTACTAAAAAGGACCTTGGAGTTATGAGCGTTTTTGGAAATAAGGGCGGAAAAGTATTTTGTTCTTGCAGTATTGTTGTATGTTAATTAATTTACTTGGGAGTTATGCAATGCCCCTTAGCTTTTAACTTTGCTTCTGTATAGCATTATAAATTATGTTGATTCTCTGCCAAAGAAGATCATCAGATATTCAATCCCAGGGTTTGCAGCAGGAACTAGGAAAAATCTTGGCCTCCCTCACCTGCAAATTATGTGCCAGGTGTGCGAAGATACAAATAGTATTGTCCATGCCATAAATCTAAGTTAACCGCCATGAGAATTGCCATTAGCAGTTTGGACATCGCAACATGAGTTTTAGTCAAATTCTCTTCTAAATCTTGCCAAGATTTTCTTTAAATCACAAAACTTCTTAGACCTTAGACTTTGGAGGTACAGCGCAGACCCAGGCCCTTCAGCCCACCGAGTCTGCGCCGTCCAACGATCACCCCGTATACTACCACTATCCTACACACTAGGGACAATTTACAACGTACAAAAGTCAATTAACCTACAAACCTGTACGTCTTTGGAGTGTGGGAGGGAACGGGAGCACCCGGAGAAAACCCACGCAGTCACGGGGAGCACATTCAAACTCCACACAGACAGCACCTGTAGTCAGGTTCGAACCCATGTCTCTGCCGTTATACGGCAGCAACTCTACCGCTGTGCCACTGTGCCACTGTTTTAATTGACATATTTTAAAGACCTTGGAGGAGGTAAAATATTTTGAGGTATTTTTTTCAACTTATTTAAGGTTTTAATGTTTTTGAAGCGTTCTGAAACATTCATCGCATTCTAATACGTTTTAATACTTTGATATTCCTGGTTAAGACTGGGGGCATGACTCAGATAAAAGCAATGTAAATAGTTTTGGCCACTTGACAAACTGCTCTTTACCGCACTGAAAGGTCTTAAAATGAGGAATGTGTAAATTCCGCTTGGCATTTTCATGAATTCTCATTGGGAGCATTATAAATAGTAAGAATGTTTTGGGTGAATTCCATTAACATGCTGATGTCTGTAAAAGCTGCACATTAATATTCTGGTCAATATAATCGATCATAATACAATGTCATAAATGGTTTGCACCTGTGATTTTTCAAAGGGTACATTATCCATTATGAACTCATCTGCAAAAACGAATCAGGTTAATCACAAAGCATTTGTAATAATATGCATTTTCATGAGACTGAGGGAGCTTGTGTTGCCCAAAGTGTCTGACAGGTGAATAAGTTAAAAGCTCCTTGAATAGGATTCTCAATGGATAGAATCTACTCGGAAAGCTCCCATTTAAAGTTCAGGTTTTTCATTTAGAGAGACAGTACGGAAATAGGCCCTTCCACCCATTGAGTCCACACCAGCCAGTCATCCCCGTACACTAGCACTATCCTACACACCAGGGACCATTTGCAATTTTACCAGAGCCAATTAACCTACGAATCTGGAGGGTGGGAGGAACCCGGTGCACCCGGAGAAAACCCACGCGGTCACAGGTAGAACGTGCAAACTCCATACAGACAGCACCCGAAGTCAGGATCGAACCCGGGTGTCTGGTGCTATAACGCAGCAACTCTACCGCTGCACCACAGTTCGGCCTCAGTGAACAGACATAAGTGGATTGCCCAGCAAATGCTTTGCTCGTAACTCTTGTGCATGGCTGGAGAATTCTGTTTATAATGCTTCAGTTTGATGGAGATCACTGAATAAAAATAAAAACCTCATGCCTTTATGGAATTCCCTGCCACAGAGGGCAGTGGAGGCCAAGTCACTGGATGGATTTAAGAGAGAGTTAGATAGAGCTCTAAGGGCTAGTGGAGTCAAGGGATATGGGGAGAAGGCAGGCACGGGTTATTGATAGAGGACGATCAGCCATGATCACAATGAATGGCAGTGCTGGCTCGAAGGGCCGAATGGCCTTCTCCTGCACCTATTTTCTATGTTTCTATGTTTCTAGTTCAAAACCCTACCCAAAATGTTGATCTATACCCTATCCTAGCCTGCCGAGCCACTCCCTGTAGCTCAGGCCCTCATGTCCTGGCAACATCCTCATAAGCATGTATTTGCCATTTAAATTAGGAAAACATCTAAGAAAAGAAAGGCCCCAAATTGCTGGCACCATTTCCAGCAGCAGCTGCTAACACTGACTGTGCTGTAGTTCCACACTCAGTGTGAAGGCTCCTTGTCAGAACATGACAGGAGACACAAGCACAACTTGGCAACATTCTGTTGGAAACTCATGAGACCACAGACGCTGGAATCTGGAGCAAGAATCGATCTGCTAGAGGAACACAGTAGATCAGGCAGCATCTGTAGAGGGAGGTGGACAGGATGTTTCGCGACAGGTACCTTCATCTGGATGTGTGGACACAAATACTATTAATTACTGCTCATTACTTGCACAGGTACAGTTCATTACTAGTACAGTACGACTCATTGTCACACAGGTACAGTTCATTACTAGTACAGTACGACTCATTGTCACACAGGTACAGTTCATTACTAGTACAGTACGACTCATTGTCACACAGGTACAGTTAAAATTAATCTTACCCTCTTTCCTAGCTTTTTTGCTGGCCCACAACTGGATAATAGGAGAGAGACACAGATTACTGGAGTAATTCAGAGGTTCAGGCAACATCTCTGGAGAAACAGGGTGGCTGATGTTTCGGGTCAGGATCCTTCTTCACATCTTCAGTCTGCAAGAAGGCTCTGCAGAGAGTAGTGCGTTCGGCCGAACGCACTATGGGAACTTCACTCGCCCCTCTGCAGGAACTATACATCAGGAGGTGCAACTCCAGAGCCAATAAGATCATGGGAGACCCCTTCCACCCCTGCAACGGACTGTTCCAGCTGCTATGGTCAGGCAAACGCCTCCATTGCCATGCTGTGTATGTGACGAATAAACTTGACTTGAATTGACCTGAAACATCACCCATCCTTTCTCTACAGAGAGATGCTGCCTGGTCCGCTGAGTTTACTCCAGCACTTTGTGTCTATCTTTGGTATAAACCAGCATCTGCAGTTCCGTCCCACGCATAAGAAAACCGGACTTGAACAAAACCTCCTAGATGTTGACTGCACTGAATCGCAGGAGTTCCATTTGATTTCTGCAGCACCAGAATGACATTAACCTACATTCTTACTGCAGGTGTAGAATCTAATAGGTTCAAGGTTTCAAGGTTCAAGCTCAGTTTATTTTCACATGTACCAATTAAGGTACAGTGAAATACATCTCTAGATAAAGATTCGGGCCAATTATGCTTATCGTATCAGAACAATTTAGGTGACAATCCAACGGGTTGGGATTTTTTTTAACAAAGTCAAAATTCTTCTATTCATATCTTTTACAAACCTTTATGCTGGATGAAGTTTCAACCCATCTAAATCACAAAACGTGCCATAACTACCAACTGAAAAACCCCAAGATTCTGCTGACTGAGCGAGTTAGCAATGTCTTCAAAATATGCATTTCCATATATGTTAAAACTAATCATATCAAAGAGACAATATTGCATTAAGACATACGAACCACTTAGAAAGCTAAGCAGGGTAGTTGTTGGAAGTCACTGTGCAAGGGGTTTAAGAAGGAACTGCAGATGCTGGAAAATCGAAGGTACACAAAAATGCTGGAGAAACTCAGCGGTTGCAGCAGCATCTATGGAGTGAAGGAAATAGGCAACGTTTCGGGCTGAAACCCTTCTTCAGACTGGGAATGGACATGAATGTCTTTCTCCTCAGATGATGGAACAATGTTGGAAGTCTCTACTTATTGTGTCATGGAGGCTCAATTATTGCGTGCACTAAGAGATTGATAGGATTCTGGATATTACAAGATTCAAGAGATGGGGCTAGTGCGTGGGGAAAATGGCTTTGAAGAAGAAGATCATCCATGATCTTTTTAAGTGGTGGGAATGGGCCTGAAAGGCGGAATGACCTCTTCCTTTCCTTATTTTAGTGTACAGATACAGCACAGAAATAGGCCCTTTGGCCCACCGGGTCTGCACTGACCAGCGATCCCCGCACCGGGAGGAGGTGGCTGGTCTAGCACTCTGCTGCCAGGATAACAGCCTCCTCTTGAACATCAAAAAAACAAAGGAGCTGATCATGGACTTTAGGAGGGCACATCATCCGAGGACGTACACTCCATTGAGGATAAATGGGGATCCTGTGGATAGGGTGAACTGTTTTAAATATCTGGGAGTCCACATCTCCGAGGATATGACAGGCATCACACGCCTCAGCACTCGTGAGTAAGGCAAGGCAGCGCCTTTACCACCTCAGGCAATTGAGGAAATTCAGAGTGTCTCCGAGGATCCTCCAGTGCTTCTACGCAGCGGCGGTGGAAAGCATCTTGTCCGGGAACATTACCATCTGGTTTGGGAATTGCTCAGCCAAGGACAAGAAGGCTCTGCAGAGAGTAGTGCGTTCGGCCGAACGCACTATGGGAACTTCACTTACCCCCCTGCAGGAACTATACATCAGGAGGTGCAACTCCAGAGCCAACAATATCATGAGAGACCCCTTCCACCCCTGCAACGGACTGTTCCAGCTGCTACGGTCAGGCAAACGCCTCCGTTGCCATGCGGTGAGAACGGAGAGGTTGAGAAGGAGTTTCTTCCCAGAGGCCATTCGGACTGTAAACGCCTATGTCACCAGGGACTAACTCTACTGAACGTTTTTCCTTCCATTATTTATTATGTAAAAGAATATGTGTGTTATGATTGTGTTTATAGTTTGTTTGGTTGTTTGGTTGTTTGTCTTTTGCACAAAAGTCCGCGAGCATTGCCACTTTCATTTCACTGCACATCTCGTATGTGTATGTGACAAATAAACTTGACTTGACTTGACTTGACTTGACTTGATATTAACACTATCCTACACACACTAGGGACAATTTACATTTTTTGATACCAAGCTATTTAACCTATATTTTTGGAGTCTTTGGACGTGTGGGAGGAAACCGAAGATTTTGGAGAAAATCCATGCAGGTCACAGGGTGAACATACTAACTCCGTCTAGACAAGCACCCATAGTCAGGATCGAACACCGGTCTCTGGCGCTATAAGGCAGTAGCTTCCGCCGCGCCACCGTGCCGCCCATTTCTTTGCTCTTAAAAGTAATGAATAAGAAATTGATGCACATCAATTGTACCTCTGAGCCTAGAGGAGGATAAACTAAAGCCAGCATCAATAAAACAAGTTCTTTATGTCTCCAATCTGACCTTTGGTCCGTTTTGCAAAACTACGAGCTGGCTTCTGTCATCAGAACTCTTTTGTGACTGGCAATTTCACACAGACAACCCAAGATTGTTTTACTTAACAGAGGTGAGTTACATTCAAACTATCTAAGGGGCAGGTGTTATCTATCCCACCGATGTTGACATTTTTTTGAGAATAATCTACACTTGAGTGCACATGGAATATTCAAATCATCTTTTCGCCTTGTTACTGATGACAGTTTCTTGTGGCCTCTGAAGAATATCAGTGTTACACATTGCACAATAAACCTAATTAAACTGCAAACTAGCTCACCATTTAAGCACTATTCTGTTCCATTAGGTATCAAACTGAAATATATAATAAGCGCAAAATTATCCATGTGGATGTTACAGTAAATTATATCAGTCTAATTGCTGTGCCTGGCATTGTTCGGTCAACTATGCTGGTAATCTAGATGGTTACATTTATTATCATGAAATTGGGTTTTATATCACTGCTTGTAAGTTATATAAAATTTAATGTTGAAATATAATTACTCAATGAAAAATAGAAATTTGGGACTAAAATATGTAATTTAAGTTATACATTAAAAAAATAAAGAATATGTATACAAATATTAAATTGAACGTAGTTCTACAATGTGCTTTATTAATAGATAAAAAGTTGCTGATACGTACGATTAATAAACTGTGGCCATGAAACAAAATAATGATGTTTAACTTTTAAAGAGGTTGTGGGCGGCAGGGTGGCACGGTGGTAGAGCTACTGCCTTACAGTGCCAGAGGCCCGGGTTCAATCCTAGAGGTGCTGTCTGTTGGTTCGCTCTCCCCATGACCTGCGTGGGTTTTCTCCAAGATCTCCGGTTTCCTCCCACACTTCAAAGACATACAGGTTTGTAAGTTAATTGGCTTGAGTATCACTGTAAAATTGTCCCTAGTGTGTGTAGGATAGTGTTCGTGTGCGGGATCGCTGGGCGGCATGGACTTGGTGGGCCAAAGGGCCTGTTTCTGTGCTGTATCTCTAAACTAAGCTAAACTAAAAGGTGCCAATGTACTGTCTCAAAAACTGTCTGGTTTTAGATAAGTTCCTGTGCATAATATGTAAATGTACTTGATTTCAATGTTAATGTACTTCAGAATATACTATAACATTATTTTCTTTTGATTCAGGTGTAACTATGTATAGATTAGTTTTATCTTCATCTTTAGACAACCAACATATGTTTGACCACAGAAAAAGCATTGAGTTTCAAGGTTAAGCCTGACAATAATCATTCATTGTCCTTGTGCCTTGCTACTCCTCATAGCAAAAGGGGACTGAATTCCCTTGAATTGAAAAACTAGATCAGATGCGATCACTGCAACCCAACAGCATTATCTGTTATCATGATAGCCACAATTTTTGTGATAGGAATTTGTACGTTCTCCCCGTGACCTGCGTGGGTTTTCTCCGGTAGCGCTGGTTTCCTCCCACACTCCAAAGACGGACGGGTTTGTAAGTTGAATGGCTTCGGTAATATTGCAAATTGTCCCTCTAAGATAGTGTTAGTGTACGGGGATCGCTGGTCAGCACGGAATCGGTTGGCCAAAAGGCCTATTTCCATGCTGTATCTCTAAATTAAACCAACGATCTTATGCCTTGGCTTAGTATTAGTGGATGGAATTTCCTGAGTAGCGTGATTGAAGTTCCATCTTTAACTTCAGGTTATTTGACAGCACACCAGGTGGAGGCAGAGAGTTTAAAAATTCAACAGGAAAATTTGTAGCCTGATCAATATCTTACACTGTCAATAAATTTGTCTTGTACGGGTGGTTTGGAAGTTTCTAAAGTTAATTATTCATAGCCTAAAAATAGTTTTAATTATTCATTTCTTAATTGAAAACACTTCTTACTTCATTCCTGCAAGGCCAGCCCTCTGTTTTCCAGAGTCTCTAAACCCTTAGTTCTTGATTTCCTAATCTGTAGAGACATTCTCCTTGCAGCCATTCCTGTGGAGTTTTATACACTGCAACTGGGTCACTTTTTATTCTTTTAATCTCACGGCAATGTTAACCCTAATCTACTCATTTTTTCCCTTGTGATACATTATACTAATCCTCAGATTCAGCTCCCTGTGCTTCCATTGCATTTGCTTGCAGGCAAGTATATTACTGTTCAAGCAATCTAAACCCCACTTCAGGGGTGATTTCACTTAGACTTAACATAACTGCTCATAGCACAACTTTATAAAAAATAAAAGGCTTGGATGAATTTGTTTCTCCATGTGAATCCACGTCAATCGTTTAGCCTGGTTACGGGTTCATCAAAAGTTGCTTGATTTTGTCTGAAGGCACTGTTAATATTAGCCTGAATGCAAGTGACTGTCTGAAGAAGGGTCTCAACCCGAAACATCACCCATTCCTTCTCTCCAGAGATGCTGCCTGTCCCGTTGAGTTACTCCAGCATTTTGTGTCTATCTTTGATGCAAGTGACTGTTCTAAGAATATCATTCTGGCATTAGCTAACTAGATACTTGCCACTAGGTTCAATTCTCACATATGTTTTGTAGCTTACAAGTTAATTGCAGATGTATTCATACAATTGCACAGATGTAGAGGCATATTTACTGACATTTTGGCATCTGGCCAGATGTTTCCAACCTTCCCCTACAGGTGAGTGCTTAATGTTTGTTTTTTGCATTAGGCTCCCGATTTAAAATTAGTCTCAAAATGTAATAAATGCAGATGAAATCCACATGCATGGTTACTGATGGATGACTTGCTAATTGATGTCTGTGGTCTCTATGTAATCATTTATTAATGGGATTATATATCGGAGAAGCTAAAGCTTATGTGGTATGAAAATTCACTGTTGTGACTATGAGAGGTTATTAGTCATTGCCAAGAATTTGGGAATGTTATTCTGTTCCATACAGATGGTAGAAATCTATTCAGAATTTGCAACAGAAGGTGGTGATCTGTAATCTGACAGGTTCTTAAATATATAATTTGACAGGTTCTTAAAACACATCAGCTGACAGGTAAACCAGTGTTTGAGGCACACTGGAAAAAAAAATCTGTCGGATACACACATATATCTAAATTGATGTTACTAGGTGAGGGTGTGTGTGGGAAGGTTCTGAAAATGTCTTCTATGGAGAAGAAAGCAAATTTTCAAGCGCAGCCTATAATTTAATGGGAAATTTTACATGGAAAGAGAATGCAATATAATTAAGGAGCCAAAGAACTACAGATTTTAAGTAACACCTTGATCAAATGAGACAGCTAGAGATGATAGGACAGATAGTCTTTGTGCCCTACCAAAATGAGAGAGGGTACACATTGGGTTTCAAGGTGCATTCATTTGTGACAAAACCTTTGGGGGAAATGTAGCAGACCAGCTGTCATGCTTGTGTCATTCTCCAAAATCAATCCATTCAAGAGGCTAAGGCATGACATGTTCATCATAGTGCAAGGATCACGACCATGAAGAGTTAGTCTGGCCCAGAAATGGAATTGTTGGGTGCCCTAATAAATCGTTAAGAGTTGTATCAACGCTGATGATACTTGATGATGATGATACTTTATTTCCACCTGTACCTAGGCTCAGTGAAATTCTTTGTTTTGCACACAGATAGAGATATCATCAGATATCATCAGATCCCAATAAAAAAACTCACAGTTAGCTGCAAACAAGTGTGATATTCACCCCAAAGGATGATACATTATGATCTGCTGATCATATCATTATAATCTCCTAATTCTGTGCAGCTGCTGCCAGTTTGCTGGGATACAATGATATAAAGTCATCAGTCACTAAAGACGAGATTGAGGGAGAGAGGGAGAGAGGGAGAGAGGGAGAGAGGGAGAGAGGAATAGAGGAATAGAGAGAGAGAGGGAGAGAGGGAGAGAGGGAGAGAGGGAGAGAGGGAGAGAGGGGGAAAATGAGTAAAAGAAAAAATGAGAGGAGGGGTAGAGAGGGAGACAGGAATAGGGAGAGTCTGATTGAAGAGAGTATATATAGAGACAGTACCAAGATTATCTGAAGTAGTGTTGGTGAATGAGGTACATGCTTGGAAGGAGAGCCCAGGTATAATGCAACAATACCAGATAATAGATCACAATATTATTCTTCAATGTTCATTAGTAAACATACAGACTAACTCGTGCACACTTTCTCCATCCTTACCTTCTCCAAAAGCACTCTGTTAGCATGAGTACCATAGGGTCAGTTTGAGAATGTGACCTGTCCCAGTGTACAGCAGGTAGCAATCTAAATGGCATCTAAATGGAGAATCTAGTGGGTTCTTTGTAATTGACGGATGAACGCTGTTTTCTGGACCTCTGCCTCCAGTTTACGTGTTGTACATTAACGTTATTAGATGTGAGTCTTATACGGGGAAAAGGTCAGAGGAGATATTGTGTATCTTAACTAGAAGTGGCCAGACCAATTTAATGATTGGCACAATTTCATCATGAAATGATTGCAAACATGATTTATTCAGAGGTATACAGATATTGAAATACATAACTCTGAAAGGAAAATCAATGCGATGCAATTCAATTTCTAGGGAACAGATGTCCAAAATAATAAAAGTAGAAAAAAATGTAATGATGTAGATCTTTCACTGACCTGTACTCACTGGTTGCCTACCCTCGCACAAGTCTTTTCTTCCAACGTACTAATGACTGTGGACTGCCCCAGGGAGTTGATTTTCAGTAAAATCCAATGTTAAGGGGGGACTGAGCTTCCACTTTCACTGCTTGGTCACCCTCAGATTTAACCAAAATGTTTAGAGTCATAAAGTCACAGCGTGATACAGTGTGGAAACAGATCCATTGGGCCAACATGTCCCAGCTACACTAGTCCCACCTGCCTGCGCATGGACCATATCCCTCCAAACCTGTCCTATACATGTACCTGTCTAACTGTTTATTAAATGTTGGGATGGTCCCAGCCTCAACTACCTCCTCTGGCAGCTTGTTTCATACACCCACCACCCTTTGTGTGAAAACATTCTCTCAACCCCCTCTCCCTATTTTGATAAAGTTTTTAACATTCATGAGCATTTATGAATTTATGAACTCGGGGAGCAGCAAAATTATTAATGTTTTAAAATTAAAACACTTGTGTGTGTGTGTGCACATAGACGCACACACATACACGCGCAAACACAGACTCCACTCCCAGAGTGAGGCCCCATGATGAATTTCATCTCATTTTCCGCTTGGTAGACAAGAATGCTGGAGAAACTCAGCGGGTGAGGCAGCATCTATGGAGCGAAGGAAATAGGCGACGTTTTGGGTTGAGACCCTTCCTCAGACTGATGTGGGGGGCAAGAGCGGAACTCACTATCAAAACATGGAGGGGACGGGGGACAAAAATTTTTGGCGGCCGCGCGCGCATGCTCACACTCACACACACATGCGCGCGAGGCTTCGGAGGCCCAATCCAGCGCTAAATGCAGCTCAACTCTGCCTGTCTCATCGGGTTAACCAACAGCCCTGTCTGGACTGACGGGACACCAGCGCTGCTTCTCCGCGCTGGCCATATTTCCCGTAAGCCCAGGCAGGTTAACCTGGCGGGGATGTGTTCAAGTTCAAGTGTTCAAGTGAGTTTATTGTCATGTGTCCCTGTATAGGACAACAAAATTCTTGCTTTGCTTAAGCACACAGAAATATAGTAGGCATTTACTACAAAACAGATAAATGTGTCCATATACCATGATATAAATATATACACAGATGAATAAATAAACTGATAGTGCAAATAACAGAAAGTGGTTGCTAATAATCAGAGTTTTGTCCGAGCCAGGTTTAATAGCCTGATGGCTGTGGGGAAGTAGCTATTCCTGAACCTGGTTGTTGCAGTCTTCAGGCTCCTGTACCTTCTACCTGAAGGTAGCAGGGAGATGAGTGTGTGGCCAGGATGGTGTGTGTCTTTGATGATACTGCCAGCCTTTTTGAGGCAGCGACTGCGATAAATCCCCTCGATGGAAGGAAGGTCAGAGCCGATGATGGACTGGGCAGTGTTTACTACTTTTTGTAGTCTTTTCCTCTCCAGGGCGCTCAAATTGCCGAACCAAGCCACGATGCAACCGGTCAGCATGCTCTCGACTGTGCACCTGTAGAAGTTAGAGAGAGTCTTCCTTGACAATCCAACTCTCCGTAATCTTCTCAGGAAGTAGAGGCGCTGATGTGCTTTTTTGATGATTGCATTAGTGTTCTCGGACCAGGAAAGATCTTCAGAGATGTGCACGCCCAGGAATTTGAAGCTCTTGACCCTTTCAACCATCGACCCGTTGATATAAATGGGGCTGTGGGTCCCCCTCCTACTCCTTCCAAAGTCCACAATCAGTTCCTTGGTTTTGCTGGTGTTGAGGGCCAGGTTATTGTGCTGGCACCATATGGACAGTTGCTCGATCTCTCTTCTGTACTCTGACTCATCCCCATCAGTGATACGCCCCACAATAGTGGTGTCGTCAGCGAACTTGATGATGGAGTTCGCACTGTGGTTCGCTACGCAGTCATGGGTATAGAGTGAGTACAGCAGGGGGCTGAGCACGCAGCCTTGAGGTGCTCCCGTGCTGATTGTTATTGAGGCTGACACATTTCCACCAATACGAACAGACTGTGGTCTGTGGACGAGGAAGTCAAGGATCCAGTTGCAGAGGGATGCGCAGAGACCCAGTTCTGCGAGTTTGGTAACCAGTTTGGAGGGGATGATTGTGTTAAATGCCGAGCTGTAATCAATGAATAACAGCCTGACATATGAGTTTTTGTTGTCCAAGTGGTCCAGTGCGGAGTGGAGGGCCAGCGAGATCGTATCCACCGTTGATCTGTTGTGGCGGTACGCGAACTGCAGTGGGTCCAGGTTTTTGTCGATGTAGGAGTTGATTTGCTCCATGATCAACCTCTCAAAGCACTTTATCACCACCGGCGTTAGTGCCACTGGTCGATAGTCATTGAGGCATGTCACCTTACTCTTCTTGGGCACCGGTATAATTGATGCCCTTTTAAAGCAGGTGGGGACCTCAGACCTCAGAAGTGAGAGGTTGAAAATGATCGTAAAAACTCCCGCCGGTTGGTCCGCACAGGTTTTTAGAACACGACCGGGTATACCATCAGGACCAGGTGCTTTTCGGGGGTTCACCCCTCTGAAGGATTTCCTGACATCGGCCCCTGTGACTGAGACTGAAATGCCATCGCAGCGAATGGGGGATCGGGAAGGCACATCAGTCTTCTCCCTGTCAAAGCGTGCGTAAAACGCATTGAGCTCGTCAGGGAGTGATGTTACACCGGCATTCGAGCTGCCTCCTGGTTTTGCCTTGTAGGAGGTGATTGCATTCAGACCCTGCCACAGCTGCCGAACATCTGTCTCGTCCTCCAGTTTGGAGCAGAAGTCCCTTTTGGCCTTTTTGATGGCCTTACCAAGGTCGTATCTGGTCTTCATGTAGGCCACTGTATCATCGGAGGTGAATGCCCTGTGTCTGGACTTCAGGAGAGTGCGGATCTCAAAGTTCATCCAAGGTTTCTGATTGGGAAACACTCGGAAGGTTTTTGTAGGGATGCAGTCCTCCACACATTTCTTTATGAAGTCTGTAACGACTGTGGCATATTCGTTCAAGTCCGTTGCCGAGTCCTTGAACATTGCCCAGTCTACAGACTCCAAACAGTCCTGGAGTTGTTCTTCTGCCCCCCCCCCCCCCCCCCGACCAGCTCTGTGCTGTCCTCACTTCTGGGGGTGCGCTCTTTAATTGCTGCTTGTAGGCAGGAAGAAGCAGCACCGCGGTATGGTCGGACTTACCGAAGTGAGGGTGAGGGATAGAACGATAGGCATTCTTGATGGTGGTGTAGCAGTGTTCGAGGGTGTTAGGTCCTCTGGTGCAGCAGGAGACATGTTGGTGGAAGTTGGGCAGTGATTTCTTGAGGTTCGCCTTATTGAAGTCCCCAGCAATGGTGGTAAATGCCTCGGGGTAAGACGTCTGGTGTTTATTGACCACGGCCTGCAGCTCCTCCAGTGCCAGACGGACGTCTGCCTGGGGTGGGATGTAGACCGCGGTCAGGATTACGGAGGTGAATTCTCTCGGGAGGTAGAAGGGACGGCACTTCACCGCCAGATGTTCGAGGTGTGGAGAGCAGGAGTTGGACAGGACTGCCACGTCGGAACACCACGCAGAGTTGACCATGAGGCAGACGCCCCCTCCTCTCCCTTTCCCAGATGCCAGGGTACGGTCCATGCGGTGGATGGAGAACCCTTCAGGCTGGACCGCTGAGTCTGGGGAGCTGGGGGTGAGCCATGTCTCTGTGAAACAGAACACAGAGCATTCCCTCAGCTCCCTTTGATAAAGCAGTCTTGCCCTTAAGTCCTCCACTTTGTTTTCAAGGGACAAGTGAGATGTCCCCCACTTCTCAAAACATGGGGGGGACGTGTCCCCTCTGGCCCCCCCGGATTTTCCGCCCCTGGTGGGGGGAGGGTGGGGGGGTGGAAAAAAGAAAGGAAGAGGCGGAGACAGTGGGTCCGCTTGGTTGGCTTACAACCCAATGGTATGAACCTTGAATTCACCAATATTAGGTAACCTCTAACTACAACCCCCCCAAACTCCTCCCCCCACCCCCCACCCCCCCTCCCCCCCTTTCTCCCCTCCTGCTACTTTCCTTTGTCACAATCCACAACTCTTCAAACCTGTCTCACACCTTCCATTCTTATCTCCGGTCTTTGTTCCAACCTGTCAAACAACTCCCTCACCTGCATCAATCTGCCTCAGTTTATTCCGCCTCTCCCCGTTTCCAGCTTTCTCCTCCCCCCATCATCTCCCACAATCAGTCCGAAGAAGTGTCTAGACCCGAAATATCACCTATCCATGTTCTCCGGAGATGCTGTCTGACCTGCTGAGGTATTCCAGCTTTTTGTGTCCATTCGTGTATTACCCAGCATCAGCAGCTCTTAGTTTCTGCAAAGTACCATACGTTCCATTTAACCCAAACAAATTAAACTCGGATGAAAATAGTTTCTTACCTTACTCTGGGCAGCTATTTCTTTCCCCTGTAAAATATTCTCCAAATGCAAAAGACCTAAAAGTGGGTTAGATGAAAATGGTGCAACATCAATCAGATAGCAATATTTCTTTTGAGATTTGCTTTGAAAATTCATGGATTAGATGGAGCTGAAAATAAATGATTTTATTCCATCCCTTTTTCATCCACAAGCTAAGTAAACAAGACGGTTTGATATTATACCATCTGTGTGATTGACATAATGACATTTGCTTAAGGCTCTGCACATGTACCTTTGAGCAATTCTTTTGGGCAATTATTTTGCAATGGTACGGGTAATTCTAACAACTTTAACATACTTTGTTAACTTTTAGAAACAGCATTTATATGATTATCATAATGATTTAGCAAAATAATTCAAATAGAAGCCAAATATTAAGAGGTGAAATTGGAGGGTTTTTTTTCTTTTTTTAAAAAATATTTTTATTAGAAGCAAACATGTTATGGTAAAATATAGTTACATATTATAGTAACAAATGTTCATGTACATCCATCATACATTATTAAAATGTTCAATTGTGGATTGATTCTGCTTCTAGTTTGTTTAATATAGATAGAAAGAGAGAGAAAAAAAAAATTACAAATGTCAAAAAAGAAAAAAAAGTGGAATGAATTACTAATAATACGTCATTGGAGATAGGTTCGTAGATTAGTAAATATAACTCTTCATCTAATCCTGAGTTCAAGCTTCAGTTATGTTTCTGTGCCGAGCTAATTTATCCCTTCAAATAGTTAATAAATGGGGACCATGTTTTAATAAATGGAGTTTTTTTTCAGTCCCTTGTTTTGAGATTTTTGCATTTAAAAACAAGATTTCTATCCGAAAAGATGCTATTTTGTGGGAAATTGTTGTATTGAACATTTGTGGATGTAAATGTTGAAATTGCAACAATCTACTGAAGGAATTGTGCAAATTTATGACAATGTGCTAGCCTTCTGAAGTTACCGTTGAGAATATTTGGACTAAATATCTTCATAGAGACAGGTATGTGCCTGCAAAAGTGAATGATAATTGTCACTTTCTAGTCTTTTAGCGAAGAATATCCTCCATAATGTATCCCACTCACCTTTAGAAAATGGGCCTTCAGACCATCCCTCTTATAAAGCTTCACTTGGTTACAGAATACAGTGTACAAAATCATTAGAGGAATAGCTTGGTTAGATGCACAGAATCTCTTGCCTAGATTAGGAGAATCGAGAACCAGAGGACATAGGTTTAAGGGGGAAAGATTTCATAGGAACCTGAGAGGTAACTTTTTCATGCAAAGGGTGGCAGGTGGATGGAACAAGCTGTCGGAGGAGGTAGTTGAGGCTGGTAATATCGCAACGTTTGGGAACATTTAGACAGGTGCAATGATCGCACAGGTTGAGGGGGATATGGGCCAAATGTAGGCATGTGGGACTAGTGTAGATGGGACATGTTGGCCGATGTGGGCAGGTCGGGCTGAAGGGCGTGTTTCCATTCTGTAAGACTTTATGATTCTATGACATCCTTCAAGATCAGACCGACAAATAACATTACTGCAGCCTGATTTAATGTGGTGACAGTTGTCAATGCTCTAAGAGGCCACTTCTGATACATTTATGATGACTTGTCTTTCTCTTTAGTGCTTCATGATTAACAGTCGTTGAATCGGGTCGTTCATTATCCCTTTAAATGTACAGGATCCCCGATAACATTTCCTATGGACTAGTTCTGCTTGATAGAGGCCGAGTGAATGACGAATGTATATTAATTCTCCCATTCTCTCTGTGAATGTGGAGTATTTCATTATCAGGGTAACATTTCTGTATATGCAAAATAGATTCGAAGGTGAAAAATGTTAATGCACGCTCTTTGACATTTTTCAATATCCGATGTGCAGATGCCTTGAGTTTTTGGAAGCTAAGCTTTAAGTATGGAGAAGGACAAAGTAAACATGTTTAACATCTAATCTTAATTACCTTTGGAACCATTTCCCAAATCCACACTCACAATGAATAACAGTTCAGAAACAATTAGTTTTGTATTTTAACCAATGACGATTTTTCGCTTGCAATGTTTTGTCTTTGGTTTAATAATATTTTTAGTTGTTATATTGCTACAGGCCCACCACCAATTTTCCGGCAACTTAAGGGCCTGTCCCACGAGCATGCGACCAAACCAGAAGCGTGGGCCGCGCGGAGGTCGAGTGAGTGACGTGAAGTTCGAGCGAAGTTCGCGCGTGACGTACGGTGTCAAGACGCTGCGAATGCCCGTCGAAGCAGTGCTTACGCCGTCGAGGCGCTGCGTACGGCCTCAATGCGGCTGCGGGCCGGCAGGCCGTTGCCGCGCGGAATTTTTGAACACGGTCAGTTTTTCGGAACCACGCGCGATGTCGGGACCAGCTCCGCACAACTCCATACGGCTCCGGCGATCGAAGTGGGACCGGCCCCGCGAGGCCGTACGGCTCAAGCGACCACGTTAGGTCGCACTTGCCGCATGCAGTCGCATGCTCGTGGGACAGGCCCTTCATGGTCTGGCACCTCCTTTAATCCGGTCAAAATGACGAGAGCATCATGTGTGGGGCATGCTCTTCCGTGTGCCTCCGTCCTGAATGAGTTCAATGTTTACTTCTTTGTTAATTGTTAATTCTTTATTTCAGTTTCCAGCAGTCCAAGGTGCTCTAGAGACACAAGAGGGGTCAGAGGTGTATTATTAACTGACCTTGGTTGGTCCGGCAAACTGGATAATCTGGCACGGCTCTGGAACCAAGGGTGCCGAGAAAATCGATAGTGTACCTGTATTGTTTTTGTATTATCACAGGTACTGAGACACTGTGAGAAACTTTGTTTTGCATGCCTTCCAGTCAAATCATGGGGAGGAATCTGCCTACAGGCCGGAAGAGACACAGCTGGCGTCCTGGTGCCATCACAACAACCTGGAGCTCAATGCTCTTAAGACAGTGGAATTGATAGTAGACACTGTGTTATCCTGATGATCACCATTCCTAATCCCACTTGTCTACATTAATTCCATATCTCCCTATCCCTTGTTCATTCAAGTGCATGTCAAATGCAAGAGAATACTGTTACTGTTCCTGCCTTACCTGGCAGCACTTTCCAGATACGGTGTATGAAAAGTTTACCCTTGAGATCTCCTTTAAACCTCCCTCTTTTCATCTTAAATCCTGCCCTCTAGTGTTAAACACACTTAAACATTGAAAACAGGCACCACTCTATCCAAAAATGGGCACAAAGTGCTGGGATAACTCCGTGGGTTAGGCAGCAGCTCTGGAAGAGATCATGGATATGGGACCTTTAACTTCCTTAGACTAGTCATTATGGAGGATATAAATCATTAAAAGACTAGAAGGTGACAATTATTAACTGGAAATCAGTCTGAAGGAAGGTCCTGACCCAAAACATCACCTATCCATGATCTCACGAGATGCTGTTTGATCCACTGAGTTACTCCAGGACTTTGTGTCTTTTTTTGTAAACCAGCATTTGCAGATCCTTGTGTCTCCACCACTCTAAACATGCCTCATATAATTGTTATACACCTCCATCGTGCCACTTCTCAGCCTCTTCTGCTCCAGATAAAGCAGATCTAGCCCATCTCTCCTGACAGCTCAAATCCTCCAATCCAGGTACCATTCTAGAGTCTTTTCACCCCCCCCCTCGCTAAACGACAGATGGCACAATGGGCTAAGTGTTCGGCTGGCAACCGGAAGGTAGCTGGTTCGAATCCGGCTTGGAGTGCATACTGTCGTTGTGTTCTTGGGCAAGACACTTCACCCACCTTTGCCTGTGTGTGTCCTTGGGCAAGACACTTCACCCACCTTTGCCTGTGTGTGTGGACGTAATTATGTGAAGCACTTTGGGGTCAATGCAAGTTGACTAAAAATGTGCTATATAAATAAAGAAATTTAATTTAATTTAATTTAATTTAAACCACATTCTTCTTATGGTGTGGTGACCGGAACTGTAAACAGGTTAACTAATGTTTTAGTCAACTGTGAGGTGACATTACAACTCTTACACTCAATGCCTTGGCCGATTAAAACATGCAGGTCACGCATTTTCCTCTCCATCCAGTCCGTCTGTGTTTCCATTTTCAGGGAACTACGTGCTTGTATCCCAAAGTCTCTCTGTTCAACAATGCCCCTCCGAGTCCCGGCTTTCAACTTTCAATTTCTATATGTCATAACTATTTGAAAATCAGTAGCAATTACAGACTAGCTCAGGCTGCACCATAATTATATCATTCAAAAAAAATTGTTGTTTTCTCCATACATTCGAAAATAGTTGATCTGTTCCAGGCCATTGTGGCCTGCCCTTTCCTTTCTAGCGTCAAGTGTTATTATCATCATCATATGAATTAAACTCTGCACAACTCATATTTATTCTCAGCACACTTTTATTGGTGGAAAGTATTGGTGTTGATTTTCCAAGTAGATCTTGTCTTCACAATAGAGAATGTCACAAGTTTTCCAATATTTAAGTGAAGACATTTCTTTCCATCCCAGTCTGAAATTTAAAAACAAGGAACTGCAGAAGCTGCAGATGCAAGGAACTGCAGGAGCTGGTCTCCTGCCTGAAGACCAGGCAGACCTCAGAGGTGTTCAGGACAGCTCAGCCAAAGAGAGGCACCTTCCCCACACATGGCCCAACAGGCTCTGTCAGCATTTTGTAAGTGCCGATTAGATCACTCATCCTTCCAAACATCGGTGAAAACAAACCTAGTTAACCAGTGTGTGCTTGCTGGAGTTTAGAAGGATGAGGAGGGACTTCATGGAAGCCTGCTGAATAGTGAAAGGTCTGGAGAGGGTGGATGTAGAGAGGATGTGTCCACTAGCAGTAGAGTCTAGGACCAGAGGGCATTGCCTCAGAATAAAACGATGTACTGAGTTGAATGATCAGCCATGATCATATTGAACGGCGGTGCAGGCTCGAAGGGCCGAATGGCCTACTCCTGCACCTATTTTCTATGTTTCTATGTTTAGATAGGAGATGAGGAGGAATTTCTTTAATCAGGGGTTGGTGAATCTGCTGGTGAGGTCAAGTCATTGGGTATTCTTAAGGCAAAGATTCTTGATTAGTAAGTATGTCAAAGGCTACAGGGAGAATGCATGAGAATGGGGTTAAGAGATCAGCCATGACCGAATGGCGGAGTAAACTCATTGGGCTGTATGGCCCAAGTCTTCTGTGACTAATGAACATGAAGTTAATCTCTCAACATATCAAACTACCAGTCCAGGGATCACTCCTGTGATGTTTGCTGTGCTCCATCAATGACAGGTATATTTTAGGCAAGGAGACTAAACCTGTGCAGAATTACTCCAAATGTGATGTCACCAACACCCTGAGTAATTGTAGCGAGCCATGCTTGATTCCTACTCAAATCCTCTTGTTATGATAGTCAACACACCTTTAGTCTTTTTAACTGTTTCCAGCAACGTGTGTGCAACCATTAAAATAACTCCTTGTGTTTCTTACTTTTTTTTAAAATTCATCCACATAATACTTCATCTACCATTGAAATATTGCATTTGGTTCCTCCAGCCAAATCATTGATTTAGGTTCTGGATGGCTGTGGCCAAAGCACTGACACCCATTAAGTACTGCCTCCCATCCTAACAAAGACACATTTATGCTCATCCGCTGATTTTTAACCATCAACCGATTGTCAATTCATGTCATATATTAATCTGATTACTATGTGCTTTAACGTTGCATATTAACCTTTTACTTGAAGCTTTGTGATAATCAATGCTAAATACATCTGCTAGTTCAAAGATGGACACAAAATGTTGGAGCAACTCAGCGGGACGGGCAGCATCGCTGGATCGAAGGAATGGGTGACGTTTTGGGTCAAGATTCAACATAGTTTATTGTCATGTGTCCCAGATAAGACAATGACAATTTTTTCAGTCTGGAGAAGGGTCTCGACCCGAAACCCTTCCCCTCCTTCTCTCCAGAGATGCTGCCTGTCCAGCTGATGTTACTCCAACATTTTGTGTCTGTCTGCAGTGTAAACCAGCATCTGCAGCTCCTTCCTACGCATTACATCTGATAGTTCTACTATCCTCAAAAAGAACTCCAGCAGGTTGTTAAACACCATTTCGCTTCTAGAACAAGAAATATTAAACTTGCCCTGCCAATGTGCACAATTACCTGAACAACTCAGACTTGGACAGTGACAGGTAACATTTGCATCACACAAGTGGGACCACCATTATCCACAGGAGTCCAACCAGCTACCAGCATTGCCATCATCATTCCCATTGTCTTTATTCCCAGTACTAACATCCTGGTAAAATACGTTTAGATGGTGAGGCTGGTGTTGTTATTGGCCAGAAGTTTAGTTTACTCGGACATAAATATTTTAGCTACAAGATCAAAGCAGGCACTTGTTATTCCACAGCAAATGACACATCACTTAACTTCTCAAAGCCCAGGGACCAGTCAGGAGTGTGTGAAATGCTACTCTGTTTGTTTGCATGCGTGCAGCTCCATAAATAAGCAGCCCGTTAGGGGGAGGGGGGAAATAATTTGTTCAATCATCCACCTCTTTATCAATTAATTTGTTTCAGCTGTGGATCAACACAGCTGCCGACAGCCCATAACATGATGACCTGCAGCAGCAGCAGCAGCTAATCGGGGGCTTCTGTACTGGGACAGACAATGGAAGCGTGCATTTGGGAAATACCACCACCCATATCTTCCCCTTCTAATTAATGTACAAATGTGTTGGCCACCGTTGATGCGAACTACACAAACGCAGTGGACAACACTGTGTACCTTCAACACCTTGGTTGCAACGTTGCTAGATAGTGGCTCGCTTTCTTCCCGGGGGTAATTGGGCATTGGCAATAGGGATTTCTTGTCAATCCTAGCCTTCTTTGGTCGGCGGGTATTATATTGTCAGATAGCCTGTGTAATATAGGAAGAAGGAATTGCAGATGCTGGTTTACTACAACAAAAAAGACACAGCGTGCTGGAGTAACTCAGCGGGTCAGGCAGCATCCCTGGTGAATCTCGTTTTAGGTCGGGACCCTTCTTCAAACTTCCCCACTGATCTGAAGCTTTCTGTAATGGTCTACTCAGCAATGTAATATCCGATTCAGATTCAGATTCAGATTCAATTTTAATTGTCATTGTCAGTGTACAGTACAGAGACAACGAAATGCATTTAGCATCTCCCTGGAAGAGCGACATAGCAAATGATTTAAATAAATAATAATAAGTGATAATAAGTGTCCGGGGGGTGGGGGGGTGATTGGCAGTCACCGAGGTACGTTGTTGAGTAGAGTGACAGCCGCCGGGAAGAAGCTGTTCCTGGACCTGCTGGTTCGGCAACGGAGAGACCTGTAGCGCCTCCCGGATGGTAGGAGGGTAAACAGTCCATGGTTGGGGTGAGAGCAGTCCTTGGCGATGCTGAGCGCCCTCCGCAGATAACGCTTGCTTTGGACAGACTCAATGGAGGGGAGCGAGGAACCGGTGATGCGTTGGGCAATTTTCACCACCCTCTGCAATGCCTTCCGGTCGGAGACAGAGCAGTTGCCATACCATACTGTGATGCAGTTGGTAAGGATGCTCTCGATGGTGCAGCGGTAGAAGTTCACCAGGATCTGAGGAGACAGATGGACCTTCTTCAGTCTCCTCAGGAAGAAGAGACGCTGGTGAGCCTTCTTGATCAGAGTTGAGGTATTGTGGGTCCAAGAGAGGTCATCGGAGATGTTGACTCCCAGGAACCTGAAGCTAGAAACACGTTCCACCTCCGTCCCGTTAATGTGGATGGGGGTGTGCGTGCCGCCCCTGGACTTCCTGAAGTCTACAATGAGCTCCTTGGTCTTCTTGGAGTTAAGGGCCAGGTTGTTGTCAGCGCACCATGCTGCTAAGTGCTGGACCTCCTCCCTGTAGGCCGACTCATCGTTGTTGCTGATGAGGCCAATCACCGTTGTATCATCTGCATACTTGATGATGGTGTTAGTACCATGTACAGGTGTGCAGTCATAGGTGAAGAGGGAGTAGAGGAGGGGGCTCAGCACACAGCCCTGTGGAACGCCGGTGTTCAGGGTGAGGGTTGAAGAGGTGTGCTTGTCTAACCTAACAGACTGGGGTCTGTTGGTTAGAAAGTCCAGTATCCAGTTGCAGAGGGAGGGGTCGATGCCCAGGTTACCGAGTTTGGTGATCAGTTTTGATGGTATAATGGTGTTGAATGCTGAGCTGTAATCGATGAACAGCATTCTTACGTAAGTGTCTCTGTTGTCGAGGTGGGAGAGGGCGGAGTGAAGTGCCGTTGAGATGGCATCCTCCGTACTCCTGTTCTTGCGATAGGCAAACTGATAGGGATCCAGTGTGGGGGGTAGGCAGCTTTTGAGGTGTGCCAGGACCAGCCTCTCGAAGCACTTGGTGATGATGGGGGTAAGTGCAACTGGGCGGAAGTCGTTGAGGCTTGCCGCAGTGGAGTGTTTTGGCACTGGCACGATGGAGGTGGATTTAAGGCACGTGGGGACAACTGCTTGGGCAAGTGACAGGTTGAAGATGTCAGTCCAGACGTCTGTCAGCTGCGCAGCACAGGCCCTGAGCACGCGCCCGGGGATGCCGTCAGGGCCAGCAGCTTTACGTGCATTAGTCCTACTCAGTGCCACGAATACGTCGTAGGGGGTGAGTGTGAGGGGTTGGTGATCGGCAGGTAGCACAGCCTTGATGGCTGTCTCTAGATTGTCCCTGTCGAAGCGGCCATAGAAGTGGTTAAGCTCCTCAAGGAAGGAGGCGTCGCTGGATGTGGGGGTGGTGTTGGAGGGTCTGTAGTCCGTGATGGCCTGGATGCCTTGCCACATGCGTCGGGGGTCGGAGTTGTTGTTGAAGTGCTCCTCAATCCTGAGCTTATGGCAGTGCTTGGCCTTCTTGATGCCCCTCTTCAGGTTAGCCCTGGCTGAACTGTAGGCTCGAGCATCGCCTGACCTGAAAGCGGTGTCCCGTGCTTTCAGCAGTAGCCTGACCTCGCTGTTCATCCATGGCTTCTGATTCGGGAATATGGTCACCTGTTTGAGGGAGGTGACACTATTGATGGTGGAGTTTATAAAGTCCAGAACAGAGGATGTGTAGGAATCAATGTCCGTGTGGGAGTCAAGGGTGGCCTGGGCTGCAAACGCCTTCCAGTCAGTGTTTCCAAAACACTGCTGAAGTGTGAAGTTCGCTTCCTCTGACCAGACTTTAACTGTCCTCACAGTTGGTTTAACCCGTCTGATGAGTGGGGAGTACTTAGGGAGCAGGAACAATGAGACGTGATCAGACTGACCAAGGTGGGGGAGGGGGATGGCTTTGTAAGCTTCAGCCATGTTGGTGTAGACTTTGTCCAGTGTCTTGTCTACTCTAGTGGGGAAGGAGACATGTTGGTGGAATTTGGGGAGTACAGTCTTCAGGTTAGAGTGATTGAAGTCACCCGCAACAATGAAGGCTGCCTCGGGGTTGTGCGTCTGTTGATTGCTAATGGCAATATGCAGCTCTTTCATTGCAAGTAATATGTGAATTGTTGTAGACGGGTCTATAAAAGCGGCAACTTTCCCCGGTGTTGGTAGACAAAAATGCTGGAGAAACTCAGCGGGTGCAGCAGCATCTATGGAGCGAAGGAAATAGGCAACGTTTCGGGCCGAAACCTTTTTTCAGATCGAAACCCTTCTTCAGACTGATGAGTCTGATCTAGATCAGTCTGAAGAAGGGTTTCGGCCCGAAACGTTGCCTATTTCCTTCGCTCCATAGATGCTGCTGCACCCGCTGAGTTTCTCCAGCACTTTTGTCTACCTTCGATTTTCCGGCACCTGCAGTTCCTTCTTTAACATTCCCTCGGTGTTGATTTCTTCGCGTTATTAAAAATGAATAAGCCGTTCCCTAGAGCATTATAACATGTTGGGGGAATCTTGGTCCCGGCGCTGCCCAACTTCAAACTTGGGCAAATCTCTGCACAAAACACAGGGAGCACACAGCACGAAAGAGAGAGGGGGCAGGTTTGTTTATTAAATTATTAGGGAGTTGAATGCGAATGGACGAGCAGAACACACGTTTGAATGGAGGAGGAACGAGGCGATGGGGGTTGCAGTAAATAAAGACACACCGCCCGCCCGCCCGCCCTGTTGACTGCGAGTGACGGGAGTTAGCAAGTTGATATTAGACATGAATATGTATGAATCTTCAGCTCTCCTCTCCGTGACGTGACTGTGGTCCCGGGCTGCACTCAGCACTGCTCTGCTCTCTGTCTAGTGCAGCGGGTGCTGGCCGCTTGTTTCAACGTCAACGTTGTGCCGAGTTCGGTTTTATTTTTTTAATTAAGAAAAAGAGACGCCCGCTTCTCATTATCTATTCAACGTCAGATAAGGATCTCGGAGCAAAGAGGAGGAGGGTGGAACCAAAGATAAAATCAAGAAGTATCAACCGTTGGCCGTCATGCAGCCGAGGATACGGAGCGCCCAGGAAAGCTGCTTTATTTTGGTGACCGTCTGGATCTTCAACGTCCTTGCAACTAAAGGTGGGTGACCAGCACCCTCGGTCCGACCGGTGTAGTCCAGCCCAGCCCAGCCCACCCGGCCCGGAGCGACACGATGCATGCACGGTTACATTGGCAAAGATTGCTTTGCACAGATTGAATGTGTATTTGTGATGTGTTGGTTATAGCGGCGATAGATAGCGGGACAGTTGGTGGATGTACCTTCATGCGATTACTATAGGCTTTGCAAGTCGCCGCTGTGAAACTCTATGGGTGATTATGTTGCATTATTTATTAGTGTGCTGCAAGGACATCTGAATTTCCCCTGAAGAAGGGGATTAATAAAGTATTTATTATTATTATTTTATTCTCCCCCCCCCCCCCCCCCAAATCTATCCCTCCCCGTAAACGTTCATATTTCCGTGATGCATGTTATTGTATATGACATTGTGACATAATAGATTAGTGGGTCCCTTTGCCTTGAACTCTTACTGCTGGTGATAATGGGCATAAACTCGTTTCAGAGCGCTGTATATGGTGGCAGGCTGATTGCCTGTTTCCCGGGACGACATGAGCAGCTTCCTACCCTAACAACTTAAAGAGACCCCTTCTGTGTGTGCCCCCCCCCCCAATAAGTAGAACAGTGTGTCATTTGGAGGGTAGATAATCGAGAACATAATCGCGATTACAAACCTGTGCCAGGCGAATATGGAACCGCTGCTATTTATGAGATTATCAGTGGATTGGGAACAAACAGGTGGCGACTGGCTCTTGACTACCTGATTCTCGTTCTTGAACCTTAATTATTTTCTCAGGCTGGCGAGCTGCCTGTGAGGTGGTTTCTTAACGAGGTGTATAGTTTTTTTTTGTTCCATTATCCCGCACCGCCATTACTGGGGACCCAATAAAGGCAATGAAAACTGCGAGCAACGTAACATTGTGTAGGAAGGACCGGTAGATGTTGATTGAAGATAGACACAGACATGCTGGAGTAACTCAGCGGGACAAGCCAGAATTTCGAGAGAGAAGGAATACCAGAGATGCTGCCTGACCCGCTGAGTTGTTCCAGCTTGTTTTGTCTATCAACAATGTAAAATTCCTTGTCAAATGTTCCTAGAGTTTGGAGCTGTGGGTGTTTGGACATTGTGCAGTAGATACTTGGCCGGTGGGGATATGATATGCACCTAAATATTAAGGGTAGCGTGCATGTGGAAATGAGAAATTGGTGCGTTAATTGGCGAATCCACTCCGCTGTTCATCTCTAACTTTGGCCCTTGGCGTGCTACAGGTAGGCAGGCAGGTGCCAATGTTTGATGCGGGCTGTACGTCTGAACCGACAATGAATGGCACATGCAACACGTTAGTTAACAACCGGTTGAGTGGCCAATATCGGGCGTAAACGGGACATGTTGGGGGAAATTAGCAACATGGGGCGGCGGGCGGATCTGCCAGTATTGAATTGTACATTTTCACGTGGTTTCGGGCTGTAAGGAGGGTACTGTAGAGATGCTGGTTTACACCGAAGATAGACACAAGATGCCGGAGTAACTCAGCGGGACAGGAAGCATCTCCGGAGAGAAGGAATGAATGGGTGACGTTTCGGGTCAATTCAGTCTGAAGAAGGGTCTCGACACGAAACGTCACCCATTCCCTCTGTCAGACATTCTCCACGTGAAAACGTACAGTTCGATAACAGGCAGGTCGTGGCAGCGCTAGATCCGCCCGGCACATGTTCCCTCTAGGAGATGCTGCCTGTCCCGCTGTGTTACTCCAGCATTCTGTGTCTATCTACAGGCTGTTAGGTTGCCTTAAATTGCTGTAGACTCGGCGACTTTCGGTCGCACCTTGCATAAAACGACTGTAATAAGCCAGCTCTGCTAATGGGCTTCGCGCTGCATTAATCTTCAGTCACTTGCTGAAAAGAGAGGCAAGTTAATGAAGAGACCCGATGGCGTGTCTTCATATATATATATATTGTAATGGGCATTAGGACGGATAGATTTGGTGTAAATGTATAAATGATACTGGGTGTCCAGAACTGGTATCAGCGTCTTTACGGGGGAGCTAAAGGCACTCCAGCGGTAAAACCACATCAATATTACAGATAGACACAAAGCTGGAGTAACTCAGCGGGACAGGCAGCATCTCTGGAGAGAAGGAATGGGTGACGTTTAGGGTCGAGACCCTTATCCATACCATCCATCCATGCATACCTTCGATTTATAGCATCTGCAGTTCCTTCTTAAACACGCCCATACTATAGATGTCGTGTTTAGGAATACATTGGGAAGTCAGGCTGGCTTTTGAAATTGTTTAAGAAGGAACTGCAGATGCTGGAAAATCGAAGGTAGACAAAAATGCTGGAGAAACTCAACGGGTGCAGCAGCATCTATGGAGCGAAGGAAATAGGCAACGTTTCGTCCCGAAACGTTGCCTATTTCCTTCGCTCCATAGATGCTGCTGCACCCGCTGAGTTTCTCCAGCATTTTTGTGTACCTTGGCTTTTGAAATTGATGTGATATTTGCACTCAGCTCGCTCTACCGGGTTGTGCGTGTGTGTGTGTGTTGAAGAACCACAAATCTGGCGGTGTTTTCTAAAGATAATCACCCCTCCGATAGACCCAATGTTGGAGTAGGCTCAGCGGGTCAGGCAGCATCTCTAGAGAGACGGAAGGGGCGACGTTTCGGGTCCAGACCCGTCTCAGTCTACCCTACTCGGTCTGAAGAAGGGTCTCGACCCGAAACGTCACCCTCCGAAGATCCTGCCTGTCCAGCTGAGTTGCTCCAACATGTTGTGTCTATCTTCGGTGTAAATCGGGATCTGCAGTTCCTTCCTACACTAACCTCCCCGAGACTTTGTTTATTTGTGTGTGTGCGCGCCTGCATCTGAGTGAATGTGTAACGTGGAGGAAGGAACCTCAGAAGCTGATTTACATCGAAGATAGATACAAAATGCTGGAGTAACTCAGTGCAAATTGGAGGAACAGCATCTCATATTTCGCTAGGGCAGCTTAGACCCCAGAGGTAAGAATATCAACTTCTCTAACTTCAAGTAACCCTTGCTTTCCCCCCTCCCCTCCCTCCCCTCCTCCTTCCTAGTTCTCCGGCCAGTTTGACTGTCCCCTTGATCACACTTTATCTCTGTATGCTTCTAGCTAATAATACTTGATACTTTCAAGAGAGGGCTAGATAGAGCTCTTAAAGATAGCGGAGTCAGGGGATATGGGATATCAGCCACGATCACATTGAATGGCGGCGCTGGCTCGAAGGGCCGAATGGCCTAATCCTGCACCTATTGTCTATTGTCTGTAATGATCTATTCCACATTTTCCTTGAACCGCACCCCCTTTGTCTCGTTCTCACACCCTATCCGTCCTTATCTCTGTGGACCTCTCTCCCTCTCCTCAGTCTGAAGAAGGGTCTCAATGTTGGGCGAGTCCAGAACCAGGGGCCACAGTCTTATAATAAAGGGGAGGTCATTTAAGACTGAGGTGAGAAAAAACTTTTTCACCCAGAGAGTTGTGAATTTATGGAATTCCCTGCCACAGAGGGCAGTGGAGGCCAAGTCACTGGATGGATTTAAGAGAGAGTTAGATAGAGCTCTAGGGGCTAGTGGAGTCAAGGGATATGGGGAGAAGGCAGGCACGGGTTATTGATAGGGGACGATCAGCCATGATCACAATGAATGGCGGTGCTGGCTCGAAGGGCCGAATGGCCTCCTCCTGCACCCATTTTCTATGTTTCCATTTTTCTCGAGTCTCGACCCGAAACATCACCCATTCCTTCTCTCCAGAGATGCTGCCCGTCCCGCTGAGTTACTCCAGCATGTTGTGTCTATCTACAGTGAACGGATAACTGTCGTGCTACAATCCACTCACAATGTGTTTAAGATGGTCTTCCGTACTTCAAGGATTGCAGCTGAGCCTATAAACAATTATACCCATTAACTGCAAATCTGTATGACTCCGATTTGCATAAACATCTGATGGACGCAGCGAGGTGACAGATGTGAAGTTTAACAGACCCACTCCGGCGAGAGCATAAGTTGAACTCGCACAAGGTTAGGTTTACAATGGGCTATGTCAAGATAACCACAGAACCAGGTCTCACGGTTGGGATAACAGCTGTAATGTACCATGCTGCTTCAGTCAATTTAATGGGGCATGATTTATCTACAGCCTTTTGTAAAAGTGCTGCACAGCCGAAAAATAGGTGAATAAATCCTACCTAAGAGAGCGCAGTCACACTATGCGGGTTTAATGGTGGAAATACAACGGGTCATTTGGTTTTACGCGTTTTAAGTTTGTTTTTTATATCACTTTCACTAAACGGGCAGATTGGGGGCGTTATATTTAAAAAAATCTGCAGCTGGAGTGAAATTTTCTTTTCCTGTTTTATAAGTTGCCCTTTTCTTCAGCTGAAGAGTTTTGGGTGGCTGTAAATCAGAAACGAGGCAGAATTCATCGCACGGGCTATTAACTCGGGTGGTATGAAAGAGAGAATCTGTGCACAATCGCTGTTGGAGATTGTGACGGAGGCGAAGAGTTGATCACATGCTGGTCTCGGCTGCCATTGTGTTGGATTTAACCATGTTGATGGTTCAGGACAAGTTTCCACGGTGGGCAGGGTTATTTCAGCGAAGATTCGTATTTTGTTTTAATTCCGGTTAAAATTCGCCTTAGCCCCCCCGAGATAGATGGCGCACGATCCTCCTGGGGATAACTATTTTTTTTATTTAATTTTTTTTTTTTTTTAAATAATGAAAAGTGAAGCAAAAAAAGCCAACCTGAAACTCTGCGACAAACCGAATAGCCTGGGCCACACTAACAGATTGATGAAATATCTAGCAGCTTTGTGGCCCCAACTCTACGGGGCAATGGACGTGACTGGCGGCCTGGGAAATGGTTTGTTTTGTGTTGAATGCACGTGGATTATTAAAGATGCTGTGATTTTATTTTTTTCCCCCTCTCTAATTCCACCCCCTACCCTACGTCTCCTGTCACCCGCGGTGAATGTTGCCGCCAGCTGCCTTGTGAATAACAGCCTCGGGCTTAAGTGTTCTTCTGTATCGGAGGCCAAGTGGTCCCACGTGGCTTACCCCTTAAGGTTAAAGGGAACTGTCACTGTGATTTTCTGTAAAGATGCTCTCGATTGTCATAAGTACAGACAGGTCTCCCTGCTGTCTACCATGGTGACAGCCATCATTATAGAATCCTTCTCGTTTCTCCTGCAGTTGTATAGGGCTCTGGTGAGACCACATCTGGAGTATTGTGTACAGTTTTGGTCTCCTAATTTGCGGAAGGACATCCTTGCGATTGAGGCAGTGCAGTGTAGGTTCACGAGATTGATCCCTGGGATGGCGGGACTGTCATATGAGGAAAGATTGCAAAGACTAGGCTTGTATTCACTGGAGTTTAGAAGGATGAGGGGGAATACATAGAAACATATAAAATTATCAAAGGACTGGACAAGCTAGATGCATGAAAAATGTTCCCGATGTTGGGCGAGTCCAGAACCAGGGGCCACAGTCTTAGAATAAAGGGGAGGTCATTTAAGACTGAGGTGAGAAAAAACTTTTTCACCCAGAGAGTTGTGAATTTGTGGAATTCCCTGCCACAGAGGGCAGTGGAGGCCAAGTCACTGGATGGATTTAAGAGATAGTTAGATAGAGCTCTAGGGGCTAGTGGAGTCAAGGGATATGGGGAGAAGGCAGGCACGGGTTATTGATAGGGGACGATCAGCCATGATCACAATGAATGGTGGTGCTGGCTCGAAGGGCCGAATGGCCTCCCCCTGCACCTATATTCTATGTTTCTAAGTGGCCAGTCATCAGATCAGAGTGTGCCTTCTATCCAACTGGAGACTGAGAGGTGTAGGAAGGAAGTTAAACAGAAGATAGACACAAAAATCTGGAGCAACTCAGCAGGTCCGGCGACATCTCTGGAGAAAAGGAATAGGTGACGTTTTGGGTCGAGATGTGCAGTGAAAAGTTTTCCGTTGCATGCTGTCCAACCCGATCAGATCATGCAATAAATACATACAATCAAGTCAAACTAGAGTACAATAAGTAGAGCAGAGGGGAAGATACAGAGTGCAGAATCTAGTTTGCAGCATTGTAGTTTAAAGATACAGTGCGGAAACATGCCCTCTGGCCCACCAAGTCTGTGTCGACCAGTGATCACCCATTCACACCAGTCATACATTATCCCAGTCTCGCATCAGCACCAGAGACCCGGGTTCAATCCTGACTATGGTTGCTGCCTGTACATTCTCCCTGTGACCACGTGGGTTTTATCCAATCAACCTATAGAGTTGCACGTGTATGGAATGTGGGAGGAAACCGGAGCACCTGAATAAAACCCACGTGGTCACAGGGAGAATGTACAGGCAGCAACCATAGTCAGGATTGAACCCAGTCTCTGGTGCTGTAATGCCCCTGTCCCACTTGGGAAACCTGAACGGAAACCACTGCTGCTGTGTTACTGTGCCACTCCAGCCTTAGATGGAGTTCACTGTTCTATCTGGGACATATGACAGTCAAACCCGCTTGACTCTTCTTTGGGCTGCATTTCACACGCAACTCGACTGCATGAAGACTCCATCCCAACAAGCCAAGGGCCGCTCCTGGCCTCACACCGTCCACAGGCAAGGCCTCGATCAGAAGGACTTGGCTGCAACAGTTGTAGTGCACCAGTTCCGGGGACATTTCCTCAATAGAGTAGAGGTGTGTTGGACAGTATTCTGGCATATGGAAGGGCCATTCAGAAACCTAGAGAAACTCAGCGGGTGAGGCAGCATCTATGGTGCGAAGGAAATAGGCAACGTTTCAGGTCGAGACAGTCTGAAGAAGGGTCTCGACCCGAAACGTTGCCTATTTCCTTTGCTCCATAGTTCCTGCCTCACCTGCTGAGTTTCTCCAGCATTTTTGTCTACCTTTGATTTTCCAGCATCTGCAGTTCCTTCTTAAACATTCAGAAACCTACATTACCCACGTGTCTGCCTTGTTATTAAGCTGCAGTACGTAGGTGAGGTTTGACTATGCGCATGTTCAGAGGCTGAGCTCCAAGTCATCGTCCACTCATTCTCTGAAGCACAAAAGGAAATGGACCTCATATTCAAGCCTTCCACCAACTTTCACCCTGTAAACACCAATTCCTCTTCTCCCATCCCCGAACTCTCTAAGACAATAAAGGTCACTGGGAAATTGGGCCCATATCTCAGGGGCTACCTTTCCACTAATGCAGGCGTCAATGATGGAATCTGCATTGGCTCCAAAAAAGCTTTTGGCAGTCTGAGGAAAGGGATATTTGAGATAAAGACATCTGATCAGGCACAAAACTCGTGGTCTAACGGGTCAGCAGTTATCTCCACCGTCTTCTATGTTCTGAGACTTGGATGACCTATTGCAAGCATCTTCAAAAGAACTGTGAGGTATTCACAATGCCAGCTCTGCAAAACTCTGCAAAAATACTGGGGTCAGTATAGGAACCCTAATTACACTTGATCAGCTTTGATGGGTTGGGCTGTGTCATTTGCCTTCCCCTCATTAGACTCCTGACAACAGACACTATTCCAAGTTCTGTCACAGTAAGAGACTATCAGTCGGTGGAGGAGAGGAGTCGAGGACATTCTTGAAGTGCTTTGAAAAGGTCGGACATTCCGCCAGCTCTGACCCCTTGAAATAGAGAATGAGTATTCAGGCTGGCATTGAGAACATCGAGTCAATTTAGCTGAACGTAAATAATGGAAGGAGTTCTAAGTTCGCGTACGCCTGTCCGTTCATGCATCTTTGCTACAACTGCGGCTGGATCTATATGTCTCACATTGGCCTCATCAGCTGTATGAGACGGCCCAAAACTGGAGTGGAGGCTAGTCATTCCCAGCACCAGAGCACTCACTGCCTCAGTGGAACCCACCCAATAAATATTTCAGTCTAACTTTTAACAGCATCTTTGGATTTCCAAGTCTTATTGGGGAATGTTTCGCTCATTTTTAGTTACATCTGGGTTGTTATTACATCTGGGTTGTTTTAGTTACATCTGGGTTGTTAGGAAAGACATTCTTGCCATAGAGGGAGTACAGAGAAGGTTCACCCGACTGATTACTGGGATGGCAGGACTTTCATATGAAGAAAGACTGGATAGACTCGGCTTGTACTCGCTGGAATTCAGAAGATTGAGGGGGGGATCTTATAGAAACCTACAAAATTCTTAAGGGGTTAGACAGGCTAGATGCAGGAAGATTATTCCCGATGTTGGGGAAGTCCAGAACTAGGGGTCACTGTTTAAGGATAAGAGGGAAGTCTTTTAGGACCGAGATGAGAAAATCATTTTTTACACAGAGAGTGGCGAATCTCTGATATTCACTGCCACAGAAGGTAGTTGAGGCCAGTTCATTGGCTATATTTAAGAGGGAGTTAGATGTGGCCCTTGTGGCTAAAGGGATCAGGGGGTATGGAGAGAAGGCAGGGATGGGATACTGAGTTGGATGATCAGCCATGATCATATCGAATGGCGGTGCAGGGCCGAATGGCCTACTCCTGCACCTATTTTCTATGTTTCTATGTTTCTCTAATCTGTGATATGCCAGTTAGGTTGATTTTGAAAGTCCTTTTTGTGCTTCTGGTAGCCCTCGGAGCTTTGTAGCACCTACAGTAACTTGCTGAATAACAGCTTGATATTGAAACTAAACTACTGCAGATGTTGGACAACTGAAATAAAACAGAAAAAGCTGGAAGATATTATCGGTCAGACATCATCTGTGGAAAAAGTAACTAGTCTTCTTCTTCTTGCGTATGGCGTGCACAGCCTAAAGTTGTAGGACAACTTGTTCTATTTGATCTTATTTGATTGTGCACGCCAGGTTGATTGCATTTGTCGAAACAGGGCGGACCACATGAAGGTTGCAATCTCCCACCCCAAGTAACTAGTAAAAATTCAGATCAAAGACTCTTATCAGAATCCAGTAATAATAGTAGTAGGTAAACGTATATTTCATCAGGAGTTGTGTAAATTGCTTTGCTGGTGAACCTGAGGCCAGACCCGGCCTCAGCCTTTCAGTAAACCAAAGTCATTCAACTCACTTCCCTTGATACCTTTCTGCTGAACTACAACTACAATCAACCTGAAACATTAACTATTTCTCTTTCCACTCTGTCCCTAGTGTGTCTCGTATGTGGGGACCGCTGGTCAGTACGGACTCGGTGGGCCGAAGGGCAGGTTTACACGCTGTATCTCTGAACTTAACTAAACTAAATAAAATGTGCATCTCGACCTGCAACCGAATTATTGTACACTTCCAGCTGGTCAATGAAGGTGGTGTTGAGTAAATGATCGAGGACAGGCCTGTTCAGAGATGGGGTGGGTGGGAGGGTTTTTTATTTGGGGTAGGACTGTCGAGGGACACACTTCTCCCATAAATCAGTAAGAACACGCGAGTGAGTGCACTTTGAACTTTGGCATGCCATCCCAAAGTGGTCAAACATAAATTCCTGAATTGACCCTGCAGGCAAACTAGATGTGATTTCAGGCAGTGTGTGTGCAGAATGCCATAAATCGGGCATGCCCAACTATTGTTCCTTGGCTGTCTAGCTTTGTAATGTAGAACCTCAGCCAGTTCCTGTAAGGCAGGGGTGATTGATTCAATAGCACCTGTTACGTAACCACTAAAGATCACCGTAAACCACCCAGATCTTAAATGGGCATTTCCTTTATTGTCTGTGCTGCAGATTGTAAATCAAGCAGCACAAACCGTCTGTGACAACAACTTAAGAACCGTCATTTCTGAACCTCCAAGACACAACAATATACACCTGCGATTGCTCTGAATTACTTCCAAGGGTCAGGTAATTTAAGAGGCCATTTAAGACTGAGGTGGGAAAAAGCTTTTTCACCCAGAGAGTTGTGAATTTGTGGAATTCCCTGCCACAGAGAGCAGTGGAGGCCAAGTCACTGGATGGATTTAAGAGAGAGTTAGATAGAGCTCTAGGGGCGAGTGGAGTCAAGGGATATGGGGAGAAGGCAGGCACGGATTATTGATAGGGGACAATGAGCCATGATCACAATGAATGGTGGAGCTGGCTCGAAGGGCCGAATGGCCTCCTCCTGCACCTGTTTTCTATGTTCTATGTTTGTATGTAATCAGGGCTGTTCTGCATTTGGTTCAGTTTTATTATTGTCCCTTGAAGGGTCTGCACCCGAAACGTCACCCATTCGTTCTCTCCAGAGATGCTGCCTGACCCACTGAGTTACTCCAGCATTTTGTGTCTATCTTCGGTTTAAACCAGCATCTGTAGTTCCTTCCTACACAAGTCTTTGCTTCTGTTGGCTGCTTTTCCATGACAGTGCAATGTGTAAATAGAGTTAATGGTGAGAAGTCTGGTCTGTGTGATGGACTGGACTATATCTACAACTTTTAAGAAGCAATGTTTAAGAAATATTTAGACAGGTACATGGATAGGATAGGTTTGGAGGGATATGGGCTGAAAGAGGACAGGTGGGACTAGTGTAGATGTTGGTCGGCGTGGTCAAGTTGGGCCAAAAGGGCTATTTTCACCCTATATGACTGTGACTCTTTCTTGAAGTCTTGTGCATAGTTCTTCCCAAACCAAAATGTGGTGCAAACCGACAGTGTGTTTCTATAGTGCATCTGGAGAAGTTTGTAAGAGTAATTGGAGACATGCAGAATAACTATGATAATCAAACGCCTCTTGAAGGAGCTATTTACCTAATATTATTATTTTTGTTTATTTAATCTGCTGTAATAATCTCTTCAGTTTTTATTAGGTTTGTTTCCCTTCACAATTTTGTTCAGAAATGCTGGGTATTATACATTTTATAATTACATACATGCTGAGACAAGATACAAATTAACTTTGTTCTTTGTGCAATGGTTCTGACTGTACAGTACAATTATTGCATTAGAAAAACTCATTAAGCATATCTAATGCAATTTCCCTCCACAATACACTCTGAGCTTTTACATTTTTTTTAAAGATTTGACCTCATGAAAGAAGTGTGAATTTCACACACGTAATGACAAACGTAGCGAGTCCAGAGGTGCTACTTGAGGCATAGTTTAATTGCATATTGATAATTTTAAGTCTTAGTCATAAAATCCTATGCTCATTGTTTCATAATTATTCAGCTGTGAAATAATGTGATAATATTCATTAAGGATGCACTTATAACAACAAAACCGAAAAATGTATTTCTAAAGATGGGGTTAGGTTAGGTAAGGGGGAGGTGTAGCGAGACCTGGGTGTCCTTGTACACCAGTCACTGAAAGTTGGCGTGCAGGTACAGCAGGCAGTGAAGAAAGCTAATGGAATGTTGGCCTTCATAACAAGAGGATTTCAGTATAGGAGTAGAAAGGTTCTTCTGCAGTTGTATAGGACTCTGGTAAGACCACATCTGGAGTATTGTGTACAGTTTTGGTCGCCTAATTTGAGGAAGGACATCCTTGTGATTGAGGCAGTGCAGCGTAGGTCCCACATAAGAGATTAGTATACAAACTTAAAGCACATGGTATTGGGGGTTCAGTATTGATGTGGATAGAGAACTGGCTGGTAGACAGGAAGCAAAGTGTAACATAGAAACATAGAAAATAGGTGCAGGAGTAGGCCATTCGGTCCTTCGAGCCTGCACCGCCATTCAATATGATCATGGCTGATCATCCAACTCGGTATCCTGTACCTGCCTTCTCTCCATACCCCCTGATCCCTTTAGCCACAAGGGCCACATCTAACTCCCTCTTAAATATAGCCAATGAACTGGCCTCAACTACCTTCTGCGGCAGAGAATTCCAGAGATTCACCACTCTCTGTGTGAATCTCTAGTAGGAGTAAACGGGTCATTTTCAGAATGGCAGGCAGTGACTAGTGGGGTACCGCAAGGCTCAGTGCTGGGACCCCAGCTATTTACAATATATATTAATGATTTGGACAAGGGAATTGAATGCAACATCTCCAAGTTTGCGGATGACACTAAGCTGGGGGGCAGTGTTAGCCGTGAGGAGGATGCTAGGAGGCTGCAAGGTGACTTGGATAGGGTGGGTGAGTGGGCAAATGCATGGCAGATGCAGTGTAATGTGGATAAATCTGAGGTTATCCACTTTGGTGGCAAAAACAGGAAAGCAGACTGTTATCTAAATGGTGACCGATTAGGAAAAGGGGAGATGCAACGAGACCTGGGTGTCATGGTACACCAGTCATTGAAAGTAGGCATGCAGGTGCAGCAGGCAGTGAAGAAAGCGAATGGTATGTTAGCATTTATAGCAAAAGGATTTGAGTATAGGAGCAGGGAGGTTCTACTACAGTTGTACAAGGTCTTGGTGAGACCACACCTGGAGTATTGTGTACAGTTTTGGTCTCCAAATCTGAGGAAATACATTCTTGCCATAGAGGGAGTGCAAAGAAGGTTCACCAGACTGATTCCTGGGATGTCAGGACTTTCATATGAAGAAAGACTGGATAGACTCGGCTTGTACTCGCTAGAATTTAGGAGATTGAGGGGGATCTTATAGAAACCTACAAAATTCTTAAGGGGTTGGACAGGCCAGATGCAGGAAGATTGTTCCCGATGTTGGGGAAGTCCAGGACAAGGGGTCACAGCTTAAGGATAAGGGGGAAATCCTTTAGGACCGAGATGAGTAAAACATTTTTCACACAGAGGGTGGTAAATCTCAGGAACTCTCTGCCACAGAAGATAGTTGAGGCCAGTTCTTTGGCTATATTTAAGAGGGAGTTAGATGTGGCCCTTGTGGCTAAAGGGATCAGGGGGTATGGAGAGAAGGCAGGTACGGGATACTGAGTTGGATGATCAGCCATGATCATTTTGAATGGCGGTGCAGGCTCGAAGGGCCGAATGGCCTACTCCTCCACCTATTTTCTATGTTTCACGAGATTGATCCCTGGGATGGCGGGACTGTCATATGAGGAAAGATTGAAAAGATTAGGCTTGTATTCACTGGAGTTTAGAAGGATGAGGGGGTATCGTATAGAAACATATAAAAGGACCGGACAAGCTAGATGCAGGAAAAATGTTCCCAATGTTGGGCCAGTCCAGAACCAGGGGTCACAGTCTTAGAATAAAGGGGAAGCCATTTAAGACTGAGGTGAGGAAAAAACGTTTTCACCCAGAGAGTTGCGAATTTGTGGAATTCCCTGCCACATAGGGCAGTGGAGGCTAAATCACTGGATGGATTTAAGAGAGAGTTAGATAGAACTCTAGGGGCTAGTAGAATCAAGGAATATGGGGAGAAGGCAGACAGGGGTTATTGATTGGGGGACGATCAGCCATGATCGCAATGACTGGCGGTGCTGGCTCGAAGGGCCAAATGGCCTCCTCCTGCACCTATTTTCTATATTTTAAGCTTGATCCACTCTGCCTTTACATCTCCATTTGCCCGTGTACTTCAACTTTTCTTTGATAATGCCCCTACAAAACACCTCTTGTTTCGGTATATAAAAGCCACTGTAAGATATTGTAAATCAGTTCTTAAACATTGAGAAAGTTATTATTAAAGTTACCCATGGACTACAGTATATTTGATCGGACTTTACTGGACTTTATCTTGCACTAAACATTATACACATTATTCCCTTTATTATGGATCTGTACACTGGATGGTTTGATTGTAGTAATGGATTGTCTTTCCGTTGACCGGTTAGCGCGCAACAAAAGCTTTTCACTGTACCTCGGTACACGTGAAAATAAACTTGGCTCATTTTGTAAATTTGTACTCACATAGATGTACATAGAAACATAGAAAACAGGTGCAGGAGTAGGCCATTCGGCCCTTCGAGCCTGCACCGCCATTCAATACGATCATGGCTGATCATCCAACTCAGTATCCTGTACCTGCCTTCTCTCCATAACCCCTGATCCCTTCAGCCACAAGGGCCACATCTAACTCCCTCTTAAATATAGCCAATGAACTGGCCTCAACCACCCTCTGTGGCAGAGAATTCCACAGATTCACCACTCTCTGTGTGAATTTTTTTTTTCTCATATTGGTCCTAAAAGACTTCCCCCTTATCCTCAAACTGTGACCCCTTGTTCTGGACTTCCCCAACATCGGGAACAATCTTCCTGCATCTAGCCTGTTCAACCCCTTAAGAATTTTGTAAGTTTCTATAAGATCCCCCCTCAATCTTCTATTTTCTATCGAGTACAAGTCAAGTCTATCCAGTCTTTCTTCATATGAAAGTCCTGACATCCCATGAATCAGTCTGGTGAACGTGTTAGATAAAAAGATATAATAACACGTTAGGTACATGTTAGATAATAAGATATTTGCTTCATAGAATGTTGTCTCAAGGTGATACAGGGTTAAAGTGGATATGATTGTATGAAGGTGTGTGTATATATACTGTGGTGGATAGGAATTGGTTTAAACATTTGAAATATGAATGCCCGTGGGCTAGCTGTTCTCAGTCCCTCACCCAACAATTAGGATTTTTTGTTATAATTCATGACACACTGATATTCATGACTTTTGTTTTGGAATTATCAATACACTTATTTTAAAAGAATCAATAGACCTTCCAATTTATGGAGATGCATACGAGCTTGGGCAATGTTTATTGGCCAGAAAGTTCTAAATTTTATGATCTAAGGCAAAAATACAAGGTTTGAAGTAAATAAGGCGATTCAATATTTGCTTCTGAGGGTTGACCAGCATATCCAAAAGCTAAGTTGAGCATTGCCTGTTGATAGTATCGATGCTGGGCATCTTTAATGGAATGTGATCCCGAGTGTTTAAAGTGTATATTGGTCCCTCAATCTTCCTTCTCCTGCTGTTTTGATGGCAGATGGAAGCAGATGGGAGGCAGGCATTTTGCGAGCGTGTTTGCATTTCCGTGACAGCATGAGCTGTGAAGAGACGGTAATTCCCCTGTTAATCAGATCGGAAAACTGGATCTTCATCATCTTATCACAGGGTGCGTCATCTACAAAATATCCGTTTGCTCGGTTACATCTGAGCAGAAATGTCAAAGCTTAGAGCGCAAGAATGTCAAACTGCTTTTGGTGCTTCCATCTATCTGACCCTCTGATGTTTTTCTGCTGCAGTGTAATTTTATATTAAATATTTACTATTCAATTACAATGATTACATCATAAAATAGTTTTAATTATGAGAACAAATTATAGAGGCTATTAAGCGGAGCAAGAACCATCTGTTCTGTAAGTACTCTGACGAACTATAAAGCTTCCCTGTGGAGGTCACGGAAGTGTCATGTCCAGTTGATCCTTTATACAGGCAACAAAAGCAGCAAGACCTTCAAGTTGAATGACTGGGCTCCAGGTGAACCTCTGTGTTTCGTTTAGTTTTGAGATACAGCGCGGAAACGGGCTCGTCGGCCCACTGAGTCCGCATCGACCAGCGATCCCCGCACATTAACACTATCCCACGCACACACGAGGGACAATTTTCATTTATACCAAGCCAATTAACCTACAAAACTGTAAGTCTTTGGAGTGTGGGAGGAAAGCGAAGATCTCGGAGAAAACTCGCGTGGTCACGGGGAGAACGTGCAAACTCCATACAGACAGCACCGTAGTCGGGATGGAAACCGGGTGTCTAGCGCTGTAAGGCAGCAACTCTACCCCTGTGCCACCACATTCAGCTTGGTGTATTCAAGTGATAACAGAAAGCCTTGTGTCTCTTTGCAGACAGAATGGTAAAACTCATTATCATTTCTTCTTCACCCATCGGGCAAGATGTGTAGAAGTGTGAAAACGCACACCTCCAGATTCAGAGTCAGTTTCTTTCCAGCTGTTATCAGCCAACGGAACCATCCTCCCAACAACTAGAGAGTGGTCCTGAACTACTATCTACCTCATTGGAGACCCTCAGACTATTTGTGATCAGACTGTACTGGCTTTACCTTGCACTAAACGTTATTCACATTATTCTCTTTATCGTGTATCCATGCACAGGGCGGCTCGTTGTAATCATGTGTTGCCTTTCCGCTGACCGGTTAGCACGCAACAAAAGCTGTGCACTGTTCCTCGGTACACGTGACAATAAACTAAACTCATATTACTCAAACTCGCCCAGATTGCTGTCATCTGGTGCTACCCATGCAGATATGGTATAGATGTCAGCACCAACGCTGTGTTTTCACCTTGTGCAAATGTCCCATGCAATTTGCTGTCCCTTCCTCTGTTTGCCTCTGGCAGTCAATTAAAGGATACCAAACGTGAACTAGTTTCATAATTGAACTAGTGATTGTTAACGGCCAGGCGTGTCGTGTACACTGTGCGCCATAGTTGATTATTTTTTAAGTAACCCTACACTTCTTTCCAACAACTGCAGGTCACATATTCATTGCTTCGAGCCAGCACCACCATTCAATGTGATCATGGCTGATCATCCCCAATCAGTACCCCGTTCCTGCCTTCTCCCCATATCCCCCGACTCTGCTATTTTCAAGAGCCCTATCTAGCTCTCTCTTGAAAGCATCCAGAGAACCTGCCTCCACCGCCCTCTGAGGCAGAGAATTCCACAGACTCACAACTCTCTGTGAGAAAAAGTGTTTCCTCGTCTCCGTTCTAAATGGCTTGCTCCTTATTCTTAAACTATGGCCCCTGGTTCTGGACTCCCCCAACATCGGGAACATGTTTCCTGCCTCTAGCGCGTCCAAGCCCTTAACAATCTTATATGTTTCAATGAAATGCCCTCTCATCCTTCTAAATTCCAGAGCGTACAAGCCCAGCTGCTCCATTCTCTCAGCACATGACAGTCCCGCCATCCCGGGAATTAACCTTGTAAACCTATGCTGCACTCCCTCAATAGCAAGAATGTCCTTCCTCAAATCAAGGGACCAAAACTGCACACAATACTCCAGGTGTGGTCTCACTAGGGCTCTCTACAACTGCAGAAGGACCTCTTTGCTCCTATATTCGATTCCTCTTGTTATAAAGGCCAACATGCCATTCGCTTTTTTCACTGCCTGCTGTACCTGCATGCTTACTTTGGATGCAAGTGTTCAGTGAAACAGTCGCCTAGTCTACGCTTGGTCTCGCCAATGTAAAACAGGCCACATGGGGATCACTGAATGCAGTAGAGGAGGCTAGATGAGGCACTCCATCCATTGAGTGAAATTCTCTATCTCATGGTGTGTGGAATTTGGCTCTTCAAATGAAAGTAACACTAAAGCATGGCGATGTCATGAGCAATGATGCTGTGTTGATCACAAGGCCTTTCAACTGTTCGAGCGGCACAATGGTGTAACGGTAGAGCTGCTGCCTTACAGCGCCGGAGACGTTCTCCCTGTGACCGCCTGGGTTTCCTTCTGGTGCTTCTGTTTCCTCCCAATTTGGTAAATTGTCCCTAGTGTGTGCAGGTTAGTGAAGGGGGTGATTGCTGGTCGGCACGGGCTCAATGGGCCGAAGGGCCTGTTTCTGCGCCGAATCTCCAAAGTTTCAAGTCTAACATTTCCGGATGGCCACAGTGATGAAGAAGAGGGCAGCTCCATAGTTATGTGGAAGGGAGGAAAAAATGGGATGCTTTCAACAGCTGCAAAATAAGAGTAAGAGAATTAAAGTCCTGAATAGACTTTGAAAAATTCACTTCTCTGTCTCCATGGATAAGGGGCACAAAGCCAAAGGCAGGAACCAGACAAGCCTGTTGAAAATTTCCTTGCAAAGGCTTAGAAACACAGCCCGTAAAATAACCATATAACCATATAACAATTACAGCACGGAAACAGGCCATCTCGGCCCTTCTAGTCCGTGCCGAACACTTACCCTCACCTAGTCCCATCTATCTAGTCCCAAATCCGAATCCAAAGATTTTAAGTTTGAACATCAACCACTTTTGAGGGGGCTCGGTCAGGAAAAGAAGATTTGTTTGGGAAAGATACAGCCTGCACACAGGTATCCACAGATACACTGATGAAGCCACTGACTACTCTCACCAACCTCCAGGGTAGGTGAAATCCAAGTTGAAGAAGACTGAAATTAATTGATACTGCATCTGCTGGCAATCACAAATTCAGAGAACATTCTTCTGCATACTGGATCAAACTGCAGGTTATGTGCAAGCTCTATCAATGGGAGAAGATATGTAAATCGGAGGTGTAAATGTACAGAGGGATTGCCCAAAGTTGCAGTAAAATGATCACTGAAAAGAAACAAATTGGAATCTGCATACCTTTGAAGGTCAAAACAACAAAGTCGGAACTACAGATGCTGGTTTATAACAAAGATAGACACACGGTGCTGGAGTAATTCTGGAGAAAAAGGGTGGGTCATGTTTCGGGTCAAGACCCTTCTTCAGACTGAGAGTGGGGGATGGGTGAGGTGAAGAGCTGGAGGTGTTTTGGTGTCCACCCACATCCCAAAGATGTGCGGGTTGGTAGACTATTTGATCTCTGTAAACCAATCCCAATGTTGGGCAGCATAGTTGGACTGCGGTAGAGTTGCTGCCTGACAGCGCCAGAGACCCAGGTTCAATCCTGACTACGGGTGCTGTCTGTGTGGAGGTTCTACATTCTCCCTGTGACTGCATGGGTTTTCTCCGGGTGCTTCAGTTTCTTCCCACACTCCAAAGACGTACTGGTTTGTAGGTTAATTGTCTTTGGTAAAATTGTAAATTTTTCCTAGTAGTAGGATAGTGTTAGGTGATCACCGGTTCGACGTGGACTCGGGCCGAAGGGCCTGTTTCCATGCTATATCTCTAAAGTCTAAACTGTGGATGAGTGGGAGAATCTAACAGAAGTTGATGGGGCTATGGGGAGAATAAAAGGGTGTAAATGAATGCATGATGGCCCTAAAACATAGGCCGGAATATCAGAATCTCTTTGCTGGCACTCGACATAAAGTCCCCCCACTGTGTCAATGAAAACTGTGTGAACTAGAATTACTCTTCATACCTGAAGCCGTATTTGCAAATGAGTAGCCAATTGCGATACATCATAATAAGTTGGCTGCACAGTCGCTGAAGCATGCTGTGTTGTTTTGCTCGTAATTAAATATCCTTGAATAATAATCACCAAAATCATATTTGAGATGCTTCTCTGATTATTATTTAATGGAGTTTATTTCATCATAAAAACAGGTCCATTGTAATGGCAAATTAAGTATCTGTGAAGCTCAAGGTCACCACACATGAAGGACATGGCATTTTCCAGTGACAACAGGGCAGTTATATTTATTTGTGAAAGTATTTTAAGTAAGTGGTTTTCAGAGTCCATTGGTGTTTTTGGTGAATATAATGGCGCAGCACTAGAATTGCTGCCTCACAGCGACAGAGACCCAGACTACAGGTTCGATACTGACTATGGGTGCTGTCTGTATGGAGTTTGTACGTTCTCCCTGGGACCGCGTGGGTTTTCTCTGAGATCTTTATGCCCCTGTCCCACTTAGGAAACTTGAACGGAAACCTCTGGAGAATTTGTGCCCCACCCAAGATTTCCGTGCGGTTCCCGGAGGTTGCAGGTGGTTGCCGGAGGTTGCAGGTAGTGGAAGGAGGTAGGGAGACTGACAAAAACCTCCGGGAACCTCTGGGAACCGCACGGAAACCTTGGGTGGGGCACAGTCTCCAGAGGTTTCCGTTCAGGTTTCCTTAGTGGGACAGGGGCATTAGTCTCCTCTAACACTCCAAAGTCGTTATAGAGGTGAATTGGCTTGGTATAAGTGTAAATTGTCCTTAATGTGTGTAGGATAGTGTTAGTGTGTGGGGATGGCTGGTCAGTACGGACATGGTGGGCTGAAGGGCCTGTTTCAGCACTGTATTTTCAAACTTAAAAACTAAACAAAAAATGTTATAGTTTGGAGATGTTTGTGTTCCTATCGTTGTGGCATCCTACTGCCTAAAAAAAAATATTTTCACATTGTATAATTTCTCTTTGACAGCTTAAATAATTACCAGGAAATAGTTACGTAACAAAAAATGACTTGAACATCACCTAGATATCTGAATATGCTTTCCTTAATTTTAAACAGCTCAGATTACAAGCTCTTTCTTTAATGGGCGGTAGAGTAATAATTTAAGGCAGAATTTGTTATTCTTCACATCCTTGGGCCATTTGTCTATGTTTCTACCTCTAAGCATGCCACAGACATTGAAGTTTAATGGAGAGAACCACAGAGGACATCTTAGTAAACTTTACCTCACAAGTAGCAACGGGAAAATCACATGATCTGTTCTTGCTCTATCTGAAAGATAAATTTGACCTCGGACATGAGAAAATCCCTTGAAGGCCATTGACTATGGTAATGATCTTTAGAGACCAGAACAGCAGACAGGCAAGTTGGGTAGGTTACAACCCAACAGTATGAACATTGAATCCTCCAATTTTGGATAACTACCATCCTTTCCCCTTGTTTTTCTCTCCTCCCTCCCCCCTTCCTGTATGCCTCACCTGGACCCACACTTATTCCTCCCCTCCTCTTCCATGTACATTCCTTCCTCCATCTTCACATTCCACATCTCTTCAATCCTATTCTCACACCTTCTGTCTTTTCATCTCTGGCCTTTATCCATCCGGCTGCCTATCAAAAACTAAACCCTGTCCTGCATTGCCCCTCCTCTCTTCTAGCTCCCCCCCCCTCCCCACACCCAAACAATTAATCTGAGGAAGGATCCCAACCTGAAATGTCACCTATCTTGGTTCTCCAGATATGCTGCCTGACCCACTGTTATTTATTCTAGCATTTTGTGTCTTTCTGTAAACCTGGACCTGCGGTTTTTGTTTATTCAGATTATTGATTATTGGTGAGCAATTAGTGGTTCCTCTGAAAGACACCACTTTGACAATGTGCTCTGTCATAACTGCATTAATATCAATGTAGATTATATGTTGAACATACCGTATGTACCTACAATGGGACTTGGACTCATTACATGCAGACTCATAGAGGAGATTGTGACAAAATGTGAGTGAAGGGTTTTAGAGTCCTGACTGCACTTCTAATGATCTGTTTACTGTGCAATTTATGAAGCTTTCTCAATTCACGCCCTAATCTTTTGCTTTGAATTAAAACACTTCAAGTTTCTTCACAACTTTTGCTAAATGTCTTGTGTAGTAGTCTCTGAATCTATATTAATATTTATTAACATATCAGGCAACTAAACCATCCTATCACCAACTAGAGAGTAGTCTTGACCTACCATTTACCTCATTGGAGACCCTTGCACTATCTTTAATTGAAGTTTATCTTGCACTAAATGTCCTATATCTACCCTGTGGGCAGCTTGATTGCAATCATGTATAGTTTTCTCTGCTGTTGGAAAGCATGCAACAAAAAAGCTTCTCGCTGTACCTCGATGCACCTGACAATAAACTAAACTCCACTGCTATCAAAGACAGACACACAAAGCTGGAGTAACTCAGTGGGACAGGCAGCAACTCTGGAGAGAAGGAATGAGGGGCCGTTTTGGGTCGAGACCTGAAGAAGTCTCGACCTGAAAAGTCACACATTTCTTCTCTCCAGTGATGCTGACTGTCCCGCTGAGTTACTCCAGCTTTTTGTGTCTGTCCAGTTTAAACCAGCAGTTCTTTCCGACATTAAACTATTTAGATATGTGCTTTAAAAATATGCATCATATTCCAGAAATAAAAACACTGAAATACTCAACAGGTTAAGAGATAACATTTGAGTTGCTGAATTCATCAGAACAGTTTGAAGGTTGACATCTCGATATGTTATCTATGTCCATTTTATCCATCTTCTTGGATGCTGTCTAATCTGCTGGGTGTTGGTTTCCAGGGTTTGGGTGATTCTATTGTGATGTAAGAATTTGATCGAGGCCTTAATCCAGCAAACAATTCACGTGATATATTTTTCACATTCAATCTGAAACATGAGATATTGTACCATTGTTGTCATAAAGAATTGGTGCAACTTAATCAAGAGAGGAAGAAACTGCCTCAGAGTGACTGAAGTATTGGGCATGATTCGACTGTCTTGTAGGTGTGAGTTTTTTTTTAATGTGCCCTATCAGCATTGCATTGTCAATTAATGTGGAGTTTTACCATCAAACTTGCCTTAATCTCAAAGAATGATAAAGGTGGACGTTCTTCTGCTCAATGAAAAAAGGGCAGAGAGAATTTCTTAAGTGAGAAGATTGCTATTTACATTGTGCAGAATTAAATTCTCAAAAAAAAAATTAAAAAAATTATAACCCTGTGAACCTGCAATAACTGGAAAATTATTTGAGTGAAAAACCGAAATGATTTATTTTTATGAAAGTTCGAAATACATTGGTTCAGAAACCATTCTGGAAATTTAAATTGCTTCTGGAAACCTTCATATTTGTACATTCTCTTCTTATTCCTCTCCTATTTTCTGCATTGTTCCGTTGTGTCAATACCAAATGTGTTGGCATTTTGCTTAATATCTGTGACATATTCCATTTGACCGCTGAATCGCTACTAATTATGCTGCTGAAAGCTAATGGTGTATGATTGGGTTCCTGCGTTCACATCAATGTCTTTAATATTAAATACCTTTATGAATGCATTTGTATTGCACATTGTGCTTTGCAATCAACAAACATTTGTTCCAACAATGCCTCAATATTTCTAAATGTGATCTTATTTTAAAATCATTCCATGGCTCCACAGCACTAATCTTTTGCAAATATGCAAGAATGTTATGGCCCTTTGAGTAGTTTCCTTCACTCCCTCACTGTGAGCTGTGCCTTTAGCTATTTAGATAGAAAACTCTGATCATTCATCTGTAAACCACTCTACCACTCTCTAATTTTTCTCCTTTAGATTTAGTCATCGAGCCACACAGTGTGGAAACAGGCCCTTCGGCCCAACTTGCCCGTACTGACCAACATGTCCCATCTACTCTAGTCCCACCTACCTGCGTTTGGCCCATATCCCTCTAAACCTGTCCTGTATCCACCAATCACTTGCCAGACTTTATCCTTCCTCCACCGCTATTTTCCAACAATCTCCCCCTGCTAAAATCAGTCTGCAGTATGGTCCCGATCCAAAACGTCACGTATCCATTACCTCCATAGATGATGCTAGATCTTTCTTCAGCCTGAAGAAGGGTCTCGACCCAAAACATCTCCTGTTCCTTCTCTCCATAAATGCTGCCTCGCCCACCGAGTTTCTCCAGCATTTTTTGTCTACCTCCACAGATGCTGCCTGACCTGCTGAGTTACTCCAGCACTTTGTGTTTTATGCAGTCATACCTTTTTTAACCAACTCCACATCAGTTGCAATAAATGCAAACATGCTGCACATGCTGTAATTGTGAACACTGCTATCTATATTGAAGTGAAGAATAATTGATGGATTAGGGAGCGGCATGGTGGTGCAGCGGTAGAGTTGCTGCCTCACAGCTCCAGAGACCCGGGGTTCAATCCTAACTACGGGTACAGTCTGTATGGCGTTTATACGTTCTCCCCGTGACCTGCGTGGGTTTTCTCCGGGTGCTCCGGTTTCCTCCCACACACCAAAGAAGTACAGGTTTGTTGGCTAAATCGCTTGGTAAAATTATAACTTGTTCCCCTAGTGTGTAGGATAGTGCTAGTGTGTGGGGAATGATGGCCGGCACGGACTCGGTGGGCCGAAGGGCCTGTTTCCATGCTGTATCTTTAAACTAAGCTAAACTAAGTAGGAGAGGTTCTGTGATGATAATTTTAACAGTGCCCATGTTTAATATAGTCCCAATCTGATGGATATTTTAACGTTCTTCCCTCTGTGGAGTATTACTAAACTAATTCAAATAATTGATCTCACAATGCAATTAATTCAATGTGCTTCTTTTGAGGCAGATAATGAATCAGCTGGAATCCATACCTCTCAATTTTAAACAGATGCCAAATATGACCCCCTGCTGTTTGCTCTTGACAATTGATGTGACTAGTCTGTGTTATTATTAGATTACAACTGCTGTAAGTGAGTTTTCCTAATTTAGAATCTCATTCAATCATTACACTTTGTTTTTTCTAACCATCTGGTTGGCAGACAAGACGACAGGGCCATGTGTAATACGGGTCAGTATCTATTGAGTTTTGGGCCTTTTGATGGAGCATCTGTGCAGTGTATTCAAAGATATTCCATTGTCGCTAACTAGCGATATGACAAATACTTGAACATTTCCAGACTTAAATTAAGATGAAATGTACTAATGACCCCATTCAAATCAAGGACCAACTACAGTAACTTACAGCACCACCGGATGGTGTGTAGGCAATGGGAATGTGGTCCAGAGAAGGTTTACAAGAATGATCTCAGAAATGATTGGGTATGACAAGCGTTTGAAGGCACTGGGCCTTTAATCGCTGGAGTTTAGAAGGATGAGCGGGTGGTACCTCATTGAAATGTACCAAACAGTGAAAGGTCTGTATAGAGTGGATGTGGAGAGGATGTTCCCACTAGTGGGAGAGTCTAGAACCAGAGGTCATAGCCTCCGAATTAAAGGACACACCTTTAGAATGGAGATGAGGAGGAATTCCTTTAATCGGGGTGGTGAATCTGTGGAATTCATTGCAATAGAAGGATGTTGAAGCCAAGTCCATGGATATTTTTAAGGTGGAGATTGACAGATTCTTGATTAGTACAGGTGTCGGGGATTATGGGGAGAAGGCAGGAGAATGGGTTAAAGAGGGAAAGATAGATTAGCCATGATTGAATGGCGGAGTAGACTGGATGGGACCATTACACTACATGCGAGGAGGGGGGAAAGAAGAAAGATTGAAAAGGGGAGATGCAAGACAAAGCATGGCAGGTAATAGGTCGACATAGGAGTGGCGGGGGGGGGGGGTGTTTGTGGGCAAATGGATGGAATAAAGGCCAGACATTCCATTTTCAACTTTCTGTATAAATATATGATACTCAATGAAAAGGAATGTTGATACAAAAATGATTTGCTTTGCTGTGCAGACTGCTTTATCGCCATGCAGTCCTGACTGGGATAAAAAAACAAAAACATCACCTATCCATGTCCTCGAGAGATGTTGCCTGATCTGTTGAGTCACTCCAGCATTTCTTGTGTCTTTTTTTGGTAAACCAGCATCTGCAGTCCCTCACATCTCCAAAGTACTTTTTGATTTGTCTATCAATATTCCTTCAACCTAAATTTTTGAAGAGCACAAATATCAGCTTAGACAGATTTAAGGGCCTGTCCCACTTGCGTGTCCTTAGCACGCAAATTACACGACTTCGTGGTCGCGTTGAGGCGCACGGGCATCGTATGGCCGTGCGGGGCCGGTCCCACTTAGAAGCGCGGAGGGGTATGTAGTTGTGCGCGACATCGCGCGGGGCTGCAGAAATTTTTGTAGTGAACAAAATCTTCACGTGCCAACTGACGGCCAAAGTGGGACAGGCCCAAGACCCTGGCGCGACGCAACGTCTCGCCTCCAACAGCAGCAGAAGCAGGCAAACGATCGCCAAACTCGGCCTGGGGCTCACGGCCGTTGCGACCCAGATCCGCCCCCACTTCTACTCCCAGAGCGGGGCCAAGAAACTTGAAGATAGACACAAAATGCAGGAGTAACTCAGTGGGACCGGCAGCATCTCTGGAGAGAAGGAATGGATGACGTTTCGGGTCAAGACCCTTCTTTCAGACTGAAGAAGAGTCGGGACACGAAACGTCACCCATTGCTTCTCTCCAGAGATGCTGCCGGTCCTGCTGAGTTACTCCAGCTTTGTGTCCATCTTCAAATGACGTCACATGCTCCAGACGGCTGTGCGTACGCATGTAATCGCGCCCGACCTTCGCGGGACCATCGCGGCTCAACGCGACCACGAGGTTGCGTAATTAGCGTGCCAAGGACACGTAAGTGGGACAGGCCCTTTATTTGTTGCCATCGTGACAAGGATGTAATGTGTTGGAGCCATTTGTTGCAGGTATCCAATCTCTCTCCCTTTGGGACACTTCACTAGCTCATGCCATCATGATCAAATTAACCTGCTTCATTCTGGCGACAAAGCTCTGATCAGATTACTCTGATCAGATTTTTCAATGGTTCAACCATGCTCTTCTAAAACCTTTTTGGCTGTGTTTGTTTAATTGGAAATAAACATTTCAAATTAAACAAACTAATTGCCACATTGAAAATAAATGGTATAATTGCAATTAATACATGAAGGAAAATTGAGGTGAGGTTTATCTATTTACCATTGTACGTAGTCATAGAGTCTTACAGCATGGAAACATAGAAACATAGAACATAGAAATTACGTGCAGGAGTAGGCCATTCGGCCCTTCGAGCCTGCACCGCCATTCAATATGATCATGGCTGATCATCCAACTCAGTATCCCGTACCTGCCTTCTCTCCATACCCTCTGATCCCCTTAGCCACAAGGGCCACATCTAACTCCCTCTTAAATATAGCCAATGAACTGGCCTCGACTACCCTCTGTGGCAGGGAGTTCCAGAGATTCACCACTCTCTGTGTGAAAAAAGTTCTTCTCATCTCGGTTTTAAAGGATGTCCCCCTTATCCTTAAGCTGTGGCCCCTTGTCCTGGACTTCCCCAACATCGGGAGCAATCTTCCTGCATCTAGCCTGTCCAACCCCTTAAGAATTTTATAAGTTTCTGTAAGATCCCCTCTCAATCTCCTAAATTCTAGAGAGTATAAACCAAGTCTATCCAGTCTTTCTTCATAAGACAGTCCTGACATCCCAGGAATCAGTCTGGTGAACCTTCTCTGCACTCCCTCTATGGCAATAATGTCCTTCCTCAGATTTGGAGACCAAAACTGTACGCAATACTCCAGGTGTGGTCTCACCAAGACCCTGTACAACTGCAGTAGAACCTCCCTGCTCCTATACTCAAATCCTTTTGCTATGAAAGCTAACATACCATTTGCTTTCTTCACTGCCTGCTGCACCTGCATGCCCACTTTCAATGACTGGTGTACCATGACACCCAGGTCTTGCTGCATCTCCCCTTTTCCTAGTCGGCCACCAGGCCCTTCGGCCCAACTTGCCTACGCCGGCCAACATGTCTCATCTACACTTGTCCCACCTGCACATATCCCTTTAAACATGTCCTGTCCATACACCTGTCTAAATATTACTTAAACGTTGCAATAGTATCTGCCTCAACTTAATTTACAAGTGCTGCACAGGCTTCACAACTATAAGAAGTAAATTAACCAACTATAAAAAAAGATTTGTGTAATGTCTAAGCAGTTTAGACAGTAAAAACCTAGAGGAATATGTTCATGACATTGAGCACCATCCCTCTTACTATTAACCACAATGTATATCCCCGGAAATAAACATATCAGCATTGGTCCATGTGACAGGACAGAAAGATAGTTTAGTCTAGAGAGACAATAGACAATAGGTGTAGGAGCAGGCCATTTGGCCCTTCGAGCTAGCACCGCCATTCAATGTGATCATGGCTGATCATCCCCAATCAGTACCCCGTTCCTGCCTTCTCCCCATATCCCCTGACTCCGCTATTTTTAAGAGCCCTATCCAGCTCTCTGTTGAAAGCATCCAGAGAACCGGCCTCCACCGCCCTCTGAGGCAGAGAATTCCACAGACTCACAACTCTCTGTGAGAAAAAGTGTTTCCTCATCTCCGTTCTAAATGGCTTACTCCTTATTCTTAAAACTGTGGCCCCTGGTTCTGGACTCCCCCAACATCGGGAACATGTTTCCTGCCTCTAGCGTGTCCAAGCCCTTAACAATCTTATATGTTTCAATGAGATACCCTCTCATCCTTCTAAACTCCAGAGTGTACAAGCCCAGCTGCTCCATTCTCTCAGCATATGACAGTCCCGCCATCCCGGGAATTAACCTTGTAAACCTACGCTGCACTCCCTCAAGAGAGGTGGCGCATTGATAGAACTTTTCAAGCTTTCTGACCTACCCTGTGACCGCGTAGGTTGTTCCCGGGTGCTCCGGTTCCCTCCCACACACCAAGGACCTACAGGTTTGTCGGTTAATCGGCTTTGGTATCTAAATGCTAAATGCTAGATGCTAAATGCATTTCGTTGTCTCTGTACTGTACACTGACAATGACAATTAAAATTGAATCTGAATCTGAATCTGAATCTGGTAATAATGCAAATTGTTCCTAGTGTTAGTGTACGGGGTGATCGCTGGTCAGCGCAGACCCGGTGGGCCTGTAGCTCTAATGTCTAAATGTCTAAAGCGTGGAAGTAGGCTGAACACAAATCTGAACATCTTTGGTGTGTGGGAGGAAACTGGAACACCTGGAGAAAACCCACGTGGTCACGGGGAGATCGTACAAACTCCACACAGACAGTACTTGTAATCAGGATCGAACCCGGGTCTCTGGTGCTGTAGAGCAGCAACTCTACCTCTGTGCCACCCCATAGCTTCAATACTATTCTGCTTGATTACAATAACCCTCAATCCCCCAAATGCCCCTAAGTTTATCTATTTCGTATTTGAAAAGTAAGATATATTTTTCCTGGTTCTCTTGTGGAGTGAATTCCAAAGATTCACAATCTTCTAAGGAAAAAGAAGACATCTTCATCTAGGTCTCTTGGTTTTAGAATACCCACTGGGGAACCATTCTCGGAGCGTCTCGCCTGTCAAGCCTCCTCAGAATTTCACGTGTGAACCATTTCCCATTCTTTTGAACTCCAGAGAATAGAGGCCCAATCGACTCTATCTTTCCTTGTAAGGCAACCATTTCATCCCAGGAATAAATCTGGTCAACTTTCTGTGCTGTTTCCAAGGCAACCATAGCCTCCTTAAAGTAAAGAGACTAAGACTGTAACTGTGCTCCAGGTGTGGTCTCACCAAAGCCATTTGTAGTTGTCACAATTCATCCTTTCCACTGTGCACTATCTCCCGTAATAAATGCTGATGCTCCATTTGCCTTTCCAATTATTTTCTATCCCTGTGTGTCCACTTTCTGGTTTTCATGTGAGACCATCATTTAAATAAGATTCGAGCCATAGTGATACAGTGTGGAAGCAGGCCCTTCACCCCAACTTGCCCACACCAACCGACATGTCCCAGCTACACTAGTCCCATCTGTCTGCGCTTGGCCCATATCCCTCCGAACCTGTCCTATCCGTGTACCTGTCCAAATGTTTCTTGAACGTTGCAATTCTATTTAACAATTCGTCCTACCACAATGGACAACCTCATGTCATGGAGTCATAGAGTGATACAGTGTGGAAACAGGCCCTTCACCTTAACTTGCCCACACTGGCCAACATGTCCCAGCTACACTAGTCCCATTTGCCTGCGCTTGGTACATATCCCCCCCAAACCTGTCCTACCCATGTACCTGTTCTTAAACGTTGGGATAGTCCCTGCCTCAACTACCTCCTCTGGCAGCTCGTTCCATACACCCACTCAGTTACCCCTCAGATTCCTGTTGAATCTTTTCCCCTTCACCTTGAACCTATGTCCTCTGGTCCTTGATTCCCCTACTCTGGGCAAGAGACTCTGTGCATCTGCCCGATCTATTCCTCTCATGATTTTGTACACCTCTATAAGATCACCCCTCGTCCTCCTGCGCTCCAAGGAATAGAGACCCAACCTACTCAACTTCTCCCTGTAGCCCACACCCTCCAGTCCTGGCAACATCCTGGTAAATCTGGCGACATCCACACATTATCATATTACCGATAAAGTAACTGCTCTGTTTTGCTTTAGGTTCTCCTCACAACTTACTATCTGCCTATTTTACAGTCCAATATCACAGAGTAATAACCATAAAGTCTTGGTAGTCGTGATTTTAATCCAGATGGTTTAACCTCTACAATGAGTTCAGAAAGGTTGTGCATGAATATTTATCCATGCATCCAGGTGACGTTTTCTAAATATGTAACTGTGCCAGAATGTATCTGCCTATAAGGGTTTCACAGTAGTAGAGCTGCTGCCTTATAGTGTCATAGACCCCAGTTCAATCCTGACTACAGGAGTTTACATGTTCTCCCTTTGACCGCGTGGGTTTCCTCCGGGTTCGCCTGTTTCCTCCCATATTCTAAAGATGTGCAGGTTTGTAGGTAAATTGCCCCTAGTGTGTGGGATAGAACTGGTGTGTACGGGTGATCATTGGCCAGCAGGGACTCAGTGGGCTGAAGGGCCTGTTTCCCCACACTGTATCTCTAAAATAATGTGCATTGAAGCTTAGAACTATTTTCCATTATTTTCTTGATGTCAAGTACACAGGAAGCCATGTTTGTCTGCTGTTATTTTCACAGCAATTGAATCACTTCCTATATTATGTTCAGTCATGGAAATGTTACCAACTTCATTTCTAAGTTAGACACAAATGCTGGAGAAACTCAGCGGGTGAGAGAGCTAGATAGGGCTCTTAAAAAATAGCAGAGTCGGGGGATATGGGGAGAAGGCAGGAACGGGGTACTGATTGGGGATGATCAGCCATGATCACATTGAATGGCGGTGCTGGCTCGATGGGCCGAATGGCCTGCACCTATTGTCTATTGTCTTGCCTATAGTATATGGAGCAAAGGAATGGGTGACGTTTTGGGTCGAGACCCTTCTTGAGTCTGAAAAAGGGTCTCAAACCGAAACGTTACCTATTCCTTCGCTCCATAGATGCTGCCTCACCCGCTGAGTTTCTCCAGCATTTGTGTCTACCTTTGATTTTTTTTTTCCCCAGCGTCTGCAGTTCTTTCTTAAAAACTTCATTTCTAATATCTCTGACTATAGTCATAGCTGCAGACATTTTCTGATTAAAATCTAGAATGATCTTGTTAATATTGTTTTTAATAAGGAATGATCTGCTCCAGACTACACTATTGGTTTTGTCTATGTACATATTTGCCACTGTGCATAAATCTGTCGGCTGGAAATAAGGAAAAATTATGGATTTCTTTTTCAAAAAGCCATTGACAGTCTTTCAAATTGAAATTCTAGATCTGTATCTATTTAATTCTCCTTAGTGGCTGATCTGAGTATGGATCTTTTTTTTAAATCTAAACATTGTGACATTCAACATGCCCTCTTATAAATTAGCGGTTTTACTCAGAGGCTGTGACATTTGACAAGAGATCATTGTAAGGCTGTATTTAAGATGAGGGAAAATGCCAAGAATGTTCATTTTCTCTGGCACACGCCAACAAAAGAAACATTAGGTTGTGTCTGCTAGAATTTAATCAAACCTCTGAAATAACCGGGAATTAAATTTGAGGCAGTGCAACGCAGTAATGGTAATGATTTGCAATGATGGAAATGTTTCCATGTAATATTTTTGTAAGATTATTCAATCATAAATCCACAATGGTTGGCTTTGGTTTCTCAGTAACCCAGCGTGTAGAATTTCTTCGCAACTGATGGCAGCAAAAATGATGTTTATTATTGGTGTCATGACCCTTGGGTTTTGACTTATTTAATAGTGTGATTTATGTTTACATGGTCTTCTGGAGGGCTAGATAAAAGAGCTGAAAGCATGATGTACTGGCAGCAGAAAAAGCTATCCCATTGTCTATGACTTCTCAATTTCTGTTGTCAGAAGACAACTATTTCTCATTGGACAGTAGACAGCAAATTTGTGACTGCAATGCTATAATTATTTATGAAGTGAATGTTTTCTTTTGTTGCTCCTTTTGGAACATGTATAATACATGGTTACCCAGTAAACTATTGTTAATCAATTTGCTAGTCTGTTCAAAGTGAGCATAGAATAGAAGCAAGCATTGAGCGGATCAGGGAGGGATGTGTTGAAGCTAGCGATACTGCCCAACTTCATTTTGTAGCCCATCGTGGCATGCGAATCTTGCCAAAATCGTCAGGAATCCATGCACTTATTTCAGGAGCTTGGTCGTTTAGAGATACAGTGCAGAAACAGGTCCGTGGCCCAGGGAGTCCGCACTAACTACTGATCCCGCACGCTAGCACCATCCTACACACGAGGGACAATTTACAATCTTTTACCAATTAACCTATAAACCTGCACGTCTTTGGAGTGTGGGAGGAAACCAGAACACCCGGAGAAAACCCACGTGGTTACGGGGAGAACGTACAAACTCTGTACAGACAGCACCCCTAGTCAGGATCAAACCTGGGTCTCCTGCGCTGTAAGGCAGCAACTCTACCGCTGTGCCACCCTGTCATAAATAGATTTTTTTGTACAGCTTGATCATTTGACTTGAATGCTGCAGACTTGGACTTCACCTGGGAATGAAACATAGAAACATAGAAAATAGGTGCAGGAGGAGGCCTTGCGATCAGGGCTGATCTTCCCAAATCAATAACCCGTGCCTGCCTTCACCCAATATCCCTTGATTCCACTAGCTCCAAGAGCTCTATCTAACTCCCTCTTAAATCCACCCAGTGATTTGGCCTCCACTGCCCTCTGTGGCAGGGAATTCCAGAAATTCACAACTCTGGGTGAAAAAGTTTCTTCTCACCTCAGTCTTAAATGGCCTCTTTATTCTGAGACTGTGGCGCCTGGTTCTGGACTGGCCCAACATTGGGAATATTTTTCTAGTCTGTACAGTCCTTTTATGATTCAATAAGGTCCCCCCCCCCCCCCCCTCTCCTCTCATCCTTCTAAACTCCAGTGAATACAAGCCTAGTCTTTTCAATCTTTCCTCATATGACAGTCCCACCAACCCAGGGATCAATCTCGTGAACCTACGCTGTACTGCATCAATCCCAAGGATGTCCTTCGTCAAATTAGGAGACCAAAGCTGTACACAATACTCCAGAATGGACCTCTTTAATGTAGCCTCAGAATATTCCATAACTGACACATATTTCGCTGCTCATGTGTAGTATGCTTTGACAATGGAAATTATCTAGCATGCCTTCATAACTCGATCCACAATAATTGCATCGTGTAATTTTAAGGCATCTACTAGCCCTGTCCCACGGTACGAGTTCATTCCAAGAGTATTCCCGAGTTTAAAAAAAATCAAACTCGCGGTAAGCACGGAGAATGAACATAGCGGGTACGTCGAAGCTCGGGGACGTCTCGTAGCGGCCCGTCACGATAACGGCAGGTACTCGGGAAGACTCGCTAACGGCAGGTAAGCACCGGACGACTCGTGAAGATTTTTCAACATGATGAAAAATGTCCACGAGAGCCCCGAGTACCGACGAGCGGCCATTACCGTAAATCTCCGAGATCGAATTAGGGCAAACTCGGGAGAACTCTTGGAATGAACTCGTACTGTGGGGCTGGGCTTTACGTGTTAAATGTTTTCCTAATGTGACGTAAACACTTCCTTATTTTTCCCCATAATCCCAGAGACAAAGCTGTGGAATGATAAAAATACTGAGGCACATTTTCTGTATCGACTACATTGCTACTGGGATGTAACATTTCAAGGAAAATCACTCCAGATCAATTTTTATGAAAGGTGAAATAAACCTTCCTGTCCATTGCATGTAACTTAGATTTGTATAAAGAGTGAACTTAATAGTTCAGGACCTTCAAGTTAAAAAATATTCCATACATTGGAATCGCTGAGTTTACTGCAGATGAAGAGAATGATTACAGCGTGTTGTCATTTGCAAAGAATTAGGTTAAATCTTAATTGGTGGGTTCATATTTATACAGAAAATGACTGATATTTGTCGGTATCTCTGTTCTCGTAAACATTTCAAATATTTGTTTCTTTTTGCTGGCAGAATGTAGGGAATAGACAAGCCACCCACCACAAACCACCTCCACCTATTCCAGTTGCATTGAAGCTGTCCCTTTTATTTATAACTTTGTATCCCTCGCCTTCAGCACTGTCTCCCTAGCGACAGAAGATGAGAAGGTTTGGTTGTCAGCCTTCAAGCCCAATGCTGAACATATTGTGGTGCTGTCTTTATGCAGGCATTAAGCCGTTCACTTTACATGCCTCAACTTGTGAGAGAAACACGTAATGAGATCCAGCATTCGCACATGGTCTCTGCCTCTGCAAATCATCGACTGCTATAGGCTCCCCTTTTATGGAGACTCGACAATTAGTTTTAATATCCTGGGACAATATTAAATCCCCCTGCTGACAAAACTCTTGAAGTTGCAAATTGCTCATTATATTTTTGTGACAATTTTTGCTACAGTAAATATGAAGTCAACTGTCAGAGAATCCACGCGCTCTGGCAATGAGGCAGCTCTGTGGGTGCTTCAGTTTCTTAGATTAGATTAGATTAGATCCTTTATTTGTCATTCAGACCTTTCGGTCTGAACGAAATGTCGTTGCCTGCAGCCATACATACAATAATAAACAACAAAACACACAATAAACACAAATTAACATCCACCACAGTGAGTTCACCAGGCACCTCCTCACTGTGATGGAGGCAAAAGTCTTAAAGTCTCTGTCTCTTCCCTCCTCATTCTCCCTCTGTGCTGAGGCGATATGTTGTTACCCCACCGGGCGATGATAGTCAGTCCCGCGGCTCAACCGAGCTCCGCGAACGGGCCTTCCATCATTCTATCCCTTTCTCACCTTTCTTCCTGCCTTATCTTTCTCCCCATCCTTCCAGCTTTCCTTATCTTGCCCCTTCCTTCTCTCTCCGCTTGTTTACAGTCTTCTATTTCTCACTCTCCTTCCTTTCAGCTTTCTATCTCTCCCTCTCGCCCCTCCAGCACTCCACCTATCTCTCCCATCTCTCTCTCTCTCTCTCTCTCTCTCCCCCTTCCGTCTCCCTCCCTCTCTCTCTCCATCTCTCCCTCTCTCTCTCTCTCTCTCTCTCTTCCTCCCTCTCTCTCTCCCTCTCTCCCTCCCTCTCTCTCTCTCTCTCTTCCCCTTCCGTCTCTCTCTCGCCCGCTTCCGTCTCGGGATTCCCGGGATGGCGGGACTGTCATATGCTGAGAGAATGGAGCAGCTGGGCTTGAACACTCTGGAGTTTAGAAGGATGAGAGGGCATCTCATTGAAGCATATGATTGTTAAGGGCTTGGACACGCTAGAGGAAGGAAACATGTTCCCGATGTTGGCGGAGTCCAGAACCAGGGGCCACAGTTTAACATCGATGTAAACATCCACATTTAGAACGGAGACGAGGAAACACTTTTTTCTCACAGAGAGTGGTGAGTGTGGAATTCTCTGCCTCAGAGGGCAGTGGAGGTGGGTTCTCTGGATGCTTTCAAGAGAGAGCTAGATAGGGCTCTTAAAAATAGTGGAGTCAAGGGATATGGGGAGAAGGCAGGAACGGGGTACTGATTGGGGATGATCAGCCATGATCACATTGAATGGTGGTGCTGGCTCGAAGGGCCGAATGGCCTCCTCCTGCACCTATTGTCTATTGTCTAAACATCTATATTACTAAATCTCTGATCTTGACCGCTTTTGGCCGACTGTGCTGCGATTTCCGAGAGAACGCCGCCACCTACGGCCGTCATTTTTGGCCACCTTGCTCAGAGCCCCCCCCCCCCCCCCCCGCCGTATGAGTGCAGAGGATTTTTTCCGTCTATGAAAAATGAGAGAGATATTAATGTTTTTACAAAATTCCCCATTCTGCTGCCCCCGCTGGCGGCAGGGGGAGGGACTATAAAGCCAGGAAGTGTCGTGCCTCACTCAGTCTCTGCCAGACCAGGAAGCGAGAGATTCACGGCTCTCTGAGCTACGAATAACACTGAACGCATGTCTACTCCACGGTGAGTCCCCTCGATGCGGCTGTAAAGTGGCTGCAGCCCTTTTTAAAAAAGTTTTTGTTCACAAAATGAATTTTGGTTGTCGGGTGTCTGCAGCCCAATTGTTTGCCTTGGCTTGGCTTTTAAAATCGTTGCAACAGTTGGATGCCTGCCCAAGCATCCATACGGCCCACAATGTCTATACTAGCCCTCTGGAAACCAGTACCTTCAGCCCGCAACACCCATACTAGCACAACAGACAGCCCCCCCCCCCCCCCCCCCCCCCCCCCCACTAGGGAGCAGTATTGGAATTGGTGGAGAGATGGAATATTGCGTTGGTGACCAGCCCTCCCGTGTGATGCTGGGACCCAACGGGTCCCACTTAGTCTAGTCTCTTATAAAAACAAATGTATCCACATGTCCACAAGCCTACAAGCCCTCACGCCTAAACACTTGTACACTCTCAGACAGGTGTACACACAGTAGATCCTACAAACTATCCAGGCATACCATCTGCTCCTTCACCACCTCCCACCCAGCTAACTCCAACATTAATATTTTACTCCAGATGATCACATCAAAGTCAGGGCATTGGAAAAGCTTTAGTCCATGACTCAGGGAGTCAGTCCAAAGGTGGCCATCCTATGGGGTACAGGCCTTTGTGAATTGAGCACATTACAGCTTGGTAGTGATCATCCTCTTCAAAGGTCAAAAACTTTATTTGCCATTTGTGCTTACACACATAGGAACTCTTGTGCGGTTATTCAAAGAGTCAAGTCAAGTCAAATTAAAAATTAAAAAGACACACAGAAGACACATAATCTATAAAAACATATACTACTCTAGAAATAAAAAAGAAAATGCCTAAAACCCTATATAAAGGGGAAAGTGAGAGCATTGTAACTTGCACAAACCCTATATCAGGACATCAGTTCATTTTGTTTTGTTTTGGCCAAGAGTCTCACTGTTGCAGGGAAGAAGCTCTTAAAAAAGCGTGTTCTGTTTGTGGCGATGCTGTCTGCTCGTCTGTGCCTGAGGTTGTATGTGCAGTTTTTGTGTTTGAGCAGGGAGTGAGCTGGATGTAGTGTGTCTCTGATGATTCTCTCTGCCCTTTTTTGACAGCGCTGTGTGTAGATTGTGTCCATGGAGGGGAGTTCCGTTCTGATAATCTTCTCTGCAGTCTTTATGACTCTTTGCAGAGCCTTCCTCTCTGTCTGTGTGGTGTTTCCATACCACACCGTGATGCCTGTGGTGAGGATGCTCTCTATCAGTCCTTTGTAGACCTGGGTGAGAGGGCGACAGTGCAGACCAGCTTTTCTGAGCAGCCTGATGAAGTACAGTCTCTGCTGGGCTTTTATCACTGTGGCTGCAGTGTTCAAAGTCCAGTTCAGATCTGATGTTACTTGTAATCCCAGGTATCTGGGATTCAGCGGCCCAAACCGCATCTCAGACAGATGTGAGAAGTCTCCCGACAAGATGAGTTCACAACCATGCTCACAATTAATGTTGCATACAATACTTCTGCAGCCACTTTGATTTTTATCAACAGTCACCCCCCAGATCACCATCTGTGCAGATGGAACACTTCTACAGATGCGCTGTGGAAAGTTTTATCGGGATACATCACTGCAGGGTTTGGCAACAGCTCCATCCAAGACCACAAGAAACCGCTGAGACTCGTGGAATCTGCCCAGACCATCGCACCAACCAACCTCGCTTCCATTGACCCCATCTACACTGCCCACTGCCTCGGCAAGGCCAGCAGCATAATCTCACCCTGGTCACTCTGTCTTCTCATCAGGCAAGAGGCACAGAAATGCAAAAACTCACACCTCCAGATTCAGGGACAGTTTCTTCCCAGCAGTCATCAGGCAACTGAACCATCCTATCAGCAACAAGAGACCAGTGCCAACCTACCATCTACCTCATTGGAGATGCCCACACTATCTTTAATCCGACTTTACTGGGCCTTATCTTGCACTAAACGTTTATCCCCTTTGCGTTTCGAGTTGGGACCCTTTAAGGGGGGTAATAGGAGAGGAGGAGGGGATGGGGCAACAGCTAGACAAGTAAGGAGGGGCTGATTGTCGGGGGGGGGGGGGGTTGGAGATGGTCACTAAGTTGGAGTAACTCGGCGAGTCAGGCAGCCTGGATCAGCTGGAGGAGAGGAGGAAAAGGGCAAGATGCTGGAATCCGATTAAGAAAAGAAAGGGAGGAGTGAAATGTTGAACCAGAGAGTGAGGTGGTGGGCAGATGGAAATGGGGACGGAGGGGAGGATCGGACAACTGGAGGAGATAGGGGTGGGTGATGAGCAGAAGAAGGTGGGGGGGAGTAGAAAGGAACTGGGTTGTGGGAGAGCAGAGTGGAAATAAAGGTGTATATGCGTGCGTGTGTGTATGTGCGTGTGTACGTGTGTGTGTGTGTTCAGAAGGGGAGAGTAAGGTGGGTTGGGGATGGAGGTTTATTTGAAATTGGAGAATTCCATGTTCATGCCATTGGGCTACAGGATACCCAAGGCGGAGGAGATGCTGTTGTTCCAGTTTGCATGTGACCTTGCTCTGGTGACGGAGGAGGCCCAGGAGTCCTCACCTTCCTTTCCTATCAGATTCTATCCTTTGCAGCGACTTAGTCTTTTTAATCCACCCTAACACTGAAGATGGACTCAAAGTGGTGGAGTAACTCTGCGGGTCAGGCAGCATCTCTGGAGAGAAGGAATGGGTGATGTTTTGGGTTGAGACCCTTCTTCAAGTCTGAAGGGTCTCGACCCGAAACGTCACCTATTTCAGGCAGCGTCTCCAGAGATGCTGCCTGAACCACTGAGTTACTCCACCATTTTCTGTTGATCTTCGATGTAAACCAGCTTCTGCAGTTCCTTCCTCCACCCTATCACTTGCTGGCTGTTCCCCTCATCTCCTACCAGCAATCTCTCCTCTACTCCTGTTTTGAATAAGGATAACAGCCCAAGATGTCATTTGTGCACTTCCCTCCACAGATGCTGCCTGACCTGCTGAGTTATTCCAGCACATTAGTTTTCACTCACAATTGAAATAGCTTTATGTGGCATTGAGGGGGAAAAGGCATGCTTCATAAGTTCAATAGGTAGACAAAATTGCTGGAGAAACTCAGCGGGTGCGGCAGCATCTATGGAGCGAAGGGAATAGGCAACGTTTCATGTTGAAACCCTTCTTCAGACTGATGTGGGGGTTGGGGGGAGGGGGGCGGGAAGAAGAAAGGAAGAGGAGGAGCCAGTGGGCTGAAGGAGAGCTGAGAAGGGGAGGGGAAAGTAGGGACTATCTGAAATTAGAGGAGGTCAATGTTCATACCGCTGGGGTGCAGACGGGAGGAGGTGCAAGTCAACCTCTTTTTCCAGGTGCGGCAGAGGTTCACCTGCATCTCCTCCAACCTCATCTATTGCATCCGCTGCTCTAGGTGTCAGCTGCTCCACATCGGTGAGACCAAGCGTAAGCTTGGCGATCGCTTCGCCCAACACCTCCGCTCGGTCCGCAATAACCAACCTGATGTCCCAGTGACTCAGCACTTCAACTCCTTTGTCTACCTTCGATTTTCCAGTATCTGCAATTCCTTCTTAAACACCATAAGTTCAACAGCCCAGTTTCTAGCCTATTCCTTATATATGTGACTTTAGTCATAAACCCTCCCGGTGTTAGTTTGCTACTGATCCATCTTCTGCTTGCACTAAAAACATTCAGTTTCTTTTCCCTGATGTTTGGTATTGATACATCCCATTTGTTTTATCCCTTGTACCTTGTAAGTGTATTGTTATAGCTTCCAGTTACTACAAAGGGATCGCACCTGGAGACATGAATTGTGCTGATCCCTCCACATTCCGTTGCCTTCCATTTCCAGACTCTGCAATTCCTTGCTTTTTACTCAATTTGTCTCCCGCGTGCAGTTTGCCCGGTGTGACTTGGGGCCTTTTGGGAGAAGATGCCCGAACTTGCAGATGCACTGATCAGTTTTGCATTCTCCCGTGTTGCTAACAAATTGCTGCCTATTGTTTGAAATCTCATTTGGGACTAAATCGGCTTTTTTTTGGAAGTTCAATTCCCCTCGTTTGCTCTCCTCGCTGATATTTGATGTGCGGTCAGCTCTAGATCAGAAATGCAAATTCCGCACCAGGTGCATTGCCAAAAACAAAAATCAATGCTCGCAGTTCACCACATTGCTTCTGATGAAGAAACCGGCACATCTGAAAGATGATCTGTGAAACAATCGCAAATCAATACAGTTAACGAGATTTAAAGAAAGGCATTGCTCCTTTTTGGGGCAGCGGTAGAGTTGTTGCATTACAGCACCAGAGACCCGGGTTCGATGCTGACTACGGGTGCTGTCTGTACGGAGTTTGTACATTCTCCCTGTGACCGCGTGCATTTTATCCGGGTGCTCCGGTTTCCTTCCACACTCTAAAGACTTACATGTTGATTGGCTTCGGTAAAAGATTATAAATAGTCCCCAGTGTGTAGCAGAGTGCTAGTTTACGGGGTGAACGCTGGTCGGCACGGCCTCAGTGGGCCTGAAGGGCATGTTTCCACACTGTATCTCTATAAGCTTTCAGAGACTTTATCCTCTAATGAATGCTTTGCTCTACCTAACACACGACCATGTATAACAAAAGTTGGATGGCTAAATATATGATACAACTTTCCATGTTTTGTCAAATGGCTGTGTGTTCCCCTGATGTTTTGGACTGTATTGCATCTTGCTGCACCTCTTGTGCGATACAATGACACAGACCCCACAAACTCCAATCATCTTTATATGTGGCTCTGAGTAAAATTAAAAGATTGGTAGAGACTAGCTCTATACTGAAGAAAGGTCTCGACCCAAAACGTCACCCATTCCATCACTCCAGAGATGCTGCCTGAGCCGCTGAATTACCCCACCAATTTTTGTCCATTATCAGCACATCCAATAGGTTGTGTAATCTACAGTGTGTTAACAATCGAAAATTGTCACGAAAATCATTACGTCCAATTTCTATCAATTTGTTGCAAGGGCGCGAAGGTTTGCATTCTTGTTCAGGCTAGAGTGACGATAGTTCATTGCATAAAAACGCTGTGCACAGTGACTTTATATGTCATTCCTGACGTGAAGTTGAACTGCGTTCCCCTTCCATCACCCCCACCACCCTCCCTCGATGAGAGGTGATCTCATTGAAACATATAAGATTGTTAAAGGTTTGGACACGCTAGAGGCAGGAAACATGTTCCCGATGTTGGGGGAGACCAGAACCAGGGGCCACAGTTTAAGAATAAGGAGTAAGTCATTTAGAACGGAGATGAGGAAACACTTTTTTCTCACAGAGAGTGGTGAGTCTGTGGAATTCTCTGCCTCAGAGGGCAGTGGAGGCAAGTTCTCTGGATACTTTCAAGAGAGAGCTAGATAGGGTTCTTAAAGATAGCGGAGTCAGGGGATATGGGGAGAAGGCAGGAACGGGGTACTGATTGGGGATGATCAGCCATGATCACATTGAATGGCGGTGCTGGCTCGAAGGGCCGAATGGCCTACTCCTGCACCTATTGTCGAGTGTCGAGTGTCGAGTGTCTATTGTCTAGTGTCTCTCCCATTTCAGTACATTCTTGGAATAAACAAAGATTTCTTGAAATTTCTAGCACAAGTTGAAGCGATGGGCAACTGGTGCTTGTGTAAGGAGATATTGGTTGATCATGGCAGAATTTAGAGGACTGGCCATCCAAACTATCATGATCCTAAGTAAATAGGAATGAAGGAACAGGGGGAAAGATGTTGACTACTATCTGTAAAGGCAGCTGGCCTTGTCCATGGGAAGAAAGGGAAGTTAACTAAATCTGTTAATTTACATTGTGCGGCATTTTACACTTTTTAAAGGATATAAAATTACATGGATTGAAGTCAGATTTACTTACAAATGTTTGCTTATCAGGCATGTTACCTATCCATGTTCTCCAGAGATGCTGCCTGACCCACTGAGTAACTCCAGCACTTTGTGTCTTTTTTTGGCAAACCAGCATCTGCAGTTCCTTGTGTCTAAAACAAAATAGCAAGCGTGCAAAAAAAACAACAAGTGGCTGGAGCAACTCTGTTGGTCAGGCAGCATCCGTGGAGGAAAAGGGATAGTTGACAATTCAGGTTGAGACTCAAGTTCAAGTTCAAGTGAATTTATTGTCATGTGTCCCTGATAGGACAATGAAATTCTTGCTTTGCTTCAGCACACAGAACATAGTAGGCATTGACTACAGAACAGATCAATGTGTCCATATACCATAATGTAAATATATACACACATGAATAAATAAACTGATAAAGTGCAAATAACAGATAATGGGCTATTAATGTTCAGAGTTTTGTCCGAGCCAGGTTTAATAGCCTGATGGCTGTGGGGAAGCAGCTGCTCCTGAACCTGGTTGTGGCAGTCTTCAAGCTCCTGTACCTTCTACCTGAAGGTAGCAGGGAGATGAGTGTGTGGCCAGGATGGTGTGGGTCTTTGATGATACTGCCAATGATGACTCTGCACATGTCCTCTGTCCATATCCTTCCATGGATGCTGCCTAGCCTTGCGCACTGATTTTGCTCCAGATTCCACACCGGCAGTCTCTTGTGTCTCCAATTTGTATGTGGCCTTCTCTCAAACCTATTACAGCCCTTCCACTGGGAGATTGCAGAAGCCCTTATGAGAGTACAAATGAAAACCAGCACATCTAGTTCAGATCATTAGGGATGCATATTCTGGATAACACAATTGTACGATGAGATAATGACAAATTTTGAAGGCACTGAGTGTTTGTGTGAGTGACTGGGCTATTATAACCAAGAGAAATTTAAGCAAGACCTGATATTGAATACAAAGCGTTTAAGAAGGAACTGCAGATGCTGGAAAATCGAAGGTAGACAAAAGTGCTGGAGAAACTCAGTGGGTGCAGCAGCATCTATGGAGCGAAGGAAATAGGCAACGTTTCGGGCCAAAACGTTGCCTATTTCCTTCGCTCCATAGATGCTGCTGCACCCACTGAGTTTCTCCAGCACTTTTGGCTACCTCTGATATTAAATACAGTTCTTTAGTTTTGCCTCCAAGAAGACATCCATAATCTGCCTTATTTTTTTGCCTGCAATCAGTCTGAAGAAAGTTTCCGACCTGACGCGTCATCTATCCATTTTCTCAAGAGATGCTGCCTGATCCGCTGAGTTACTCCAGCATTTTGTGTCTTTTGGCATAAACCGGCAGCTGGAGTTCCTTGTTATTGCATCAATAATCTGTCTGTCGAGTTTGAAGCATTCTGTGGAATATAGATGGTTTTTATTTATGCATTATACTGGGCTAAAGCCAGCCTTGGTCAATTGACCAAGGTGTGAAGAAAGTGGAAGGAATGACTGTGAAAGGACCTGGACAATCCTTTGAAAACCAGGATTGTCCAGGTAACAACAGTTAGAGACAGGAAAAAAAAATAATATATATAATCGGATGAAACAGAAAATAAAACCACATTTTCTTGGGAAGAAAGATAAAATAATCTTCGGAAGATATAAATTCCGTGTTCATTCGTGGCAAGTGAAATATGCCTGGACAGGTAGTGTAGATAACAGTGTTCAAAAGGGAACTGCAGATGCTGGAATATCGAAGGTACACAAAATTGCTGGGGAAACTCAGCGGGTGCAGCAGCATCTATGGAGCGAAGGAAATGGGCGACGTTTCGGGCCGAAACCCGAAACGTCGCCCATTTCCTTCGCTCCATAGATGCTGCTGCACCCGCTGAGTTTCCCCAGCAATTTTGTGTACCTAGTGTAGATAACAGCTGAGCACTCTTGGACCAATTTGCAATGTTTCCTGTTTAGTTTATATGTTTAGTGCCCACAATATGGTCATGTCCTTCTTCTTGCATATGGCGTGCACAGCCTAAAATTGTCGGACAACTTGTACTATTTGATCTTATTTGACTGTGCACGCTGGGTTGATTGCATTAGTCAAAACAGGGCAGACCACGTGAAGGTTGCAATCTTCCACCCCTGGTCTTGTCCAAAGACAATGGAGTGTAGCCACTCTGTAGATCATCTCTATTCAGTCTTTGCGGGAGAGCCTAAGCTTCTAGTCACATATTGCATTAATCCTCCAAGATGAACCCACTCTGTCCCCCTCAGCCTTTGGCTTTCTTTAAACCCCAATGTCAGCTTGAAATAACACCTCATTTTCTTCCGGAGTACATTGCAACCTTCAAGATATAATATTGAATTGAATAATTTTGGGTAACCACTCTTTTGACTCTCTCTACACATTGTGACTGGACCATTGTTTCTGTTTTTCCCCCCTTTCTTTCTCTGGCTGACAGTTAAAACTAAACTATCACCTTACTTTAGTTTTCTTATTATTGTCAATACTTTTTGCTGCGTGCTATCCAGTCAATAAAAATACTATATTTGATGACAATCAAGCCGTCAGCAGCGTACAAATACTGGGCAGGGGAAATAACATTCATAGAAACATAGAAAATAGGTACAGCAGGAGGAGGCCATTCGGCCCCTTCAGCCAGCACCGCCATTCATTGTGATCATGGCTGATCATCCCCTGTCAATAACCCGTGCCTGCCTTCTCCCCATATCCCTTGACTCCACTAGCCCCCAGAGCTCTATCTAACTCTCTCTTAAATCCATCCAGTGACTTGGCCTCCACTGCCCTCTGTGGCAGGGAATTCCACAAATTCACAACTCTCTGGGTGGAAATTTTTTTTTCTCACCTCAGTCTTAAATGACCTCCCCTTTATTCGAAGACTGTGGCCCCTGGTTTAGTGCAAGATAAAATCCGATTATAGATATTTGAAGACATTTGACTGATAACTGATCAGTCTTCTCACCAGCTAGAATGTAGAGTTGATCTCCCATCTACCTCATTGGAGACCTTGGAGCTATTTTTAAACTGACTTTATCTTGCATTAAACATTATTCCCTCTACCCTGCACCTGGACTCTGTGGACAGCTTGAATGTAACCATGGACAGTGACACCAGACAGTGGATGTCCTTGTCTATCACAGACCTGTCCTCTGTTCTCTCCTCCACAATCTCCTCTTGAACTTAAAACTACAATTGTTCTGATGAAGGGCCATTGCCCTGAAATATTGCCGATCTGTTTCTCTCCCCACTGATGCTGCTTGACGTTTTGAGTGTCTGCACCATCTTCTGCTTTTGTTAACAGATTTTCCTCATGGCATATTCAATCCACAATTGAAGCTCAAAGAAAAAGGAAATGCAGCGGGGGATATAATTGGTTCCTTTGTGTTGTATTGTAGGCGAAAACAGTCTTGGTCCTTGTATTTTGCAAATTTACTGCAGATAAATACATCCTCTCAATGTGTCGAGTGGCTGAAATAGCACTGTATTATGTGTATGACTTTACCTCATTCAGTTTACATCATTCACAACTGCATTACTGGGAACCTTACAACTCTATACAAAAACGTTAGATTTAAGATGTGATTAAAGTAGACATGAATGCCCAGTTGCATGGAGCAGATCACTGTCCAGGGTCAGAACTTAATAATTATTGCATCTGTTTTCTCTGGTCTCTCATGGTCTGTTTATTGCTTGTGCATGAAGTATTATAGCTGCAAAGTTTTGTTCCAAATAAATATTTGTTATTAAATATCAGATGGCATTTAAGGTAACTGTGGTGCTGACCAGAAAGCACCGTGGCCTTTTGAGATTCAGATATAAGTAAATGAATTGAGAGTTTTCCTAATTTCTTTGTTGTATTGGCAACTACTTGGCTTGTGATGGCAATGATGCAAATGAACATTGGGAGCTGAGTAAGATATTCTACTGCATTCTACTGCCAACAGAGAACTATTAATTGATGCTGAGTGCAGCATGGTGTATAACCTTGCCAGAAAGGTGGCGCAGCGGTAGAGTTGCTGCCTTACAGTGCTTGCAGCGCTGGAGATCCGGGTTCGGTCCCGATTACGGGTGCTATCTTTACGGAGTTTGTACATTCTCCCCGTGAACGCATGGGTTTTCTCCAGGATCGTCAGTTTCCTCCCTCACTTCAAAAAAGTTGAGGTTTGTTGGTTAATTAGCTTGGTATAAGTGCAAATTGTCCCTAGTGTGTGTATAGGATAGTGTAATGTGTGCGGGGATCGCTGGATGGTGCGGACTCGGTGGGCCAAGGGGCCTGTTTCTGCGCTGTAAAAATAAAATATACTAAACTAAAAAAACCATGAGTCAGTTTATTATTGCCATGTGTACCGAGATACAGTGGAAAGATTTACGCTGCATGCTACCCATCAAATCAGATAATAAAAATAAATACAATCAAGTTTTACACAAGTACAACAGGTAGAACGAAGTAAAGTACCAGAGTGCAAAATATAGAGGCTCAGTATCGTAGCATAACAGTTCCAGAGAAAAAGTGCAACATCTATAATGAGGCAGGTTGGAAGGATTGCAGGATGCAAATTTTAGCCATGACAAAACTTTTTAGCTAAGGTTACTGAGGGTCAAATCTTCCAGAGCAATAACTTCAGATTTTTATATTGTGATCCTCAGTGCTCTCAGCATTCATGTTATAAGGATGGAGCAAGAACAGTCTAATGATGCATTGTTACAGGGTAGGATTTCCACAAAGTATTTCACTCAAGGCGAATTTGTGATTTCTGCTGCAGAGAAGAACAGGTGTGTTGCCCAAGGTGCAGTAGCAAATAATGGCAGTACACAAGGTATACATCAGTCGTTAGACATTCTTCTCACAAGCAAAGAATAGATGAAGAATAGGAATGAATCTTCAAGGAGCAAAGGGGATCAGACTTAACAACAGGAGAGCATTTTGTAATGGAGGCTTGCAACTTGCACAGGGCAGTTTTAATTGTGTGAAAGTTTTGAGATTGGGTATCGACAAGCATTCCTACATCCCCTCAATAATTAATCGGTTATTCTTTTGAAATGGGGTTGCTGCGGAAAGATGAAATTTATTTTTTCACAGCTTGGTAAATCATTTTTTTTTCTTGCATTTGCACTGAAATTTCTTTACACTCATTCCCATGAAGGAATAAATCTATCCAATCGACTCCTGTGCGAAACGACTTTCCAGACCAGCTCTGTTTCTCTCGCCACTGGTGCTATTTGGCTTGCTGTGTGCTTCCAGCATTTTCTGCTTTGGTTTGGGCTTCCAGTGTCTGCAGTTTTTATTTTTGAGCCACATATCCTTAAGTTGTCGGTTCACAAAAATGCTGGAGAAACTCAGCGAGTGCAGCAGCATCTAACGAGCGAAGGAAATGGGCAACGTTTCGGGCCGAAACCCTTCTTCAGACTGATGTAACTTGTTATTGATAAAGGGTCCGTAGCAATTCTCCTCAGGGTGAACTCATCCTCAGTGGAGGCACCAAGAACTAAATTTCATACCCTTGTGCTCATTTTCTAACTCATACATGATGGCCTTGAAAGAAACTCAAATAACCTTTTTGTTGTCAACTGCAGAAGAATACTGGAGCTAGATAGATGATTTATAAAAACACACAGAACTCCAAAAACCTCAGAATATGACAACACCGTTAACAACAGCTAGATCTAGATATCTGTTATTATCAGTGCAACATAAAAGATCTTCAGCATTTTGGTTACGTTTACTGCTGGTAATATGAATTTACTTCATTTTGCAATTGTGGATCAATGTGGATGATGCATCTCCGAGGTCAGCATCTTCCAGTTTTTAATTCCGTTATTTTCTTTCACAAAGCCGCACAATCAGGTTTAAAATCACGGACAATTTAGAAATATTAAGATCCAAGGAACTGCAGATGCTGGTTTACAAAAAAAAAAGACACAAAGTGCTGGAGTAACTCAATAGGTCGGGCAGCATCTCTGGAGAACATGGATATGTGATGTTTCGGGTCGGGACCTTTCTTCAGGCTACCTTTGAAGGGTACTGAACCAAAGCGTCACCTATCCATGTTCTCCGGAGGTGCTGTCTGACCCATTGAGTTATTGCAGCATTTTGTGTCTTTTTCATTTATATTAAGAGCTTGGCTGAGGTAACGAATGTAGAGCGTTCATTACTTTCAACACGACACATTGACAATTAAGCATGTGTAATCAACAGAGTCTAAAACTCCTGTTAGATTTGAGTGTTCTATTGAATATTCACACTTTTTCCGTATATAATAAAACGACACATTCTATCTTTGCTTTATTTATTTTTTTAAAACATATTTAATATTCCCTAATGTTGCAATCAGAAGTGTAATGACCTCTATTAGATATTTCCACCCTGAGGAAAAAGGTTTTGACTGTCTACCCTCTCCCCCCCCCAGTTTTCACTGCAACTTATTCTCCGCACAATCCCATCGGCACCTCTGACATTGTGTGTGTCTCTCAATTACACATTGGCAGCATTTTACATTGGCCACTTGACCTCCCAGCTTCCAAGATGACGCCCAATCCAGGCGACTATTTGCTTGCTAGTCACAGAAGCAGATCTACAATCACATATTACAATCGCTCCACACTTTTAAATCTCTATTCCTGCAGTAACGTTTCACACCCTTCCCACTCCCTCTTCTCCCCCTCTCCCATTGGGCAAAAGGTATAGAAATGAGAATGCCCACCTCCAGATTTAGGACCAGTTTTTCCCCAGCTGTTATCAGGCAACAGAATCATCCTATCTCAACGAGGGAGCAGTCCAGAACTAACGACCTCATTGGTAACCCTCAGACTATCTTTGAGTGGACTTTACTGGCTTTACCTTGCACTAAACGTTATTCCCTTATCATGTATTGATACACTGGCCCCATTGTAACCATGTGTTGTCTTTCTGCTGACTGGATAGTACGCAACAAAGGTTTTTCACTGTACTTCGGTACACGTGACAATGAACTAAACTGAACTGAATTACCGACCAGCGTGTGTTTGTGATGTGGGAGGAAACACTGGCAATAAACACAGTTAGAAGGGGGAACATGCAAACGCCACAAAGTCAATTCTGGAAATTAGGACTGAACGTGACCTGCTTGGAACTGTGTTTTTCTAGTTATTCTACAGGAACTTGTTTTAGTGGGTATCTATTTTCCCTACCTAACAGTGGCTGAATTAACAAGTTATTCTGCAAATGTGTGGGGGAATTTAAAAACAAAACGCCATCGTGCCACTAGTCAGCGGGCATGAGTGAGTTATGATTTTGCTTTTTGCAGACCTGAAACCTAATGTAACTAATCTAAATTCCCATGAGTATTGGCATCCAGCTGGAAACTTCACTATATTGTTCAAATGAATCACGGAACGCTGTCTGCTGTTGTCACTGGTGAAGGATATGCTGCCTTTGGATGAGTAGTTTTAATTCTTTGCTTTGAGAAATGCAAGATGAGTAGCCCGACACAAAACGTCAAGGATACACATATATGGCTGAAATGGACAATCTCTCCGTCCTATCAATGCAGTCATGCTTTCATTGAATATTTGTCAAGTGAATATTTGATACCTTTTTTAATACTCAGTGATTTACATGATTAGCAACACCGGGTACAGTAGAATGTAAAAGGAAAATTGTGTATGGAGGAACAGCAGATGCTGGTTAAAACCAAAGAAAGCTGGAGTTACTCAGTGGGTCAGGCAGCATTTCTGGAGAAAAGGAAGAGTTGACTTTTTGGGTTTCCTTTTCTCCAGACACCTGTTGAGTGACTCCAGCTTTCTGTGTCTGTAAAAGGAAAATAGTTTGAAGTCCTGACTTCATCTAACCTTCAACTCTAGTGTGGAAACAGGTCCTTCGGCCCAACTTGCCCACACCGGCCAACATGCCCCATCTGCATTTGGCCCGTATCCCTCGAAACATATCCTATCCATGTACCTGTCCAAATGTTTTTTGAATGTTGTGATAGTACCTGCCTCAGCTATCTCCTCCGGCACCTCGTTCCATATATCCTTTGGGAAAATAAAAAAGTTACCCCTGGGGTTCCTATTAGATCTTTCCCCCCCTCACCTTAAATCTACTGTATGTCCTCTGGCTCTTGATTCTTTGCTCTCTATCCATTTTCGGGAATTCCATGATGCTTAATTGTTGCCTCGACTTATGATCCAACCCTGATGGCTTTCTTGATATTGAGGCCCTAATGCACACCCAACTCCGAATGATAGTCCCAATCCTCCAGCATTTTGCTTCCTTCCCCCTCTTCCCCCATTTCACCCCCCCCCCCAAACACCAGGAGGGTTGTATATTGAAGGAAAAGCCTTTGAGTATGTAGGGCATGTTCAATGGCACACAATGCCTGAGGACGAATACACAGTGGAATTTTGATGCACTGACTCCTTGGGGGAAATGAGTTTGTTTGGACTGTTGTGTGCTGTGCATTTTAATATGTGAATCGTGGCACTGAAGAATTTATGGGCCAATGTATCTCTGACTAATTAGTTTGTTGTCCCTGAGCTGTGGAATGAGAAAATGTTTCCCAGGCTATGCATTGTTTTACAAGCTTGGCACATGTAGTCAGAGATAGGACATACCTTGGCTCTGAAGAAGGTGGTCAACCCACAACGACAGAGATGCTGCCTGTCTCGCTGAGTTACTCCAGCTTTTTGTGTCTATCTTTAGAGATAGGACATAGTTGGTCGGAATTTACTCATTGGACTAGGATTGCCAACCATGTCATCTCTGGGTGCCCGCTCTAACACCCACCAAATGGAGCTCAGGGCCTGGCGGACATTGACGCCAACAGAGGCAACAACCTGGCTTGAGATCTAACTATTCCTTTGGTTTATGTTTCATTCGTAAGAAGAAGGATCAGGATTGACTTCAGGAGAGTGGTGATCTGACATACCAGTCATGATAAAAGGGACCAGAGACCAAATAGACTGAAGCAGTGATGAATGAAGCATAGTTCTTTGAAAAGATCATGAAAATAAGATGTGAGGAGAGATGCAAGGAAAAATATAAGATATAAGATATAGCAAAGTATAAGATATTAGCTATCTTATAATAAGCAATATATTAATAGGCATATAACGTAAATGTCATGGTGGATTAGAGTCCAGAAAGGATAGACTTGTTTTTAGTTTTTAGAGATACAATGTGGAAACGAGCCCTTTGGTCCACTGAGTCCTCGCTGACCAACAATCGTCCATACACTAGTTCTATCCTACGCACCAGGATCAGTAAGTTCACAGATCAGTAAGTTCTCAGATGCCAATTAACCTACAACCTGCTCGTCTTTGAAATGTGGGAGGAAAGCAGAAAACCCACGCAGTCACGGGGAGAGCTTACAAGCTCCGTAGAGACAGCAGCGATTGTCAGGATCGGACTCGGGTCTCGGGCGCTGTAAGGCAGCAACTCTACCGCTGCCCCACTACGCAGTTGCTGCCTTTCTCTGAATAAGGTTGCATTTAAAGTTCTGTCTGACGAAAGCTGAGAGCGGAGATGAAGTTCGCGCAGAATGTTGCAGACTGATCAAAATGCCAATATCACTGTCAGGACCTTCACCAGTGACACCCAAATGAAAAACGGGATCAATCAATCAATCACGTTCTGTAACCAATTTGTTTTTCCCCCACATGATAACAATGATCATATTTTAAAAGACTTCATCTACAGTGAATCATTTTAGGATATTCGGAAATCATGAGATGTATTAGATGAATGATAATCCTACCTTCCTTCACCACGTTTCAATGTTACCCAATTCTCAAGCACATTTTGTAAGCATCAATCTCACTGTAGGGGAAGGGCTGATTAAAATCTAAATTTTAACTCATTTCATTGTCGTGGTACTGTTAAGGGCCTGTCCCACTTATGTGTCCTTGGCACGCAAATTTCGCGACCTTGTGGTCGCGTTGAGGCACACGGGCATTGTATGGCTGCGTGGGGCCGGTCCCACTGAGCAGCGCGGAGGGGTATGTAGTTGTGCGTGACATCGCGCGGGGCTCTGAAATTTTTGTAGTGAACGAAATCTTCACGCGCCAACGGCCTGTCGTGGAACTGACAGCCAAAGTGGGACAGGCCCAAGACCCTGGCGTGACGCAACGTCTCACCTCCAACAGCAGCAGAAGCAGGGAAACGATCGCCAAACTCTGCCTGGGGCTCACGGCCGTTGCGGTCCGGATCCGCCCCCACCTACTCCCAGAGCAGGGCCAAGGAAAATTGAAGATGGACACAAAGCTGGAGTAACTCAGCGGGACCGGCAACATCTCTGGAGAGAAGCAATGGGTGACGTTTCAGGTCAAGACCCTTCTTTTCAGACTGAAGAAGAGTCTCGACACGAAACATCACCCATTGCTTCTCTCCAGAGATGCTGCCGGTCCCGCTGAGTTACTCCAGCTTTGTGTCCATCTTCAAATGACGTCACGCACTCCAGACGGCTGTGCTTATGCATGTAATCGCGCCCGTCCTTCACAGGACCGTCTCGGCTCAACGCGACCACGAGGTCGCGTAATTTGCGCGCCAAGGACACGTAAGTGGGACAGGCCCTTTAATCTCTTCCTGCACCTCTGCACCTTAACCTCTCTATTAAAACTGTTGCCTTTTTCTACATTGTTCGAAGTCCCCTTAAAGTGACCCCTTCATATATTTTCCAAGTCTGAGCTTTCTCCTAAAGATTATTACCCAGAGTTGAACACTATACTCAATTGGAGTGTGTAAGTAGGAAATAGGAAGATAGTAAGTAAATAGGAATTACAGATGCTGGTTTACACCGCAGATAGACACTAAATGCTTCAGTACCTCAGTGGGTCAGGCAGCATGTCCGAAGAAAAGGAACAGGTGACATTTCGAGACCCTTGTTCAGACCTGATCAGAGTTTTAGAGAGAGCTCGGAGCTGGGGCAGCAGCAGCGGCGACCCGGCCTCGGAGCTGGGGCAGTGTTCCGGCGGCAGCGGCCACCTGACCCGACCGCGGGCCCAGTGTCGGGAGCTCACAGGTCACAGGTTGGTGACCTGTTCTCCGGAGCTCCCGCAACAACAGCTGCGTCCGCTGGACTGGAGGGCGGCAGCTTCGGCAGCTTCGACCACCCCGGGCCGCGGAGTTGAACCGGCCCGTTCGCAGAGCTCGGATTCAGCCGCGGGACTGACATTACTTACCATCGCCCCGCGGGGTCACAACATCTGAAGCCTGGATCGCCTCGGCACAGAGGGAGAATAAGAAGGGAAGATACAAAGACTTAAGACTTTTGCCTCCATCATAGTGAGGAGGTGCCTGGTGAACTCACTGTGGTGGATGTTAATTTGTGTTTATTGTGTGTTTTTGTCATTTTGTACTATATGTAGGACTGCAAGGCAACGACATTTCGTTCAGACCGCAAGGTCTGAATGACAATAAAGGCTACTTTGACTTTGACTTTGATGTAAAATTTTCCTGTGTTCCCCTTTGCCTCTGTTAATAAAACAAAGGAACTTGTATATTACCTTCATAAAAAAAATTTCAATTTGTCTTGCCATCTTTAAAGACGCAAGTCCATAAACCCTCAAATCTCTCTCTGCCTGATAGGCATCAAGAATATCTAATTAAGTTTATACAGCCTCTCCGTGTACTTCTCAACTAAAGGTGGATTACAGAAAGGAATGTTAATAGGGTGTGTGCAGAAGAGAAGATATGACTTGGAGCAGAAATGCTAAAAGATAATTAAAAGCCAAATTATGATTTAAAAAACCCCACATTAGTTATCCTCCAGATATGTTCAGTGCGTGTGACAAACTCCAGATGGGCAGAGTATTGCCTACACCATTGACATGTATGGGAAACTGCATATTTATCCACAGATTAGCTGGGTTCTACTATGCATGCTAATTGTTGAACTACATAATCAGGGATAATAAGCTCTGTAGGTTCTCATGATTTTTTTTGTTGAAGACTTTACTGAAATATTTTTGCATGATTTCCATTTACCAGGAACTTGTATCATAAAATGGAGGAGTAAATGGTGGTAATCACCATAGAAAGGTCAGGCAGACTTTCAGCTCCATCAACCCTTTGCCCAGGTGACGAACATGAAAATGGGGCAGCATGATGGAGTTGCTGCCTTACAGCGCCGGAGACACAGGTTCGATCCTGACTACGGGTTCTGCCTGCACACAGTTTGTAAATCCTCCCCGGGACTGCGTGGGTTTTCTCCGGGTGCTCCGGTTTCCTCCCACATTCCAAAGACGTACAGGTTTGTAGGTTGTTTGGCTTCGGTGAGGTGTAAAAATTGCCCCCAGTGTATAGGACAGTGTTAAGGGCCTGTCCCACTTAGGCCACTTTATCAGGCGACAGCCCACGTTGCCGGGTGCTGACTTCGGTGAATTCAAGTGGCGGCAGCCTACGTCATGCTACGTCAACTGGCGACCGTATCGGCGTCACGAGAAGTCACGATGTGTCATTTGAAAAAAAGTGCGCGCTCCACCTGTCTTCAGTTGATGCCGTCAGGGTCGTAGCTTGTCGTAACGTGTTGCGGGCTGACCGGTTGTCGTGGGCTGTCGTCTATATTGTCGTAGGCTGTTGTGGGTGTTGTCGTGGGTTGACATCACGTGTCGTGAAGAATTGGGATTCCAGTTGTCGTACCTTGACGCCGACCAGGTGGCAGCCTGTCATAGACATTGTCGTAGGGGGTCGGTTTCTCGGCATCACGCCAGGACAGTGACTGTCGCCGAAAAAGTCGCCTAAGTGAGACATAGAAAATAGGTGCATGAGGAGGCCATTCGGCCCTTCGAGCCAGCACCGCCATTCATTGTGATCATGGCTGATCGTCCCCTATCAATAACCCGTGCCTGCCTTCTCCCCATATCCCTTGACTCCACTAGCCCCTAGAGCTCTATCTAACTCTCTCTTAAATCCATCCAGTGACTTGGCCTCCACTGCCCTCTGTGGCGGGGAATTCCATAAATTCACAACTCTCTGGGTGAAAACGTTTCTTCTCACCTCAGTCTTAAATGACCTCCCCTTTATTCTAAGACTGTAGCCCCTGGTTCTGGACTCGCCCAACATTGGGAACATTTTTCCTGCATCTAGCTTGTCCAGTCCTTTTATAATTTTATGTTTCTGTAAGATGTCCCCTCATCCTTCTAAACTCAAGTAAATACAAGCCGAGTCTTTTCAATCTTTCCTCATATGACAGTCCCGCCATCCCAGGGATCAATCTCGTGAACCTACGCTGCACTGCCTCAATCACAAGGATGTCCTTCCTCAAATTAGGAGACCAGAACTGTACACAATACTCCAGATGTGGTCTCACCAGAGCCCTATACAACTGCAGAAGAACCTCTCTACTCCTATACTGAAATCCTCTTGTTATGAACCGAAATCCTCTTGTCATGAAACTGAAATCCTCTTGTTATGAGGATCATGTTTAGTGTATGAGGATCGCTGGTCAGCGCGGACACGATGGGCCGAAGGGCCTATTTCCATGCTGTGTCTCTAAACTAAACATAACTATATATCTGTATATCCACAGGTCATTTCTGACAAAGAGCATTGGTATCATTGTGGATTATCTTCCCTGGTGCTTTCTGTCTCCGTACTGTCTCCTTTCCTTATCATGTCTCTCTCATTCTGTGTCCTTTGGTTTTGCATTTACTATTGACTTTCTCTCTTGCTGTTTGCTTCCATTCCCTATCCTTGTTTTTCAATGTGTCACAATTTTACTGACCTCTCTCTCAGAATGACAAGCAACTCCCCCCAAAAATAAAGATTTCTTTGTTCATTCAGATGCTGGCAACTGTCTTTGAGATAATTGAACTATTTTCTGAGCCATCAGCTCTCTCACGGTACACAGTTTGCATTGTACAATCGCATTTAATCTTTGGACATTTTCTTGATCATTTGGTGGCTTCGAACCTCCCTGCTCATTCTTTGAATGCACTAGAAGGTGATCAAATCTCGCAGATACTTCCGTTTCCCATTTCCTTCTTTAGAGAAATATGAGATTTTGGGGATCTTAATAATCACATAAGTCGTTGTAGATATAGAACCACTTACAAGTCAGTAATACATTTGGAATTCATTTCCTGTTGCAGTTCATGGCAGTCATTGCTATTGATTAGTCCTTGATAATAAAAGTACAATATCAGAATGGAAACAACAAAAAAAAATGTTTGCCCCTTTGTCAATTTTCTCCCAATCTCTTTCTTCAATACATACTTTAAAAAAAAAAATGCAATTACCTTTTACCAGAATCTGTTATCATCTCCTGCACAAAAATTATTTTCAAACGTATAGAATTCTCAGCTTTCTGTGTTTTTTTTGGTCCTTGTTCATGAACTAAACTCCACAGAAACCAAGGAGCCGGATGGAGGTGGTCGTTACATATTAAAAAAAATAACTTTAAACCGAAACCAAGTCAAACTGCAATGAAGACATTTTTCCCCATTCCTTTCTGAAAGGACTGATTAATGGGGAGCGATAGAGATCTACTTAACAAAGAAGGTAATTGTTCTAGTTTTGCATGAAATATATGCACTGAAGATCGCTTTCATAATTAGTTTTCAGGAACTAGATAATGTAATATTATGATTTGTGATGATCACAATGATAAGAATGAACAAATCTACCATAGAGAAATAATGGTGTCCTTTCTGAACAAATAATGGGCATGTAAATCACTTATCTGCTTAATTTAGTGAATGGCACTCATTACTGGGGGTGGGCTGAGGTTTATGGCTAATGGCATGATAACTTCATCTTTGAATAATTGGTTTCTCTGCCACGAATAATATCAGACCAAGATAATGGTATATTAGATTTTATATTTAATTTCCTATTTTGTTGGTGTTGTGAAAGAGGCTGCATTTACATGTAATGTTAAAATTGTACAAGGCATTAGTGAGGCCAATTCTGGAGTATGGTGTACAATTTTGGTCACCAAATTATAAGAAAGATGTCAACAAAATAGAGAGAGTACAGAGGAGATTTACTAGAATGTTGCCTGGGTTTCAGCACCTAAGTTACAGAGAAAGGTTGAACAAGATAGGTCTTTATTTTTTGGAGCGCAGAAGGTTAAGGGGGGACTTGGTAGAGGTCTTTAAAATTATGAGAGGGATAGACAGAGTTGACATGGATAAGCTTTTTCCATTGAGAGTAGGGAAGATTCAAACAAGAGGACATGATTTGAGAATTAAGGGACAAAAGTTTAGGGGTAACATGAGGGAGAACTTCATTACTCAGAGAGTGGTAGCTGTGTGGAATGAGCATCCAGTGGAAGTGGTGGAGGCAGGTTCGATTTTATCATTTAAAAATAAATTGGATAGGTATATGGACGGGAAAGGAATGGAGGGTTATGGTCTGAGTGCAGGTAGATGGACATAGGTGAGATTAAGTGTTCGGCACGGACTAGAAGGGCCGAGATGGTCTGTTTCCGTGCTGTAATTGTTATATGGTTATATGGTTATAGACTGTAGCTGATATTTTCCAACTTATTGTATGGAATTTCCTGTAAAATGGTCACAGTTCCTGAGCTTGTGGTGCTTTCTTCAGTCAGAAATTGCAGGATTTTAACCCAACACTAATGAACAAACTGTGGTATGCTTCTAAGTCATGGCATGTCTCATATTCGGTTGGGGCAATGTTGCAATTAATGGTCAAAATAAATCAAATTGCTGGAGGAACTTGTGGAAGGAAATGGATAGATGGTGCTTCGGGTTGAGACCCTCCAAAGAAGGGTCCTGACCTAAATGTTGACTGTCCATTTGTGTACAAAATCATCAGCGGAATAGGTCAGGCAAGTGCACAGAGTCTTTTGCCCAGAGTAGGGGAATCGAGAACCAGAACACATAGGTTTAAGGTGAGTGGGGGAAAGATTTAATGGGAACTGGAGGAGTAATTTTTTTCACACACAGGTTGGTGGGTGTATGGAACGAGCTGCCAGAGGAGGTAGTTGAGGTAGGTATCATTGCAACTTTTAAGAAACATTTAGACAGGTACATGGATAAGATAGGTTTAGAGGGATATGGGCCCAAAGCAGGCAGGTGGGACGAGTGTGGATGGGGCATGTTGGTGTGCGTGGGCAAGTTGGGCTGAAGGGCCCGTTTCCATGCTCGATGACTCTATTTCCTTTCACAGATGCCGCCTGACCCATTGAATTTCTCTGGCAGTTTTTTTTTTGCTCAAGATTCCAGCATCTGCACTCTCTTGTGTCTCCTTTGTGATTAATGGTGTTCCCGAGATATTGCTGCATTTGTCTACCTTGCTCTAAAAGGCCACAAATTATCTTCATAGAGTCATAGAGTGATACAGTGTGGAAACGGGCCCTTAGGCCCAACTTACCCACACCAGCCAACATGTCCCAGCTACACTAGTCTCACCTGCCTGTGTTTAGTCCATATCCCTCCAAACCTGTTCTATCCATGTACCTGTGTTTAAGAAGGAACTAAGAAGATGCTGGAAAATCGAAGGTAGACAAAAGTGCTGGAGAAACTCAGCGGGTGCAGCAGCATCTATGGAGCGAAGGAAATAGGCAACGTTTCATGCCGAAACGTTGCCTATTTCCTTCGCTCCATAGATGCTGCTGCACCCGCTGAGTTTCTCCAGCACTTTTGTCTTCCTATCCATGTACTTGTCTAACTGTTTCTTAAACGCAGGGATAGTTCCAGCCTCAACTACCTCCTCTGGCAGCTTGTTCCATACACCCACCACCCCTTGAGTGAATCATGTTTATCATTGGTGATATAGGTGACGATTTAATCTGTTCGTATTGCATTCTTGCATTTGTTATTCTCACTGCAACATTGAACAGTTTTAGCATGAATAAAAGAATGCCATTGTTAATTGACAAGACAGTGCATACATTAGGAATCTGCTGTGGGACTGCTCTGCTAATGTTGTGGTAGCAGCCTCCAGCCTTGTCAGGCAAACAGTGCTTGCTGCAACTGACTGGATCTTCAGATCACCATTTTATAATAATAATAATAATAATGGATGGGATTTATATAGCGCCTTTCTAATACTCAAGGCGCTTTACATCGCATTATTCATTCACTCCTCAGTCACACTCGGTGGTGGTAAGCTACTTCTGTAGCCACAGCTGCCCTGGGGCAGACTGACGGAAGCGTGGCTGCCAATCTGCACCTACGGCCCCTCCGACCACCACCAATCACTCACACACATTCACACACAGGCAAAGGTGGGTGAAGTGTCTTGCCCAAGGACACAACGACAGTATGCACTCCAAGCGGGATTCGAACCGGCTACCTTCCGGTTGCCAGCCGAACACTTAGCCCATTGCGCCATATGTGGTCCCTAAATCTCGCACTTTAAGTAATGCAGTAATCATGAGTCAGGTATGTTGCCTTTTAACCAGAAACTCACTGTGAAGGACCGTCGATTGAAGTTAATAACTATATTAGTGCATGGAATCGCCAATTTCCTTTCAAAGGAAGTCTTTGAAAAATGTGTAAAGCCTCCAAGCAACTGTTTCTGCAGATCCTCTCATGAATAATCTCCAGTAATAACATTTGAATAGACTGGAACGTTGATGTCTAAAAGATAATTGGAAGAAGTGACACTCAAACGTTCTTCTATGACTCTGGGTACGGTAATAGAACTGGCAATGGAAATTAAGCCGTCAGGACAAAAGGCTAACTTTTTACTGTAGGCTTTTGACTGCAGTATTAAATGCAATGCTGAAAGGAATGATCCATGGTGTGTTATACGTACAATCAACAATTGAACATCAAGTAATTTGGATAGATAGTACCACCGCACAGTAAAATGGCATTGATTTTTAAAATAGAGTTCAGAACCATGTTACAAGCTTACGGTTGACTGGGATAGACAATAGGTACAGGAGTAGGCTATTCGGCCCTTCGAGGCAGCATCGCCATTTTCACACAGTGGTGAATCTCTGGAATTCTCTGCCACAAGGTAGTTGAGGCCAGTTCATTGGCTGTATTTAAGAGGGAGTTAGATGTGGCCCTTGTGGCTAAAGGGATCAGGGAGTATGGAGAGAAGGCAGGTACGGGATACTGAGTTGGATGATCAGCCATGATCATATTAAATGGCGGTGCAGGCTCGAAGGGCCGAATGGCCTACTCCTGCACCTATTTTCTATGTTTCAATGTGATCATGGCTGATCATCCCCAATCAGTACCTCGTTCCTGCCTTCTCCCCATATCCCCTGACTCCGCTATCTGCTAAATTTGAAATCTTTTCATGAAGACTGTCAGCGGTTGAGAAGCTTAGGTCATTGAGATGGTTTAAAGTAGGATGGTATCTTTCCTCAGTTTCCAGTCCGGTTAGAGTCTCTGGTTTAGTTTAGATTAGAAATACAGCGTGGCAAGAGGCCACTTGGGCCCACTGAATCCGCGCCAACCAGCGATCACCCCGTATACTAGCACTATGCTACACACACACACACACACACACACACACACACACACACACACACACACACACACACACACACACACACACACACACACACACACACACACACAAATGATAATTTAGATTTTTTTAATCGAAGCCTAATTAATCTACAAACTCGTGCACCTTTGAAGTGTGGGAGGAAACTGGAGCAACCAGGGAAAACGCACACGGTCACAAGGAGAACGTGCAAACTCCGTACAGACAGCACCCGTGGTCAGGATTGAACCTGGGTACCTGGCACTGTAAGGCAACAACTCCACCTCTGCGACACCGAGCCACCACACTGGTTCAGTGAATGATTTTTTTTTTGGCTCTTAAAAACAGCTGTTTTCTTGGGGGTAATAATATTTTGAACTGTCCCTGTTTTCTGGTGAACAAGTTAGCGGGCTGATGTTGTCCACCTGAGATAAATACTTGAGACTGACAAATTGTCTGACATAGACTGAGATTTATATTCAGCATAGTTTAGACTTTAGAGATGCAGTGTGGAAACAGGCCCTTCAGCCCACTGAGTCCGTGCCGACCAGCGGTCCACCCATACATTAACAGTATCTAACACACTAGGGACAATTTACAGAATACAAATAACCTACAAACCTGCACGTCTTTGGAGTGTGGGAGAAAGCCACAGTCCCATTTATATCAACGGGTCGGTCGATGGTTGAAAGGGTCAAGAGCTTCAAATTCCTGGGCGTGCACATCTCTGAAGATCTTTCCTGGTCCGAGAACACTAACGCAATTATTAAGAAAGCACATCAGCGCCTCTACTTCCTGAGAAGATTACGGAGAGTCGGGTTGTCAAGGAGGACTCTCTCTAACTTCTACAGGTGCACAGTAGAGAGCATGCTGACCGGTTGCATCGTGGCTTGGTTCGGCAACTTGAGCGCCCTGGAGAGGAAAAGACAACAAAAAGTAGTAAACACTGCCCAGTCCATCATCGGCTCTGACCTCCCTTCCTTCGAGGGGATCTATCGCAGTCGCTGCCTCAAAAAGACTGGTAGTATCATCAAAGAACCACACCATCCTGGCCACACACTCATCTCCCTGCTATCTACAGGTAGAAGGTACAGGAGCCTGAAGACTGCAACGACCAGGTTCAGGAATAACTACTTCCCCACAGCCATCAGGCTATTAAACTTGGCTCGGACAAAACTCTGAACATTAATAGCCCATTATCTGTTATTTGCACTTTATCATTTTATTTATTCATGTGTGTATTTACGTATATAATGGTATATGGACACACTGATCTGTTTTGTAGTCAATGCCTACTATGTTCTGTTGTGCTGAAGCAAAGCAAGAATTTCATTGTCCTATCAGGGACACATGACAATAACCTCTCTTGAAAACCGGAGCACCCGTAGAAACCACCATGCGGTCACAAGGAGAATGTACAAACTCCGTACAGGCAGCGCCTGTGATCAGGATCGAACCTGGGTCTCTGGCGATGTGAGGCAGCAACTCTACCACTGTGCCACCCAAAAAGAGAGAAATTTCCCTTAAAAACTTGAACTTGGGAGATGTCGCGGTGAGATGAGCCTAACCTGCATTCCTGCACTGAAGATTTTAATATCTCTCCCATTTAATTTGCTCTGAGTTTTATTGATATATTCAATTAGGAAGACTGAATTCTATTAGCTTCAATTGAGTCATATCTTGTCATTGCAAACAGCTCTCCTGCACATCTAGGATTTCCAAAATGTAATTTCTGTGCTTTAGTCACTGCGGGAGCTATGATTCAAAATAAAACTGTCATCAGCAAATAAAGTTTTAACTTGTTTTAAATTGTTTATAGAAGGCACGGTAATTAACTTAGACAAATAATAATTACAGTGAGAGTGTTGAAATTATGTTATTGCCAGGAGGGCCGAAGATATGATAGTCAAATATGAATCTGTGTTGTAAAAACTCTCGGCTCAGATAAAAATCCTTTGTCCCTATTCTATTCACTTCCTTTCTTCAGGCTTTCTATTCACTCAGTTGTAAAATGAATGTATCCTGCACAGATGTCTGAGAGGATGAAGAAATGGTCTGCCCTTTGGCTCCTTCCAATAATGTCCTTGATCTGTTTACAAGGAAATGCAGTCTAAGATCTATAACTTTCAGCACAGCAATTGCTGGTTCAAAAATACTTGCCCTGCGTATCTCCCTGAAACGTTGTCGTCTCAACTTGTATGTTGGACATATCCACCCTGGGAAAATGGTCTGCCCTATCTATAATAATAATAATGGATGGGATTTATATAGCGCCTTTCTAATACTCAAGGCACTTTACATCGCATTATTCATTCACTCCTCAGTCACACTCGGTGGTGGTAAGCTACTTTGTAGCCACAGCTGCCCTGGGGCAGACTGACGGAAGCATGGCTGCCAATCTGCACCTACGGCCCCTCCGACCACCACCAATCACTCACACACATTCACACACATTCACACACAGGCAAAGGTGGGTGAAGTGTCTTGCCCAAGGACACAACGACAGTATGCACTCCAAGCGGGATTCGAACCGGCCACCTTCCGGTCGCCAGCCGAACACTTAGCCCATTGTGCCATCTGTCGTCTCTTCATTTTATATATTTCTATCAAATAGGAATGGGGTTGAGTGGGAAAGATAGATGAGCCATGGTTGAATGGCGGAGGAGACTTGATGGGCCGAATGGCCTGATTCTGCTCCTATCACTTATGAACATGAAATTCTTGCCAGCGATTGTTTCACGAAGCAAGTTGGAGACACAAGGAACTACAGATGCCAGTTTACAACAAAAAAAAAACACACAAAGTGCTGGAGTAACTCGGGTAGGTCAGGCAGCATCTCTGGGGGATGTGGAGAGGTGATGTTTCGCGTCAGGACTTCACTTCAGACTTGGAGAAAACTGTAAAATATGTGGGAGCGCAACAAAGCCGGCAGGTGGATAAAGGTGAGGTGGTTAGGGTTATGTTTCTTCTTTGGGCAAGGGTGGAAGCAAGGGTCCAGAATCAAACATCAGACGGACCCCAGCAGCACAAGGCAGCTTGTTCACTCTGCACAGTTCTCACTGTGTGTGTATATATATGTGTATTTTTCAGATCTCAATGCAGAGCCTGTTAATTCCTGATTATTTTTCTTTTGTATGACACTGACAACATTTCTAAATGATGAAGAGGAACCTCCCATCCATGGTAAGGGGGGGAAATTAACCACTTTTAGAGTCATAGAATGATACATTGTGGAAACGGGCCCTTCGGCCCAACTTGCCCATAACGGCCAACATGTCCCAGCTAGTCCCACCTGCCTGGGTTTGGTCCATATCCCTCCAAACCTGTCCTATCCATGTACCTGTCTAACTGTTCCTTAAACATTGGGTTAGTCCCAGCCTCAACTACCCATCCTCTGGCAGCTCGTTCCATGCACCCACCACCCTTTGTGTGCAAAACCTTTCCGCAAGGTAAATGCAATGCACTCTGAATGTCGAGTGCAATTCAGTTTAAAGATGACGGCTTGAATCCTGATGGTCACCAGCCTTCTCACCCACGCAGGTAATATGAGGCACTGGAAGCTAAAGAGAGGAAGAAAAGAAAGATAATTTGAAAAAGGGCAGTGGAAATATATTACAGTGTTATTAGCATGAAGATCAATGCATGGTCTTCAACTAGAAACAAAAAAACCTCGATCTGAAATCCAATAAAGATGTGGACTATTTAATACTTGCGGGATTAGAGAGGTGACTGGTATCAGTTGGAGATGAGAGCTGACAGGAGGGTAAATTGCTTTTTAATGAAAAGACCTTGTGCAGTGAAAATGATAAATCCACCTATAATATGTGATACGCTGCAGAGAGGCCAATCTGAAGTCACCCGAGCCGGGTGCATTAGGTCTGTTGTATTCTCAGTCATGGCACAAGTGTGATCTACTGTAGTGCTTGGATAAACTACAATCTCTCATCCATGCCTACAATAAAGCAACACAATGGAGACTGCAAGGCAATGGGATCTTAAAAGATATAAAACCCTTCATGGATGTGAACCAAATGCTGGTGAAAATGCCAAATATATATTGAGTTATCAGGATTATATGTTAAAAGGGTTCATTAACTTTGATTAAGATGCTGTTGCTTGTAAATTGCTTTGCTCTGCTGCAGATGTGATTGTTATTCCAATCAAAGTTACAAATTAATGTCGCAGTGTTAACACAAAACATGTCACTGGAATGTCAATGAGCATGGATTTATGTCATTAGTGTCGTTTTAGGGCAACAGCGACTCGGAATTGGTATCTGGAGTTAGTGTGTACACTTGTTCGAATTAGTTTAGTTTAGAGATACAGCGCGGAAACAGGCCCTTCGGCCCACCGAGTCCGTGCCGACCGACAGACCCCGCACAGTAACACTATCCAGCACACACTAGGGACAATTTTACATTTGTACAAAGCCACAATTAATCTACCAATCTGCACGACTTTGGAATGTGGAAGGAAACCGAAGATCTCAGAGAAAACCCACGTGGTCAAGCAGAGAACCTAGAAACTCCACACAGACAGCACCCATGGTCAGGATCGAACCTGGGTCTCTGGCACTGGAAGCAGCAACTCTACCTCTGCGCCACCGTGCCAGTTGTGCTGATGCCGCATTGGGGTGGAAGCTTGTAGGGCAGGTACATCGTGGTATTAATCAGGATGCAACACTGATTTGAAGCTGGCTTTGTCGTTATGGAGCTCCATCATTCAGATAAAGTCCCCCTTTCACCTTGGAGACACAAAAGCTTGCAGATGCTGGAATCGGGACCACCGAGTCTGTGCTGACCAGCAATCATCCAGTACACTAGCACAACGCTACACACTGACTAGGGACAATTTGCAATTTTACCAAAGCCAATTAAACTACAAACCTGTACGTCTTTGGAGTGTGGAAGGAAACCGGAGCACCTGGAGAAAACAGGGAGAGCGTAAAACTCCGTACAGGCAGCACCCGTAGTCAGTATCGAACTTGGGTCTCTGGCACTGTAAGGCAGCTGCTCTGCACAATTTCTTGTGGTCTTGGTGACATTTCCCTTTAAGATGTGCAGGCTAGAGTCAAACAGTGCAGCTATCTTCAGCTGATTCTAACTGCTTTGTGCGTTTAAGCACCTGATATGCTTAGTTCACAATGTGTGGATACTGATACACTTACAACAAGCAGGTTATTGCTCGCAGTCTTGACGTGCGACTCCTGCATATGTTTTCAGAGATTGCCCTTTCTATATATTACTTAATTGTTGCAAATAGCATTGGCATGAATCAAAACACCTCGCTGTATGGTCTGAACAGTTATCTTTGCGGAGTAGATTCGATGGGCCAAATGGCCTATGATGGCCTATGTTATAAGTTCATAACTTATGGACTATTGAACTTTGTAGTCGAAGAGGAAAGTTGCAGTGAATTTGACAAGATACTGATCATACGTGAGATTTGTAGCCATTTTATTTTTGAAAGATCTTCAGGACCCATGATGAGGCAAAATTCAACCTGGAACATTTCTTTAGATGAGATGTCTTTGTCAACGTTTCAAATCTGAACTACACTGTGGTCAGGTTAATAACATTCCTCAAATGCATACTTTCTATAATAATGTATTAGACATTACGGTGAAGTGCTTCTGGGTTAAATATAATTTGAACAAGATTATTGGAAAGGCAAATGAAAAGCTGTCAGTGGAATCTAGTGAAAGATTACATCTGATTTTAGACTGGCCACAAATTGAATGGAAACTTGTCATCCAGCACATATCCCTGATTGAACCTCCGTTGTCAGGCATTTATGGGCATTGTGATTGTATCAAAGAACAATCTTCTGTAGGGAAATAAATGGACTTTGTGAAAATAGTCCCATTGTTGGCTAGATGTGATCTCAAGAGGGAAACAATGTGGAGAACCATGCAATTGGTAAAATGACTAGGGTGGAGGAAGGGGGGCAAGGAGTGTTACTTAAAATTAGAGAATTTTACTCCAGCTCTTTGTGTGTATCTTTGGTATCAACCTGCATCTGTACTAGACGAATGCATAAATAGAAACTCGGATTCAAATAAGTTAATATCGTACCTTTTAAATATACAAACCCCATCGTCGGAAATAATTAGGCGAGCTTGGGAAGATGAACTGGGCCTAACAATTTTAAAAGATAGATGGGAGGAAAGCCTTCTATATATACACAACTGTTCTCTTAACATTAGGCATTCGTTAACACTATTTAAAATACTGCATAGAATTTATTATTCAAAGCCTAAACTGAATAAGATCTTCCCAAATGTTTGCCCAATTTGTGATAAATGTCTCCTTCAGGAAGCAACCATAACCCACTCCTTTGCCTCCTGTTTCAAGTTACACAATTTCTGGAGGGGAATTTTTGGGGTTTTTTCTAAAATACTTAAGATATAATTGGACCCTGACACAGTATTGATTACTCTAGGTACATCATAAGCCTGTTCTGAGCTGACATTATTTCAAAGACGTTTCCTTAACTATGGCCTGATAACGGCGAACAAACTAATACTTGGAATTTTGGAAACACACATCAGTCCCGACTGTGAAGATGTGGATTACAAACATGTCCGAGACACTACATTTGGAAAATATTAGGCTTGTCTTGGCAGAAAAACCAGATCAATTTTTCAAGACATGGACACCCTTCACCGAATTCTTACAAGGATAGTATGGTTTATTTTACCTTTTTTCTCTCTCATATCTTTATTCACTTTTTGGCCACACTACTTTGGTAGTCCAGGGGTCTTATCTTTTCACTTCTCACTTTTCCCCTCTTCTTTCTCTCTTCTTTACTCTCATTTCCCGGTTAAAAGGTTAAAATTGAAGCTGTACAATAATTGTACAATTTTACATGACGAATCTTTTATTCTTGTATAATTGCTTCTAATAAAAATAATGTTTAAAAATTTAAAAAAAACCCCATCATCTGCAGTTCCTTGTTGCTACAGGGTTGTGTGGGTCTCTGATGATGCCCGTTGCCTTTTTGAGGCAGGACTCCTGTATACCACAACCAGCATCTGCAGTTCCTTGTTTCTACATACTGGGAATGTATTTTGTTCCTTTATGTGTCTTCCATGTTCTAAAGCTCTACATACTGCATGATATGTATAATGCTCTGGCATGCAATCTCATTGAGATTCTTCTGCTAATATTCTTAACTCGGCGATACTGCCAGCAGCCCAGCTAACCTTTCATTCTATGCTTTTCAAGAATCTGTCTATGCCTTAAAAATATTCAAAGTCTCTGCCAGCCCTTTCCTATTAAGGAAGATGTTCCAAAGACTTGCAACCCTCCAGATAAGAAATTTAGTCTCAAACTTGTCTTAATTTTAAACTGTGACCCCTTGTTCTAGGTTGTTTCACAACATCCTCTCTCTATTAAGGTTCCCTACAATCTAATTGTTTCAATGTAATGGTTTTCACCAAGTCTGAGCTGCCCTGTTTTTCTTCGCAAGAACATGTCCTCATTCTAGATTCAGTCAGCTACTTGACCTGCAGCTATTGTGAACTCCTCATACGCAGGTCTTCTCTGTGTTTGTGAGGGCCCCAAAGATACCTAGAATCCTTCAGTGTGGAAACAGGCCCTTCAGCCCACCTTGCCCACACCGATCAAAATGGACCCATCTACACTAGTCCCATTTGGTCCATATCCCTCTAAACCTGTCCTATCCATGTACCAGTCCAAATGTTTTACTTAAACGTTGCGATAGTACCTGTCTCGATTGCCTCATCCGGCAGCTCATTCCATGCACCCCCACCACCCACTGCGTGAAAACCTTACCCATCAGGTTCCTATTAAATCTTTCCCCCTTCACCTTAAACCCATGTTGTCTGGTTCTAGATTCCCCTACTCTCAGCAAGAGACTCTGTGCATCTACCCAATCTATTCCTCTCATGATTTTGTACACCTCTATAAGATTATAATAAAGGTAATGAGACAAAATGAGTCTAAAGCCTTTTTGGCAATGCAGCTCAGTGAAATACTTACCAACGTCTCCCTCTGGCCAACTGGTGGAATCGTCATCCAAACCACAGTGCTCCAATGCTCTCTGACAATTTCACAACACCCACTTCTCCCAATAACTGCTGTATCTCCTTTATCCTCATCAATATGTCACTTAACTGCACAAGTGCTGCTTGATCCTTGCCTGACTCCTGGCAATTGCCCCTCTACCCCAAGCCCCCCAAATCCTCAATGAGATTGTTGACCCTTTAAGATACTGATATCACCCTCAGACCGATGAGTTTGAGTTTAGCCTATTGTCACATTCACTGAGAAACAGTGAAAAGCTTTTGTTGCGTGCCCAGATCAGGCTCTTTAGTCGTAGGCCAACTCTACACAGGGCCTTTAATGTGCCTTTCAACGTATAATTCCATCTTTCGGCATTGTACTTGTGCACATCTTGGACGCGTCCAAAAGTACTGTGCAATTCTGTGTTTTTGTTGTCTCGCTGTCTAAAAGGGTGCCGACCCTCTCGTAGAGCAACAGCCCCAAGAACAGCACCCTTGACCTGATACCTGGTAGCCTTTCAATACCAGTGGAACACGTGTCAGCATGAATCGCTGCCTTCCGTGTACAGAGATGTTCTGGTTACACATTCCCTTCAATTTCCTCATGATCTTAATTATTCTATGCATGACAACTATTTCATCTTTTGTAAGATTTGTGTTGCTTTATCTCCTGAAATTATCCAAATAGAGCACGTTGAATATGTATATGGCATCTGGATAATTCCTGCTTCTAGTTCTATAATAAGCTTGGTATACGTGTCTGGATAGGCTTTTAGTAGACTTCTAAATTAAGGATCTTCTAAATTAAACCTCCCATTTTATATACATGACTTCACTTCTTTTTCCAAAATGTATTTAGTCAATTGCTGTGCGCTATATAGCCCGTTTGCCAGTCAAGCTTAAATACTGGCTTGTTATCAGAATGAAACACAAAGTGCTGGAGTAACTCAGCTTGTCAGGCATCTGTGAAGGGAATGGATAGGTGACCTTTCAGATCGGGACCTTTCTTGTTCTGCCGATCCTTGTGTCTCTGATTATCATAATGGCTTGGGTTTCCTGCCGGTGATATCAGGCAGAGACCTGATGGAAACATCAGAAAAAATTTGACCTGATTGTTAGTGTGAGCTCAGCAGTTGAGTATACTGTGTGGGGACTAGTGGGTTATTAGGAAACGGGGGTGAAAATGCCTTTATGAAGAAAGGGATCAAGGAGCTACAGCAGAAAGGGGGCAAGTTATTATGCAAATAAAAATCAAAAACCTGTAGATGCTGGACTCTAGAGATACTGCACGGGAACAGGCCCTTCGGCCCACCAAGTCCATGCTGACCAGCGAACATCCAGTACACTGGGTGATCAGCCATGATCAGATTGAATGGCAGTGCTGGCTCGAAGGGCCTAATGGCCAATTCCTGCGTCTATTGTCTGTCGTCTATTGTCTAAACTATACACACTAGTGTTTACAACTTACGAAAGCCAATTAACCTACAAAAACGTATACATCGTTGGAGTGTGGGAGGAAACCAGAACACCCGGAGAAAAACCACGCAGTCACAGGAAGAACGTGCAAACTCCATACAGACAGCACTTGCAGTCAGGATCGAACCCAGTTCTCAGGTGCTGCATAAGAAGCATAGACTGTTTCTCTTTACAAGGATTTATCTTCAAGCAGAAACTGTTTCTCTTTAGAAGAACTGCAGATTTTCCCCGCATTTGCAGTTCTTTCTTAAACCCTCTTTACAAGGATGTTCTGTAACCGTGGACAGGACAGGTTTGGAGGGATATTTTTAAGCAAGTTGGGGAAACACAAGCTGCCCTCATTGACGTGCCCTGTCATACCCATGACCTGAAAATGAAGTTACAGCTTTAACGGAGAAGTCAACAACTAATCCAGTGCATCTGCTTCATCTGGACATATTTGTTATCTCTGTTCGCCTCATTACTCTTCCTGCCTCTTCCTTTTCTTCTGATAAAATCACAGTGATAATTTAGATTAGAGTATATATTTCAACAAATCAATAGGCATTAAAAAGAGCTATTTTTAGCTACAAGACCTGTTCTGTTCGCTGTTGGGAAGATTATGTGCTATTTCACAATAAAATTCTATTATACCAAGTGACAGGCAGTAATCAACACAAAATACAATTACACCTTATTTCATAGTCAGCATTCTAATCAAGCTTTTATTTATTTCTTTATTCAGTAATTTTATTGCTTGGATGTTCTGCCGGCAGCAGAGTGATGACTCTCACTATTGACCTTGAAGGAGGAGCTGCTGCAATATAATGTTGTTTCTTCTTCTCTCTCGTGTCATTCAAACAGGTCTCGGCAATGAAAGGTTTGTATTATCCAAATGCATGTCGGCAAGCAAAACCCAGCACCCAGTCAGATTAAAAACCTTCTCACATAGCAAATCAGAAAGTAAAAACCACTACATTTATTTGATGTGTTCATTATTATTTGGGAAGTGGAAAGGTGGGGAAACAGCAGAAGCTGACATTTCTTGAGCAAAACTAAATTTAAATAAATACCATCATCTGAAAAATCCACAGAATTTTTTTAAATTTCTGAATTGATGGAATGATAGCACACATATGTTTAGGGTGTAAAGGTTGAACAGCAGTTGCTATGAGTTTGCATGTCATTATTTAAACAAAATCACACTTAATTCATCATTTGTAATGGTTTACACAATAGGAATGGGTTGGTACAGGGGCACAGTGGGAAGAGCTGGTGCCTCACAGCATCAGAGACCCGGTTCGATCCTGGTCTTGGATGCTGTCTATGTGAGATTTTACATTCTCTCTGTGACTGTTCTGATTTCCTCCCACATCCCAAAGATGTGTGGGTCAGATGGTTAATTGGTCGTTTGTAAATCGGCTCAAGTGTGTATGTGAGAAGTAGAATCTTTGGTGAGTTGATGAAAATCCAGAGAGAATTGAAAAATAGGGACTAAGGTAGGATTGGTATATATAGGTGGGCAGTATGGTCTTGATGGGCTAAGAAATGTGATTCCATGCTGTATCTCTCTTTCTCCATCTAATAGTGTGTGTGTGTGTGTGTGTGTAAGAAATAAAAAGTTGAAGTATTTCTCAAATCATTGTTTCTCTGCTGATTTAAATTGTGTAGTTGACATTGGTTTGATAATTTGACACTTACTATTCAAGTGTCAGGCAAGAACCATCCCTAGTGTGGATATATCCAAAATCAATTTCTTTGAAATTCAACGGTATCAGTATTCCTGTCAATACCGTGCAAGTCACCATTAACTAGGAAAGTAACTGGATCAACCACAGAACTTATTAAACTCGGACAAAACTCTGAACATTAATAACCCATTATTTGCACTTAATCAGTTTATTTATTCATGTGTGTATATATTTATATAATGGTAGGTACACAAAATTGCTGGGGAAACTCAGCGGGTGCAGCAGCATCTATGGAGCGAAGGAAATAGGCGACGTTTCTGGCCGAAACCCTTCTTCAGATGGTATATGGACACACTGATCTGTTCTGTAGTCAATGCCTACTATGTTCTGTTGTGCTGCAGCAAAGCAAGAATTTCATTGTCCTATCAGGGACACATGACAATAAACTCTCTTGAATCTTGAATCTCTTGAACTATTGAAGTTGTAAGAGGAAGTCGGAGGCTGTATCCTGTGACACATCGGATGACACCATGAATGTTTTCTACAATCTATATTCTCACAGATTAGTAGCGTGATGGGACCCTCTTCATTCACTTGGCCAAGTACAGTTTCAACAGGACTCGCAACGTTTGGCACCATGCAAGTGACATATTTGGCATGTTATGTACTACCATGAGCACTCACTTTGTCCACTAACGGCACACACTGAATGATCAACACAAACTTTCTGGCAATACACGAAGGTTTGTTCAATCGAATCTCCTGAACCGAGCAAAGCAAGGGTAGTGGATGTATAGGGACACTGCCTTTTAGATTTAGATTTTAGACTTAAGAGATACACTGCAAAGTCAAGTCAAGTCACTTTTATTTCTATAGCACATTTAACAAACAACTCTCGTTGGCCAAAGTGCTTTACATTGGTGGAGGTACTAACGTTATACAACAGTGGTTCATAGATTAAGTACATACATCACTACATACATGTAGCCCTCACTCAGAGGATGTCAAGAAAGGCTTGAGAGTAGAGGTGAGTTTTAAGTCTCGACTTAAAGGAGTCGATGGAGGGGGCAGTTCTGATGGGAAGGGGGATGCTGTTCCACAGTCTAGGAGCTGCAACCGCAAAGGAGAGGTCGCCCCTGAGTTTATGCCTAGACCGCGGGATGTTCCGTAACCCCAAGTCGGCCGATCTGAGGGACAGGCCTTACAGCCCACCGAGTCCGCACCAGCGATCACCCTGTACACAAACACAACCCTACATACTAGGTACAGTTTTACAAACTTACCGAAGCCAATTAACCCTCAAACGAGTACGTCTTTGGAGTATTGGAGGAAACCAGAGCACCCGGAGAAAACCCATGGGGTCACTGGGAGAACGTACAAACTCTGTCCAGACAGCACCCATGGTCAGGATCAATGCCAGGTCTCTACCGCCGCGCCACTGTGCCGCCCTACCTCCTACTGCTTTCACTCTGGTTCACAGAACATTAGGGTTTATATAGAGATGAACCCTTCCCAGTCACTGCGGACCAACGCACCAGTGCTTTTACCCCACCGAGGGCAGTGGTTCAAGAAGGCAGCTCTCTGCCGTATGTTCAAGCCAAGCCAAGTTTATTCGTCACATACACATACGAGATGTGCAGTGAAATGAAAAGTGGCAATGCTCGCGAATTGTGCAAAAACAAATAAACTGCAAACAGAATGGAACAGAATCACATATTCACATATTACATATTGTGGGAGGGAAGAAAAAGGAAAAAAACAGCAATTTTAAAAAGACACCACCCAACAGTAGAATGGTTCAGTAATGTTAGTCCCTGGAGAGATAGGAGTTTACAGTCCTAATGGCCTATGGGAAGAAACTCCTTCTCATCAATTAATGGTGGCCCATTAAATACTTACTGGCCAGCACTGCCTACCTCTGCTGTCTGGAGAAAAAGGTAGTTCAGCCTGGGCGGTAGCAGAATATCACTGCAAAATGGTGCTGGCTTTTCATGTTTACAGATGGCAGAGCTTGCTGTCAGTTTTAGAGAGAAATGGTGGTGAAGACTTGGTGGACGTGGAGAGGATATTTCCACTGGTGGGAGAGTCTAGGACCAGAGGCTAGCCTCAGAATAAAAGGACGTACCTTCAGAAAGGAGATGAGGAGGAATTTATTTTGTCAGAGGGTGGTGGATCTGTGGAATTCATTGCCACAGACAGCTGTGGAGGCCAATTCAATGGATAATTTTAAAGAGGAATTTGACAGATTCTTCATTAACATAGAAACATAGAAACATAGAAATTAGGTGCAGGAGTAGGCCATTCGGCCCTTCGAGCCTGCACCGCCATTCAATATGATCATGGCTGATCATCCAACTCAGTATCCCGTACCTGCCTTCTCTGCATACCCTCTGATCCCCTTAGCCACGAGGGCCACATCTAACTCCCTCTTAAATATAGCCAATGAACTGGCCTCGACTACCCTCTGTGGCAGAGAGTTCCAGAGATTCACCACTCTCTGTGTGAAAAAAGTTCTTTTCATCTCGGTATTAAAGGATTTCCTCCTTATCCTTAAGCTGTGACCCCTTGTCCTGGACTTCCCCAACATCGGAAGCAATCTTCCTGCATCTAGCCTGTCCAACCCCTTAAGAATTTTATAAGTTTCTATAAGATCCCCTCTCAATCTCCTAAATTCTAGCGAGTAGTATGGGGTTATGGGAAAACAGGAGAATGGGGTTGAAAGAGAAAGATAAATCAGCCATGAATGAATGGCACAGTAGGCTGAATGGCCTAATTCTGCTCCGAGAATGTATGAACTCTTCAGGCAGCCAGATTTACCATCTAAAATTTGCCTTCCATATTAAATCACAAACTTACTTTCCTAGAAAATGTTTCAAATGAAGTACACCAAATGTTACATTTATTGAACAATCCTAGAGGCTCCCACAGCCAATGGAGTATTTTTTGAAAGGACAAGGATCTTTGCAAAAGGAAAGCATTGCTGGGAGGATCAGACAGCATCTTCCTAAGGACATGGACTGCTGATGTTTTGGCTCGTGATGAAGAGGTGATTCTGTTGAAATGTAAGAAACGCGATCGACTGTTGTCCCTTAACTCCCACAATCCCAATGTGATATTGACCAAATAAAATGTTTTTGTAAGTCAAGTAGAAATGCAACGATTGACCAGGATATCTGGTGTAATAACCTTCATCTTGATATAGTGTCTTGGGATCTTTTGATGTTCATCCTGCAGAGTTAGATGTGTGGGGTGGCCTCATGTCTCATTAGAAAGTCTGCACATTCATTCGCCCCTTTTAGGCTCTGGATTGTCATCAGAGATTTAGTTGCTCCAGAATTGGATCATTTTCCAAAGGACCTCATAATGTTTAGGAAGGAACTGCAGGTGCTGGTTTATACGAAAGATAGACACAAAGTGCTGGAGTAACTCAACGGGTCAGGCACCATCTCTGGAGAAAAAGGATGGGTGACGTTTCGAGTCGGAACTCATTTTCAGACTGCCCTTCCTTTTTCTACAGAGATGCCCCCTAACCCGCTGAGTTACTCCAGCACTTTGTTTCAATCTGTCGACCTAATAATGTTTCTCTGTTCCACTAAGTGACACAGCCTACTGATGACTGAAGGGCCTGTCCCACTTACGTGTCCTTGGCACGCAAATTACTCTACCTCGTGTCGTGTTGAGCCGCGACGGTCCCGCGAAGGTCGGGCGCGATTACATGCGTACGCACAGCCGTCTGGAGTGCGTGACGTCATTTGAAGATGAACACAAAGCTGGAGTAACTCAGCGGGACCAGCAGCCTCTCTGGAGAGAAGGAATGGATGACGTTTCGTGTCGAGACTTCTTCAGTCTGAAAAGAAGGGTCTTGATCCGAAACGTCACCCATTCCTTCTCTCCAGAGATGCTGCCGGTCCCGCTGAGTTACTCCTGCATTTTGTGTCCATCTTCAATTTTCATGGTCCCGCTCTGGGATTAGAAGTGGGGGCGGATCCGGACCACAATGGCCGTGAACCCCAGGCCGAGTTCGGCGATCGTTTGCCTGCTTCTGCTGCTGTTGGAGGTGAGACGTTGCGTCGCGCCAGGGTCTTGGCCCTGTCCCACTTTGGCCGTCAGTTCCACGACAGGCCGGTGGCGCGGGAAGATTTTGTTCACTACAAAAATTTCGGAGCCCCGCATACCTCTCCACGCTTCTCAGTGGGACCGGCCCCATGCGGCCATATGATGCCCATGCACCTCAACGCAACCACGAGGTCGCGTAATTTGCATGTCAAGGACACGTAAGTGGGACAGGCCCTTGATTCTTTAGATAACCCTCATGAGGAGAACATACTGCAACAATCCAAATCTTTAAAGCAACAAGTTTGAGATCAGGAACTGGGACTGGAACTGTGGAGAATTACTAACCAAGCCATGATGTGCACAATGAACATGCAACCACTCTAAAATTACTTCTCTTTTGAAATAATAAACACATATTTTTGATTTAATGATAAAGCAGTGATAAGTTCAACCAACCTCAATGGATTTGTCTCGGAGTGGCGGCGCGGCCCTGGCTGCAGCGGCTCACCGGCAGTCCCGTTTGTTTGTGTTTTTTGTGTTGTTTATTTTGTTTTGGTTAGTCTAGTTTTTGGTTCTTAGTTTGTGTTTTGGGGGGGGGGGGTTGAAACGGGGCTTGCTGTCTCTCCCTGCGGGGGAATGCCACTTTTTTGTCGTATTCCCCTTCTCTGCCTCCGTCTGCGCTGAGGCCTAATGGAGCTGGCGACCTCGAGGCTCCGGAGGCAGAGCCCGTCAGGACTCATCCTGAGCTCGCTCACGTTAGGGTGGTCCGGTCCGGGGCTCGGAACAGTCTCCCGTGAGAGGTTTGTGCGCTCTCTGTGAGGGAGGCCAGCCCAAGGGTGGAACGAGGCTCCCGTCAGCCCTCGGAGTGCGGCCTCGCAGCCAGGAGTCTGCCCAGCGGGCGGCGGCCGGGGAGAACGACGAAAGACCGATTGGGGTTCGGCGCCAATGTCGGGCGCCCGCCAGAGGGAGAAGAAGCGGGACGGTACTCACGTGAGGGGGTGGACGGTTGGACGGTGTTCTGGGGGGTGGTGGGCTGAGTCGCGTCTGGGTTTTCGCCGCGGGCCAGCGGCGGCTTCTGTAGGACTGGTGGGCGGCAGATTCGACACACGGGCAGCGGTGTTTGCGCCGCGGGACTGATTTGTAACATCGCCCGTGGGGTATCGCCTCAGAGCCTAGGGAGAAGAGGGGGAGCGACGAAGACTAAGACTTTTGCCTCCATCACAGTGAGGAGATGCTGGGTGGACTCACTGTGGTGGATGTTAATATGTGTTTATTGTTGTTTTTATTGTATTATATGTATGACTGCTGAAATTTCGTTCAGACTTCGGTCTGAATGACAATAAAGGCCTATCTATCTATCTATCTATCTATCTATCTATCTATCTATCTATCTATCTATCTATCTATCTATCTATCTATCTATCTATCTATCTATCTATCTATCTAGGATTTTTTTAAATAGTTGCCATTTAAATTGGGGTGAGGCAAAACATGCTGTAGCAAAACCTACCACTCAGTTACTAATCTCAAATGTGTTGCTTTAAACATGTGGATAACAATGTTTTCTTCAACAGTGGGTTATCTAAAGAGTGATTAATCAGGAGATAGTCTTGCTTTAATGACTAGATCAGAGAAACATTATTCAATCCTTCAAACAGTCATCTAAATTCTCGTATCATCTATCTAAGGCAATCTTTTTGCCATTAGCTTTTTTACATGTGAATTCTTCAAATAAGCAGGCTATTTTTTTTTAAACGGTACTGATAAAAGACTTCAGTTGTCAACATAACCAATTTAAGGAGAACGAAGAAACAACTAATGGTGTTTATACCAAAGATAGACATAAAATGCTGTTGTAATTCAGCGGGTCAGACCCCATCCCTCGAGAAAAAGGACAGGTGACGTGTCGGGTTGGTACCCTTTTTCTGAATGAAGTTGCTTTGAACATATAAATACTGTTCAATAATATCCTGACATTTATTAATCTCTTTCAAGTTTAAAATATTTAGGAAACCATCTTAAAATTACAAGGCCATGTGCTTGACTGATTCGGCTATGAAGCATAAGATGTTATGTCCGTTTAAAATAGAAAGACTATTAATATTGTGTGTTTGCACAAAATATCAATTTTGCATGCTCTTAAAATAGCTTAAAGTTAATTGATAACTTGAGTATTTTTAATGCTCAGAATAGAAATTGAACTATCATTTGAGATTATAAAATAGATTCTTCAGTTATACATTTAGATTCCATGATAAACTTGTGTGCTTAGGGGATATGTACAGATAATATATTGCTATGTTTTTGTGCAATTGTGCAGCAAACAAGCTTTCTTTTGCAATTATAATATGTAGCATAAGACTTTGAAAAATGAATGGGACACAGTTAGCTGGCGGTGGACAGATATCTGAGAGGCTGATGCTTTGATGAAGATTACGGATGCGTTAATCCGTGTCTGCAGAGAAGTGATTATAGTGTGCTCTATACGGTCCGTTTTGAATTTAATATTTGTGAAGAAAACTCATTTGAAAAAGAGATCGCACTTGATTTTGTTTCTGAACTTTTGTGTTTTTGTAATCATAGTGTGTTTATCAAGCTGTATAACACGGGAAAGATTAGAACTTGGAAATGGGAAGGTAAAATGTTTATGTTGGAGATGGAGTTAGACCAAAACATTGACGGATCCTTGCCACATTTTTATTGAGGATTTCTGTTTCATGTCAGCAAAGTTGCTGGCTGTTGGGAAAAAATACCTGATGATTATTGACATTGACCTTTGGTTTGAGTGGGGGATGTAGTGTATTTGGGTGCTTGGAACTGACTCAAAAGAACTCTCAGATACAGGAGTAAACTCACAAGCTACTTTATTGCAGGACACCACCATGAGTCTCCCCCAGCGCATGCGTCCCCTCGCACAAGACATAACATATGCTAATTATATTACATACATCTCACTGCTCCCCCTTTAACTTGGAGGCAGATAACACCATTTACATTATATACATCACAGGGGAAAACAGTTAAGCCGCTGCGAATGAAGGCAATGGGCAAGGCTGGTAGTTTGTATGGACCAAAAGGTTGGAAAATGCAGCAGAAAATGCTACATTTAACTGGGAGGTAATACTTTACGAGATTGAGTCGAGAATTGTATTCAATCTGCATCATTCTTGTCAGTGGCTTTTTATCCGATTAGTTAAGTGGAAAACATTATCATCGAACAACCAAGTCAAGGATTACAAAGAGTAAGATGCATCTGGGAGTTATATAAATAGCATGAAGTTCAGCAGTTGAACCCTTGATGTTAATTTGAAGTGGCTTTGCAGAACATGCATCAAATCTTACATTCAATGTAACCAGAGGCTTGTAATTATACAATGAAAAAAACCCATCTGGGGCAGTAACCATACATTATTGTAGGAAAAATAGCTCCTTGTTTAGGACAAGCATGGAGGCATCATTGTGTGATTAGTTTTTGGACGTGACCCAATACATATCAACCCAATGATAAATTATTCTAAAGGGTTAAATTTGGAGATTGTGAGTATCTAGCCATACATCTAGAGCACTGTAATAGGGCTGGCCACAGGGAGAAATGGATGTAGCAAGTTCTAAGACTTCCAGAAGGCATTTAATCAAGTACAACATCAAACTGTGCAAAAATCAAAGCTCATCGTGTAAGAGATAACATGTTATCAGTTCATAAGATAGGGGCAGAATTAGGCCATTCGGCCCATTGGGTCCATTCTGCCATTCTATCATGGGTGATCTATCTTTCCCTCTCAACCCCATTCCCCCCCATCATCCCTGACACCCATACTAATCACAAATCTATCAATCTCTGATTTAAACATATTCATTGACTTGGCCTCCACTTAGCCTTCTGTGGTAATGAGTTCCACAGATTCACCACTCTCTGACAAAATAAATTCCTCCTCATCTCCTTCCTAAAGGTACGTCCTTTTATTCTTGCGCTATGGCATCGACTCCTGGACTCTCCCACTAGTGGAATGTTATCATGGATAGAAAACTAGCTGGCAAACAAGAAACAGTGGACATTAATGGGTTATTCTGGAAGACAAGCTGTACCAAGTGTCGTGCCATTGTGTTCAGTCCACACCTATTTATGATCACTGTATTGAAGGGGTGTAATTACAAAATTTACTGATGACGTGACAAAGTAATGAAGTGGACACAACTGTGCACAGGGACATAGACAGGTTAAATGAGCGGGCAAAGATTTGGCAAATGGAGAATACAGTGGGAACATGGGAGATTGTCCATTTTGGCAGATAAAAAGTCGCATTGAGCAGGAGAGAATGCGGAGCTCAGAGGTGCAGAGAATCTGTGTGTTCTTGGGCACGATTTGCAAAAGAAAATCAAATGATTAGAGCTAACGATGCTGTTTATTGCAAAGGGAATTGAATACAAAAGTAAGGGGATTATGCCTCATTTACAGAGGGCATTGGTGAGACAACATCTAGAGCACAGTATCCTTGTTTAAGGAAGGATGTTAATGTTTCGGAATCGGTTGAGAGAAGGTTTATGAGGCGACAGCTTTCGGTACATCATTGCCCCAGTTATACTTTAGCAAAGAGGTTGTGGAAATAAGCACATCATTTTACTCTAGAAATTAGTAGGAAATGAGCTATGATACAGGCCACAGTTGCATGGCCGAACATATGTTAATGGCATATTTTGTCTTGATTTATGTTACTTTTCAACTACCATTGCATGGCTAATAATCTGTCTATGTTACTTTATTGGAAGCAGTGAAAATGTAATTGTTGGTTGAAGCAAGTGTGGATATATATTTATTCATGCCGTTGTTTCATATGGATGATAGTTTTTAATAAAGGATAAACTAAGGCATATAGAAGATGTTTAATTTTTGAAAAAAGCTCAGTAATTGTAGATTATAGTGATTGTGAATTACTTTATGTTCAGAATTAAACAAATGATTTTCAAGATGAAGTTTGTGGCATAGCTAAGGTTACGATAGTGTGGCTCTAAATAGGAAGTCCATATATAGTGAAATACATATACCTCCACACTAGGCATCCAAGGACATGTTTCAGGGTGTTTTTGACCACGTGGCAATAGACACTAGTGGATGATGACAAAGGCAGAAAATGGGATCAATTGTTTCTGCACCAAAGAAGCAAATTAAATTAATCAAAGGAGCCAAATTATCCAGGTTTTAATTATAACTATGTTTACAGTTTTAGAAATGATTTGGGGTATTAGTTCCTACACAGCTGAAGTTGTATATTTGGCATACTGCTTGGCATATAACATTATTTTAATCTTGCTGCTCTTGTTTATATGGTGATCTGGTTTAACAGTAGTTGCAACAGCAAAAACATGCCATCTATGTATTTACAAATTATTTTTTTGTTGGTACATCTGAAGGCAAGTCTCTTGTTTAATTATTTGGTGTCTTGCCGTTACAGTCATGGTTGATGTAAATTGAGGGTTCGGGTAACAAATTGGCAATTTTGCTGCTAATCCTGCTCCTCCTTTTCCCTGACCAGAATATGGGGCTGTCTGAGCTAGAGCCCGAATCTGTTAGAAATAATGTTGTAACTCTATCCCTCGCCCGATCAAACCATTCACTTTATTTGGATTGTTCTCTTTTCCAAATAGGCTCGTCAGAATAGCTCATTTAATGAAGATTAACTAAAACTGGCGAGGAAACACCAGGGGCCCAGTTAAGAAACTGCTAAAGTGCACCATGTGATAGATTTTTATTGTGCATAATTACACTGAGATAATGATTCAGATTAAACAGTTGCATCCTTACCGAATGTGTTGTTCTAGACCGGTATTTAATCAATAGGCTGCGAGTATTCATGAGTCTAATTTGGAATTGATTACTTCTCTTTGAGGGGTTTTCCATTCTGTAAAACCATCGACCACTATAGTGCCATGGCCATGCATGGCCGTGCAAAGAAATAACATTATTACTAAAGCAGAACAAAAATTCTGGTAAAAGTCAAAGATGTAAGCTGGAATTTTCTCTCATTCAAGATTGATGTGGGATGTTTTAAAGAGAAGCACTATATATTCCCAGAACTCAGTGCTTACAACCCAGCCGTATGAATATTGATTTATCTAACTCCAAGTAACCCTTGCTTTCCCTCTCTCTTCACCCCTCCCCATCCTAATTCTCTGACCTGTCTGACTATCCTCCTGATTAAATGTTCTCTTTGTATGCATCATTGCCACATTCCCCAACTAACAATGATTTATTCTACATTGTCCTTGAACTTTTCCCCCTTTGATGCTTTGGTTTCACTCCTTACCCTTCCATGTCTCTGTGTCTCCCTCTCCCCTGTCTCTCAGTCTCTAGACCCGAAACGTCACCCATTCCTTCTCTCCACAGATGCTGCCTGTCCCGCTGAGTTACTCCAGCATGTTGTGTCTATCTTCACTGCAGGAGGGTTTGCTTGCCAGGAAAGTGCTGTACCATGTACAGTACAGCACAAGAAGAGGCATTTCGGCTCGTGATGTCTGTGTCAAACACCAAGTTAAACTATTCTCCTCTGCCTGCACGTGATTGATACCCCTCCATTCCCTGCATATCTATGTGCCTGTCTAAAAGCCTCTTAAATGCCACTATTGTATCTGGCTCCACTGCCACCCCTGACGGCACATTCCAGACACCCACCACTCTGTGTGTTTAAAAAAAACTTGGCCCTTGGCCCGCATATCTCTTTTAAATGTTGACCCTCTCACCTTACAGCTATGGCTGGTGGTCTTTAACATCTTGTGGGCAGGAAAGAATGCTCTGACTGTATAAACCTCTCATCATTTTATAACATACTATCTGGCCTTGTTAGCTTGCTGTCTGTGGGAGAGAGGGAGGGAGGGATGGGAAGCTTGTACTGAAAGGGCTCCATCTATTTCCAGCTCTGGACACTGCTGTGTCGAGGAGACACTCTCTCAGGTGTAGCAACAGCTCTGGTTTTGAGCAGCATCTCTGAAGCTGCTGTTAAATCATCCAGAACAGAAAGGAAAGCTAGTCTGTGAAGATCCATGAGGTGTTGGTATGTCCAGTCCAGAAAGAAGTAGCTAGTACACATTGTTTTGTTATTTTTTTTACGTTTTCTTAAACTGGATATCATTGGCAAGGACAGCGGGCAATAGCCATCCCGAATGCCCTTTGCCTCGGGCAGCACAGTGGCGCCGTGGTAGAGTTGCTGCCTGACAGCTCTAGAGGCCCGGGTTCAATCCTGACTATAGAGTTTGTATGTTCTCCCTGTGACCTGCGTGGGTTTTCTCAAGGAGCTGCGGTTTCCTCCCACACTCCAAAGACGTGCAGATTTGTAGGTTAATTGGCTTTGGTAAATTGTCACTAATGTTTAGGATACAGTTAGTGTACAGGTTATCATTGGTTGGCGTGGATTCGGTGGGCCCAAGGGGCCTATTTCCATGCTCTATCCCCAAAACTGGAGCTTAAGCTAAAAGCTGAGTGGCTTGCCAGCCAATTCTGTAGTGCATCTACCATTCATGGGCTTGGAGTCGCAGACAAGTCAGACCATGTAAGGGTGGAAGATTTTCCCCCAAAGTGCATTGGTGAGCAAGGTGTTTTTTACGATAATGTGGTAACTTTGTGCGTTTCATTATTTTTTAATTAAATCTATTCACGAACCTGTTCTAGGCTCAATAACTGAATTTAATTTCCATGGAGGAACATGTTCAAGTTTCTAGGTTCCAGTTTAAGACCTTTAGGTTATCAGACCATCAACGTAACTGTTCTATCAGCATTGATAAGTCAAAGCAATGTTGCCATTGGGTGTGTTCCTGCATCATGCAATTTCTTATCATCTTTCCTTGTCCAGGGACCACAGGAATAGTAAATCTGGGGCAGAAGCAGAGGAAGATATGTGGAAGAGGATGGGATTGTATCAGGCTAACAAGGTTGTTGAAGAGGGAGCCAAATCCACTTGAGGTTGGCTGAGGTGGTTTCACAGAGCATTGCTTCATTAGACTTTGCAACCAATTTTAGTAGCTTTGTCTCCACCATTGGATAAGGGGCTTCCAATGTTGAGACTATCTTGCAGGAGAAGATTGTCAACTCTACACAGTACTCAATGAAAGAGCCAATGAAAGAGTCTCTCCTTTCACTTTGTCACCAACTCCACCACAGCATCTTGCCCATGGGCAATCAACATTTCCACATCTGAGGAGGAATTTTGGAGATATTCAGGGCAAATGTCGGAGGGTGAAGAAACAGCCACAGCCGTTTTCATTTGTGTTGACACTTTCATCACAGCAGAAACATCAGAGCTAAAACAGGGGGCAATATTACCTGTAAAAAAAACTGATGCTGGGCTACTTGAGGTCATAGAAACATAGAAACATAGAAATTAGGTGCAGGAGTAGGCCATTCGGCCCTTCGAGCCTGCACCGCCATTCAATATGATCATGGCTGATCATCCAACTCAGTATCCCGTACCTGCCTTCTCTCCATACCCTCTGATCCCCTTAGCCACAAGGGCCACATCTAACTCCCTCTTAAATATAGCCAATGAACTGGCCTCGACTACCCTCTGTGGCAGAGAGTTCCAGAGATTCACCACTCTCTGTGTGAAAAAAGTTCTTCTCATCTCGGTTTTAAAGGATTTCCCCCTTATCCTTAAGCTGTGACCTTGTCCTGGACTTCCCCAACATCGGGAGCAATCTTCCTGCATCTAGCCTGTCCAACCCCTTAAGAATTTTGTAATTGAGTAATTGATCAAAAGGTTAGTGGGAGAGGTTTAAACGACATCTTCAAGGGCAAAGCGAGGTCGATTTTAGGAGGAGGTTCCAAGCTTCAGAGCCTTGTTAGCTAAGATTGCAGAGACAGTAATGAGTGAAACCAAGGAGTGTTGTGAACATGATGAAAGCTTTAAAATGGCAACGTTGTCTAATTGGAAGCCATTGAGAGTAAGATTGGCAGCTGAGCTGTGGATAGGTTTAGTGGGATATGGGCCAAACTCAGGCAAATGGGACTGACTCAATTATAAAGCCTAGTTAGCCAAGATGAGTTGGGCGGAAAGGTTTGTTTCTGCCAAGTGTGACTCAGGCTCCACAAAAAGGAAGGAAGGCTAGCAGCAGGTTGGAATAGGCAGGTCTAGAGAGTTTAATCCGTAGAAAAGTTGAGGCACACTTGCAGATAAACAATGCTATGGAGGTGGAAGTAGGCTGGCTGCTCACAGCTACTTCTTTCTTGCGAAAATAAAGAGCTGAGAGTAGGGGAGAGGAAAAGCAAAAAATGACACGAGTACCGGAGTAACTCAGCGGGTCAGGCAGCATCTCTGGAGAACACGGATAAGTGGCGTTTCAGGTTGGGACCCATCTTCAGATATAACCATATAACCATATAACAATTACAGCACGGAAACAGGCCATCTCGGCCCCTCTAGTCCGAGCCGAACACTTACTCTCCCCTAGTGCTGTCAACCTGCACTCAGACCATAACCCTCCATTCCTTTCCCGTCCATATACCTATCCAATTTATTTTTAAATGATAAAATCGAACCTGCCTCCACCACTTCCACTAGAAGCTCATTCCACACAGCTACCACTTCCTGAGTAAAGAAGTTCCCCCTCATGTTACTCCTAAACTTTTGTCCCTTAATTCTCAAATCATGTCCTCTTGTTTGAATCATCCCTACTCTCAATGGAAAAAGCTTATCCACGTCAACTCTGTCTATCCCTCTCATAATTTTAAAGACCTCTATCAAGTCCCCCCTTAACCTTCTGTGCTCCAAAGAATAAAGACCTATCTTGTTCAACCTTTCTCTGTAACTTGTTCTTCAAACGTCACCAATCCATGATCTCCAGAGGTGCTGACTGACCCGCTGAGTTACTCCAGCACTTTTGTGTAATATAGCATGTACCTTTTGTGTAAGATAGCGTCTCTGGTTTCTTGTTTCTACTGGAACAACACAAGTCGCTTCATGGAGTGGAGGAAGATGCTGCTGCCCACAAACCACAAGCTAACTTTCAGTGATCTCGGCTCTTCAACCTCCATTGTAGAAACATAAAGAAAAATAATTCTGGAGCACAGACTTAACGGGGAGACCGCTTCAGTGTGTATCGTTCGATGGTCGAAGAAGCCACAGCCTATGTTAGCCAAAGTATCTAGCGATCTTTTGTAAATATGACCCAAAACATATAAGAATTCCCAGATCAACCAGAGTCTTTGAGCCAAAATAATGCTTGGATTTGGAAGAGCTGATGAGAAATTATGTGATACTATTTGATAGGATATCTGCACCCGGATCAGTGGGCTTTAAACAAAGTCTGCAAACATCACAGTCAATCGTGAGAGAGCCAGTGTTCTGCTTCTTTCAAGGCTCCATCTAAATCCTTGCACCAATGAATACCAGGCATATATGTAGTATTCCTGCTATTACAATGTAATCTGCCAAATCCTAATTCCTACTGGATATCAGCTGCTGTGCAGTAAGAGACCTTGGGTCTCTGAAGTCCACAGGGACATCACCAGACTGCCAATTTGTCTCATCCAAGCCGTACCACCACCATGTACCTATTCCCCTCTACTTTATAATGCAGAATTAAGGCTATTCCCAGAAGGGAATGCATGGTCAGCGGGCTAAAGCAATCCTTTGAGCAGACTGATTAAAAATAGCAACAACAAGTCCTGTCGCTCTTTTTAATGGTGCTTTTATAGATTGCCTTGCAGGAAAACAAATGCAAAAATGGTCTCCTCTAAGATGCAGCAGTCTCTCTTTCCACATTTCGAAAGCTGTTATTTATAGCACTTGGGTATGAGGAGGGAAAAGCTACAGAATAGGTCAAAAGGATTGCTTGTGCCCCATAAAGTGGCATCCATTTTCAGCAGAACTTAAAGTGCCTGGCAGTCTTGCAGGTGGAGAATGCAGTTGTAATATTTTGAGGGCAAATTGATGGCAGTAGCTTTCAAGAAATTAATATTTCATTGCCACAAACTGGTGGCAACACTCGAGAAATTCTCTTATTCAGTCTAAATTTGTCTTGGGATATTCTTATCTGCTCGGTCTTCAGTAAGAGAGTGGATTATACTGATCCATTACGAGCTTTATATTTGACTGGCATCCAGTTTTAACCTCGGCATTTTAGAGGATTCTTTGGAATTCAGACCAGCTGCAAAAGCAGAGTATTATTGAGACTTTAGCAATAATAGCTGAGGTGAGCCAGGTTAAATTAATTTGTGATGAATTTATTATTATTATTAAGTTGAGGTAAGATCTTGCGTAATTGAATTTGCATCACGGCAGAGGGTGGATCTTGTCACAATGGTGTTCCGTCGTATCAGTTGCTTCAAATCCGGGCAGGGCAGCTGCCCTGGTTTGTTATCAAGAGTGCTTGAAATGTTGTAACTGTATCATCGCATAAATCCATAATTATAAAATTGTTGGTACACCACCAGCTCTATTCATACATCAGTGAAAATGGAGTAACGTTAAGCTACATTACAGTTACGATAAAGTGAATGCGGGTGCTGTGGAACTGTCATGTATAACCTGGTGTACACCAAGATTGTGATTGATTCTGTATTGTGCCGTGGCATAGCTGTGTCTGGCCATTTGACAAGAGATAATGGGAAAAGACATATTTTCAATTGCACTGTGATAGGTTGTTAAAATGGTACATCAAGGTATGGGAATACTGCTGACTACAATGTTGGTGATTTAATCTTCTCAGTGTTAGGACATTGTTATTTCATCATTGTGATCAGTAGGAAAAAAACTTGGCACATTTCCAAGCCGACTATGTAAATAGCTTATTTTTGTTGTTAAAATGGTCAGATCCAGTCCTGCTTTCAAAAATAAGACCCCCAGAAGTTCAGCATCAAGTGATAATTTTTTGACGGTGAGCAAGAAAATAATCACTAACAAATTATTAGGCCTATAGTGATGTTCTTCTATTAATTTATTCATTTTTTATGTCAGTCATTCATTTTATGACCATCATTTATTACCCATCATATACATGTTCATAAGTTGTAGGGGCAGAATTAGGCCATTCGGCCCACCAAGTCTACTCCGCTATTCAATCATGGCTGATCTATCTTTCCCTCTCAACGCCATTCTCCTGCCTTCTCCTCATAACCCTTGATACCCTTACTAATCAAGAACCACTACCTTAAAAATATCCATTGATTTGGCCTCTACAGCCTTCTGTAGCAATTAATTCTAGCTGCATCTCCTTAGGACATGGGAAACCCATGTGGAACGTGCAAACTCCACACAATCAGCACCTGAAGTCTAGTTTGAACTTGGGTCACTGGAGGTGTGAGGCAGCAGCAATACGTGCTACTGCCCACCACTCCCCCATTATCCTATAGACCATCTACAATTATGAATCAATTACATTTGTAGCTACCATTACAAAGACTAACATTTTATTGCAGATATATTGAATTATATGAATTTAACTTCTGCAATAAAATATGATTCAAATCGATATCTCTGGATCAGTTGCCCAGAGCTTTTGCTGTTAGTCCAAGACACTATTATAGACTTGGGGTTTGTGATAAATTCTGCTTGCATGGTGTCTTTCAATATGCGATTTACATTAAGGGCACTGTATAAAATTCAGTTGTTAAATTTCCTAAACTTAACTATAAATCTTTGGTAGGACATTTAAAATAAAATAAGAGTAACATTCACACTCTTTTTGCCAGTCAACAAAGTGATTCGGAGCATTTAAATTGACACTAGACTAAGTAGGGCCCGTTGGGTTGCAGCTTCACACGGGAGGGCTGGTCCCCCAACGCAATATTCCACCTCTCCACCAATTCCAATATTGGTGGCCAGTGGGGGGGGGGAATTCTGGAGTGCTAGTATGGGTGTTGTGGGCTGAAGGGACTGGTTTTCAGAGGGCTAGTATGGGCATTGTGGGCTGAATGGATTCTTGGGCTGGCGGCTCAGTCACTCAAGCCTGGTGTGCTGGCAGCTCACTCACTCAAGGCTGGTGGGCTGGCAGTTGACTCACGGCTATTCCTTGAAATTCCATTTCAAGCAGGGTGCAAGGCCACCAAATTCAAGTGCAGTGTCATACCACTTCAAGCAGGGCGCAAAGCCACCAAATTCGAGTGCAGTGTAATACCACTTCAAGCAGGGGGCAAGGCCACCAAATTCAAATGCAGTGTCATAGCACTTCAAGCAGGGTGCAAAGCCACCAAATTCGAGTGCAGTGTAATACCACTTCAAGCAGGGTGCAAGGCCACCAAATTCGAGTGCAGTGTAATACCACTTCAAGCAGGGTGCAAGGCCACCAAATTCGAGTGCAGTGTCATACCACTTCAAGCAGGGTGCAAGGCCACCAAATTCAAATGCAGTTTCATACCATTTCAAGCAGGGTGCAAGGCCCCTAAAGACAGAGAGTCGTGACCTCTCCCTTCCCCTTCTTGCAGAGACTGAGCCACGCCCACACTTCCAGGCTTTATAGTTCCTCCCACCAGAAGGGGCGTGGCCGTCATGGAGTGATTGACAGGCATGAGAATCTCAACATTTTTTAACCACTTATAACTCTTTTATTTTTCATCAATGGGAAAAATCCTCAGCACCTGATGAGCGGAGGGGGACTCTGAGTAAGATGGCCAAAAGTCACAGCCGTACTTGGTAGCGTTTTTCTTAAAATCAATATGCAGCGCAAACAGGAAGTGGTCAAGATTAGACTTTTAATTATATAGACGGCAAGGCAACTTTTGCATTCTCAGACCAACTTTTCACTTAGGTATGGCAACTTTAGCATTTTCAAACCAAAAAAACACTTTTCGCAAACCACATTAAGGGCACTCACAGTTTAGTAGACATCTGTTCAGTGTTATTCACAGCTCAGACTGAGGGACATGACCCTCTCACTTCCTCCCCCCCAATCTTGCAGAGACTGACAGGCACTTAACACGTTCAGGTTTTATAGTCCCTCCGGAAGGGGCGTGGCCTTCAGGAGAGAGAATTTCAACATTTTTTAAACATTAATAAGTCTTTTATTTTTCATTGATGGGAAAAATCCTCTTGTCCTGACCAGCGGAGAGGGACTCTGAGTAAGATGGCCAAAAATCACAGCCGTAAGTGACAGCATTTTTTCTAAAATCAATATACAGTGCAACAGGAAGTGGTCAAGATGAGACTTTTTGTAATATATAGATTATTGTCCATGGAATGCATCTTTTCATCAGATTTGATTGGATAGCCTATATTATATAGAATAACATTTGTTGGGTTTGTTTAACATCTTACCTCGGAAGTTAATTGGAAGTCAAATCACGTGTGGATTAAACTGGACCACTTACAGTAAAGATTGCTTTCATTACAATCCAACCAGACCTAAAGGCAGTCTAAAATCCAATGGGGGCTCTCTGTAAACCCATTCATTTGGCAGGACAGTTGGACCTTCGACGAATGCAATGCAGACGGCATAATAACTTACTGCATTCTTTGCAAAATTCCGATTCAGACTCTTAGAAGTAACTGCTTCTAAAGAGTTGTTTCTTTCAATTCCTTCTTGTTCCATGGGTGACAGCAGAGGGTGGTTTATCTGTGGAATTCATTGCCACAGAAGACTGTGGAGGCCAAGTCAGTGGATATTTTTAAAGGTGGAGATTGTTAGGTTCTTGATTAGTACGGGTGTCAGGGGTTATGGGGAGAAGGCAGGAGAATGGGCTTGAGAGGGAAAGACGGATCAGCCATGATTGAATGGCGGAGTAGACTTGATGGGCCGAGTGGCCTAATTCTGCTCACATGTCTGGTGAACTTATGAATGTATGAGCAGAATAACTTTATTTACTGTCGATTCACAGCTGTGATAAGAGAGGAAAGCTACTCTTTGACTATGTCCACAATTGAACCACACATGAGCTAAATGATAGTTATGCATTCTCACATTAATGCTACATGAATCATCTTCAGAGCCATGCGCTGTGGGGACAGATGGGATTATAATTGTTGGCTCCATAACTGACCCTGGTCAATGACTGTGATTGCCAGTGCCTTCTGGACATGGATAATCCAATTCTAGTTGCAATAATCAAAGCAATTATTTTAAAATCATAGTGTGCAACTTAATTGAACTTAATTATCTATATTTATCCTGTGTGAGACTTAAAAGAGAACCTTTCCAGAATTGGAGTATTTCAATTGCAGCATGCTAGTTATAAAATAAATACTTCCCTGATGCTGAGGTGAAATGCAGATTACATAGTCATAGTTTCCGCTGTTTGGGAGCAAGAGAGGTCTTCTTGGAATTATCCACCATGCAGTTTACAATTCAAGAAGCAGGAATAATTTTCTGCACTGATTTGCATTCATCTGCGCCTCTTCGATTTCAGATCGCCTGTCAATGGCGGTCTGAACATATGAGAGACTTTGCTTCTAAGCAAGTGAAATGGCTGAAATGATTATGTAGGCAAGTTACCACAGTAATAATGGGCTACTGCAGCCATTGTGCCTCACCCATTGCATCACTGTTTGTAAACATATCAAAATAACATGTCGTAAACATTTTTATATAGTAAATGTGGAATGGTTACACATTCATGTATTACATCCACAGGAATGTTATAAATTTGAATTAAGAATGCAATTTTATTGTTCAGTGGTTCAATGCCATCAAATTAACGAGGATTTATTAGCTGGGAAATGAAATGGCCATTTCATTGTCCACTAAACATAGTCTTGTAATTGCCCTATGAAGTGAAAGTGGAGCAGAAGGTGACCTCGGGAGAAATGGTTACCAGCTTGCTAATGATCATAAATATTGATTTGGAAGTACCTGTACTTGTAATGGAAAATTAAGACATAACTGTTGAAAATAAAAGTTGGGTCTGCTGCAAACTTGTTTTCCAAGACTTGCACATTTTATACTGAATTCAGATATCAATTGTTAAGACCGTTACTGGTCTGTGCTTGTGACATTGGACCTGTTGGCTGTGCTGCCTTTCCCTGCATATTAGACTAGGCTTGTATTCACTGGAGTTTGGAAGGATGAGGGGGAATCTTATAGAAACATATAAAATTATAAAAGGACTGGACAAGCTAGATGCAGGGAAAATGTTCCCAATGTTGGGCGAGTCCAGAACCAGGGGTCATAGTCTTAGAATAAAGGGGAGGCCATTTAAGACTGAGGTGAGGAAAAAACCTTTTCACCCAGAGAGTTGTGAATTTGTGGAATTCCCTGCCACAGAGGGCAGTGGAGGCTAAATCACTGGATGGATTTAAGAGAGAGTTAGATAGAACTCTAGGGGCTAGTGGAATCAAGGGATATGGGGAGAAGGCAGGCACGGGTTATTGATAGGGGACGATCAGCCATGATCACAATGAATGGCGGTGCTGGCTCGAAGGGCTGAATGGCCTCCTCCTGCACCTGTTTTCTATATTTCTATATTGGCAGCAACTGAAGAACGCATCTCCAAGGGTGAGGATTGTACAGAGTCTGTCAGGGGAGGCAGAGAAGTGACTTAGTGACTGCTTGGACACGGTCGACTGGGTGGTGTTCCAAGACATAGCAGCGGACCTGAACAAATTAGCCACAGTTGTTACAGATTTCATACCGATATGTGTGGAGGAATGCGTTTCTACCATGACCATACAAGTGTTCCTTAGCCCGGAGCCTTAGACCAACCAGGAGATCCACAGTCTACTGAGGACCAGATACATCTGCAGCATTCAATTCAGGCGATCCAAAGTTGTATAGGAAGTCCAGGTGTGACCTTCAGAAGGTCATAGGTGGCAGGGCATTTTAGTTTAGTTTGGAGATTGCCAAATCCTCTATTGAGCTTCTATAGTTGACTCTTTGCATTACGTCCTAGTTCCTAACTTTGAGCATTCAGCAAGGAAAGACCCAGTAGAAAATGGTAGACATTGCCTTCCTTCCTGTAATGTACATAACATCTCTTTGGATTTTCCTTAATATTATCTGTCAGAGTTGTCCCCTACCCCTTTTTGCCCTTTTTATTTCCTTCCTAAGCTGTTATCAGGTAACTGAACCAGCCTACCACAAATAGAGAGCAGTCCCGAACTGCTATCTACCTCATTGGAGACCCCAGGACTATCTTTGTTTGGACTTTAGTGGCTTTATCTTGCACTAAACATTATTCCCTTTATCGTGTATCTGTACACTGTGAATGGCTCGATTGTAATCACGTATTGTCTTTCCACTGACTGGTTAGCACGCAACAAAAGCGTTTCACTGTGCCTCGGTACACGTGACAATAAACTAAACTATATTAATTAAGTATGGTCCTCGTGTTCTGAAACTCTTCCAGGGATACCTTGGATCCCAGCTGTCTAAAGGGGCTGTCCCACTGTGGTGACCTAATCTGCGAGTTTAGAAGAGTTTGCCCTCGACTCAAACTCGCAGCATGGTCAACACGTGGTCCTAGGAAGTCACTGGAACTCTCCTTCATGATCGAGGGAAGTTCCCGCTTACTCGTGGCCTCAGCCAGGTCGCGGAAATTTTTTCAGCATGTTGAAAATTTTTCCGTGAATAAAAATTGGTCAGCATGGTTCTTTTGAACTCGTCGTGCAGTGGAGTGGGGTGGTTATGTAGTTACAGGCAGTCGAGGGCAGCCGTGCACAATCTCCTTTACTGACCGGGCATTTTAATTGGCTCATTGGAGTTTTCAGGACCAAGGAAAACCGACCGGTAATGTTAAATGCCCGCTAAACTTTATTAAACATTGGTTGACTTCTTAAAAGTGTCTCCACTCCTTCTCCCCCCTTCCTTCCCTTCTCTCCCCCTCTCTCCCCCTCTCTCCCCCTCTCTCCCCCTCTCTCCCCCTCTCTCCCCCTCTCTCCCCTTCTCTTCCCCTCTCTCCCCTTCCCTCCCCTTCTCTCCCCCTCTCTCCCCTTCTCTCCCACCCCCTTTTCCCTCCGTGTTCTCTAAAGGAGTTACCGTACACTGTGCAGCCATCTTTTATCTTTCTGTTTATCGCGGGCGTGAATCTCGCGGTGTGTGTTGTCGTGGTCGCTCCGCGGCTTCATTGCTAACGGTCGATCTAGCTCGAGGTTTTTCAGGCAAATGCCCTCGAGCTTGAAGGTTGAAGACAGTCACTGAAAGGTCGCCACAGTGGGACAGCCCCGTATACCTGTCTCATTTTCCTTGTGCTATGTTTCAAAGGACTTTTATTGTCACATGTACCAATTAAGGTACAGCGATAATCGAATTACCATACAGCCATACTAAAAATAAAGCAACAAGACACACAACTACATAAAAGTTAATATAAGCATCCACCACAATGGATTACCCACGTTCCTCACTGTGATGGAATCTCCCGCAGCCGGCGGTCGAAGCTCCCGTGTGGGGGCGGTCGAAGCTCCCGTGTGGGGGCGGTCCAAGCTCCCGTGTGGGGGCGGTCGAAGCTCCCGTGTCGGGGCGGTCCAAGCTCCCGTGTGGGGGCGGTCCAAGCTCCCGTGTGGGGGCGGTCGAAGCTCCCGTGTGGGGGCGGTCCAAGTTCCCGTGTCGGGGCGGTCGAAGCTCCCGTGTCGGGGCGGTCGAAGCTCCCGTGTCGGGGCGGTCCAAGCTCCCGTGTGGGGGCGGTCGAAGCTCCCGTGTCGGGGCGGTCCAAGCTCCCGTGTGGGGGCGGTCGAAGCTCCCGTGTCGGGGCGGTCCAAGCTCCCGTGTCGGGGCGGTCGAAGCTCCCGTGTCGGGGCGGTCGAAGCTCCCGTGTCGGGGCGGTCGAAGCTCCCGTGTGGGGGCGGTCGAAGCTCCCGTGTGGGGGCGGTCGAAGCTCCCGTGTCGGGGCGGTCGAAGCTCCCGTGTGGGGGCGGTCCAAGCTCCCGTGTGGGGGCGGTCGAAGTTCCCGTGTGGGGGCGGTCGAAGCTCCCGTGTGGGGGCGGTCCAAGCTCCCGTGTGGGGGCGGTCAAAGCTCCCGTGTGGGGGCGGTCGAAGCTCCCGTGTGGGGGCGGTCCAAGCTCCCGTGTCGGGGCGGTCCAAGCTCCCGCAGCCGGCGGTCGAAGCTCCCGTGTGGGTGCGGTCGAAGCTCCCGTGTGGGTGCGGTCGAAGCTCCCGTGTGGGTGCGGTCGAAGCTCCCGTGTGGGGGCAGTCCAAGCTCCCGTGTCGGGGCGGTCGAAGCTCCTGCGGCTTGGAGCTGCCGAAGTCACGAGCTCCACGATGTTAATGTCTGCAGGCTCCCACAGTTGGAGCTCCGTCGATCACTGACAGGGATCGCGAGCTCCACGATGTTAAGTCGCACGGACTCCCGCGGTTGGAGTTCCCAAACCGATTTCCAGCAAGAGGCCACCAACTCCTTGATGTTAGGCTGCAGTGCAGACGGAGAGACGATACGGGAAAAAAATCGCAACTCTGTCGAGGTAAGATATTTTAAAAGTTTCCCCCAACCTCCACATAACACAAGCTGAAGAACTCCAAAACATTCATTTAGCACATACTACTAAAGACATAAAGAAGGAAGGGATGGGCTATGTACTTGGGTTTTTGCATTATCATGGTCTAGGTCACTTTAGAATAGCGGTAATGTATGGTATATGTATTGTTATTGCTGTGTCTAATGTAACTGTAATGCTGCAAAAAGCAAGAACTTCATGTTTCTGGTTATCACCCAGTGTGTAGGACAAAACACACACTTGAATCCTGGCCAAGAGATGGAGAAAACTATAAAATCTAGGAAAGTAACAGCTGAAATCTGTTGCACAGTGAACATAGCAACTGTTCAGCAACATAAAAACAAGATTTAGTTGATACGGTTTGGCGTCTGCACTTCAAAAGTACTTCATTTCTCTGTGAAAACCTTTGGGCATCCACAGGCTGTGAGCAGGCACTCTGTAACTGCTAGCACTTTCCCTTTATCACCAGATCAAATTTATTGTCTGTGTTGCAGTTGTAACCTTGGAAGATTGATTCATATCTTTGACATTTTTTTTATTATCCTTAAGGGTGACACAATGGCGCAGCAGTAGAGTTGCTGCCTAACAGCGCCCACTCACGGTGCGAGTCCACCCACGAGTGATCCCGAGTTTAAAACAAATCAAACTCGTGGTAATCACGTAGAATTAACGTAGCGGGAACGTCGGAACTCGTAACGCTAACGGCAGGTACTCGGGAAACTTGGTAACTCGTGAAAATCTTTCAACATGATGAAAGGTTTCCACGAGTCAAATTTACTCTTGAAGTAAAAATTTAAAACTTTTAAACTCGTTGTAAGAACGTAGTGGCCCGTGCGTTTACCGTAGTGACTCGTGAGTCTACCGTGGGCACTTTAACTCAGCGGGACAGGCAGCGTCTCTGGAGAGAAGGAATGGGTGACGGGATGACGTTTCCAAAATTCTGCTGCGTCTTTGTGTTACTCCAGCACTGTGTGTTCACTTTTTGTCAACCAGCATCTGCCCTTTCTTGTGTATGACATTATTTGTATCCGTGGCAGTTGATTGTCGCTCCCTTCAGTTTCCCAGGGGGTCTGGACGGGACTGGAGTTGGGAAGGAAAGGTGGGGGGGGGGGGGGAGAACAAATATATGAAACACCAAAAACGGGCATCAGAGATGTCCTTGCTATACCGCTACAATAATCAGACTATTGGTACGCTGCTGTTTCCTTGCCTACGGACATGCGCCAGAGACCCGGGTTCGATCTTGTCCGTACAGAGTTTGTATGATTAGCGTTTGTATTACTAAAAATATGCTAAAATGTTTGTTATTTTGTGTATGAGTAAGGTTTTAATACTTCTTATTAGCCTGTGCCCAAACAGTGTAAATTTAAAGTGTAGGAAGGAACTGCAGGTGCTGGTTTAAACCGATGATAGACACAAAATGCTGGAGTAACTCAACGGATCAGGCAGCATCTCTGGAGAAAAGGAATGGCCGATATTTCGGGTCGAGACCTTCTCTCCAGAGATGCTGCCTGTCCCGCTCAGCTACTCCAGCATTTTATATCTACCTTCAGTGTAAAATTAAAGTTGGTTTCAGTATAACTGAACCATGAAGTGTACATTTTTAAAAATCTTGTTGAAAATTATTAAAACAGGCTTTTATAAAAAGTCGTGTGACAGAACAAGGACATTCTTTCTAGTTCATGCACCAGAATAAATTATACAAACTTAGAATAATGTGTAGTTTAGTCTTTACCTTCATATATAATTTCAAGTGATCAGCCATGATTATATTGAATGGCGGTGCAGGCTCGAAGGGCCGAATGGCCTACTCCTGCACCTAATTTCTATGTTTCTATGTTTCTATGTTTCAAGTGCATGAATAAACACAGTGGCCATTAGGTGTTTTGGAGGTCAAATCCAAGATCAATGCAAATTGTGTGATTGGCAGTAAATAGTGTAATCATGTAAAGGCATAAGGAATAGGAGTAAAATTATGCCATTCGGCCCATCAAGTCTACTCCGCCATTCAATTATGGCTGATCTATCTCTCCCTCCTAACCCAATTCTATTGCCTTTTCCCCATAACCTCTGACACCCGCACTAATCAAGAAAAGGTATTTCCGCTGACTGGACAGCAAGCAATAAAAAATATTTTCACTATATCTCTGTACACGTGACAACAAACTAAACTAAATAGTGTTACAAACTAGCATTCAAAGGAGAACTGACCACAGTTCAATGCAATGGTAAAAGCCAGGGGCAGTGTTGTTTGGGGGTTGGATAAACAGAACAAAAGGGTGTGAGGTAGGGTCTCGACCTGAAACGTCACCCATTCCCTCTCTCCAGAGATGAGTTACCCCAGCATGTTGTGTCTATCTTCAATGTAAACCAGCACCTGCAGTTCCTTCCCACACAAAAGGAAACATATGATAGATATAGGACACAACTATTAGGTGAGAGGGGAAAGGTTTCTCTCGCAATGTAGGTGTGTGGGGCCAGTTGTTTTTACACAGAGTGTTGAGGGCCTAGTACACACTGCCATGGGTGGTAGTGGTAAAGGCCAATGCAATAGCAGTGTTTAAGAGGCTTTTAGATAGACATGTGTAAGTGCAGGGAATAGAGGGATATGGATCATGTACAGGCAGATGAGACAAGTTGAACCTGGCATCATTTTTTGCATCATGCACCGTACTGTTCTATATTCTGTCGGGAACTAATACCTAGAGAAGGTCTGTCAAGACAATAACATGTATCGGCAGGTCTGGCTAGCTTGCAGTGCAAATGAGTCAAAAGTATTTGTATCAAGAACAGACTCAAGATTGAGGAGCTTCTTGATGTGCAGTTTCCAACATGTTCTCAGGGCATCACTGTCCTGGATATGTTTCTCTATGTCCTTGCTCCTTGATGGAACCATGAGTGTTTGGCCATTGATAGGCTTGGCGGCACTGAAGAACCTGTCATTTAATGTCCACACCTTCCGCCCTCTTTCCAACCACCACCAGTTCTTCTGATCATGGTTTTTTTTAAATTGGACCTGGGTCTTCAAGTGCCTGGAAAGATTTTTCTACCCCCCCCCAAGTGTTGGAGAAACTCAGCGGCTGCAGCAGCATCTATGGAACGAAGGAAATAGGCAACGTTTCGGGCCGTCTGGGATGTTGGGGTGTAAGGGAGGGCTGGGTGTAAGGGAGGGCTGGGAGTAAGGGAGGGCTGGGCTGGGATGCACAGAATGAGCAGCTAAAGCTTGAAACAAAAACTTGATATTTATTTACAAAACTGTGATGGATGGGAAAATGGTTTTTGAAATCAGCAGCATGACCGTTTAGCAGGCATACAAAGACATTTTCAGGCATTATTGATTTATGATGCAAATAGCCAATATGCCATTGACTCTGAATGATATCATGCCAGTGTGGGTTGCAATATTCCTTCCAGGCCTCTTTATCCCCAAAACAGGGATAAAGCCAACACAACCCTTTGGGTTTGGATAGAAGGGTTCCGACTCAAAACGTCAGCTATTCCTTTTCTCCAGAGATGTTGCCTGACCCGCTGAGTTACTCCAGCATTTGTGTCTATTGTCGGTATAAACCAGCATCCGCATAGATCCTTCCTACACAACCCTTTGGAACATGAAGTCACTCACCCACAGACCTGGTGCAGTAAAGTCCACCGGCTACCTAACATTAATATTTATGGTCAAATATTGGCCAAATCAAACTGGCTCTGAGATGACCTTGGTTTGTTTGCAGGATTAATTATGCAGCAATACGTTTAGAGATCTATTTTCTGTTTAGTGATACAGCGCGGATACAGGGCTTTTGGCTCACGGAGTCCGCATCGACCAGCGATCCCCGCACACTAACACTATCCTACACTCACTGGGGACACTGGGGACAATTCTACATTCATAGCAAGCCAATTAACCTGCAAACCTGTACGTCTTTGAAGTGTGGTAGGAAGCCGAAGATCGCGGAGAAAACCCACGCAGGTCACGGGGAGAACGTATTAACTTGGTTCAGACTGCACCAATACTCGTGATTGAACATGGGCCTCTACTGCTGAGCCACCATGCCACCCACATCCACCATCTGCAAATCCAGCAACATGTACAGAATCATAGTGGAGAGTCTGAAGAAGGGTTTCGGCCCGAAACGTCGCCAGTCTGAAGAAGGGTTTCGGCCCGAAACGTTGCCTATTTCCTTCGCTCCATAGATGCTGCTGCACCCGCTGAGTTTCCCCAGCAATTTTGTGTACCTTTGTACAGAATCATATATTTGGCATGCTCTAGGTAAACAGCGACTCCCGTTAAAGATTGAATAGATTAATATTACCAAGTAAACAGGAGCAACGATTTAAAATCTCGCTGAAATTAAGCTATATTCAACCCTCCATAAAAGGAAATTGATTACATTTGAGGCATCAAGATATAATCAAAATAAATCTTTAGGTTTAAGATCACATTGGAGGTGATAAAACATTTTGCTGTGTGCATTAAATGTGCAAGGAAAAAACTAGCAGTAAGGAAATATTTATTCCTACATTTAGGGGTGGCATAGTGGTGTAGCTGGCCAGGGTGTCAGCTTGCCCGATGGCAAGTGGGCCCCTGATGAAGTGATAGCAAGTGATGTTAAATGATAGCATTGTAGTTGTGGGTGGGGCCCCCTTTGTCTCCTGGCAACCAATATTTTTAGACCCAGTCCGCCACTGGGTAGAGTTGCTGTTCGATCCCTCCCTCGGGCGCTGTCTGTGTGGAGTTTTCATGTCCACCCTGAGAACGCATCGGTTTCCTCTGTAAAGGTCCCAAAGGCGTGCGAGTTTGTAGGTTAATTGCCCTCTGTCAATTGCCCCTAATGTGCAGGGAATGGATGCGAAAGTGGCATAACCAGGAACTAACTAGCGTGAACAGGTGATCACTGGTCAGCGTGGACCCGATGGGCCGAAGGGCCCTATCGTTGAATCAATCGATGTCTTGAAACATTAAATAATGAAGGAAATTCAGTCGCCAACATTGTCAAGTTCAAAAAACTATTTTTGTGTTGCGTCTTTAACGCTGGTGTCATCGACATGTGTGAGGAGCTGTTACATAACCTCATGTTGATGACATCGAACGTGGTGGGGGGGAAGAGAGAGAGAGAGAGAGAGAGAGAACCAAATTTCCAATAGGTGATTCATTATTGTGAATCAATTCTGAAACTGTGATATTGTGCTTTCTATGATGAGGATGCTATTACAAAAGCGAAATATCTGCAGTTTTTTCTGACACAGGCTTAGAGGGATATTGGGCAAATGCAAGCGAATGGGACTATTTCAAATGGACAAGTACGAGTTAGGCTGATGGGCCTGTTTCCATGTGGAGTAGTTTTCAGAATCTGCGACCTTAATTCTATCCAGGAATTTTTTTTTTTACATCACATTTTTCCTCACTCACGTCACTACTTGCAAAGTCTTTTTGTATGACTTTGTTTACCTAAACTATCAGAGAATTATGGCCTCAAGATTCAGGCACATTACACGTGATAATGGTGGGCTGAAGGCCCCGTTTCCATGTTGTATCTCAAAACTAAACATTTGAAACAGGATGAGCTGACACTGAGAATGACTAACAGGTACATGGGAATACCAATTCTATATTTGCAAATTTAATATCCCAACTGCTGTTGCCCCACATAAATTGAAAGTGATTTATCCTGTTTTGACAACATTATTTTGCTCCTGTTAAGGCAAGAGATCACATTGACATACATTCAAAATCTGCTCCTTTACATACTAAAAATAAACTGGTTGTAATAAACTCTACAAGATATCATTCCATAGATGTTTGCAAGTTGAAGGCAGCTATCGCTGACTATTTTTTTGTTTTGGGTTTACTTGCACTGACTCGTAGGTAAACAATAATTACCTATGAGTCAGTGTTGTGAGATGGAAATCTGATTTATATATGCGCATTGTGATTTACCACTCATAGGATTGGACAGACACACATTGGACAGACTTTAGATACGTAGATTTCTTATGAAAAGCTAGATTATGGGTAACTCTGTTTCACACTACTTGTCTAGATCCGATCTGTCCTCAGGGAATACAGACTGGATTTGAAGAGGATTACAAAATCAGTGAGCCTTTCTTCACTTGTTTAAATGATTGACAACTGGATTTTTTTGCCACTTAGTGCAGAGTAAAGGAAGCATTTAATCCATTGCATTAGAGGCAGCTCGGTGCAGTTAACACAGCTAATCCTCCAACTGTCGCTGGAAAGACTCAGTAGAGTACTGGTTTTTCCCCATTCTCTCATAATTTAGCTTTGGAAAAGCCAACTAATTTCTCAAGATAGCGCTGACAGGACTGAGGAAGAGTGAGTTGAGTTTAGTTTATTGTCACGTTTTATTTGTCAATAGTTTATTTGTCACGTACAGAGGTACAGTGAAGAGCTTTTGTTGCGCACAAACCAGTCAGCGGAAAGACAATACATGATTATAGAGGCAAAGGAGAGATGGGACAGAGATCTATACCAAAATAATGACTGGTTGTTCAGTACAGAAATGTGGGACATTGTTCTGAGACACAGCGTGGACACAGGCCCTTCAGCCCACCGAGTCCAGGTCGACCAGCGGCCACAATAGTTTTATCCTACACACTCGGGTCAAGTCGCAGAAGCCAATGAACCTACAAGTCTTTGGAATGTGGGAAGAAACCAGAGCACCCAAAGAAAACCCACAAGGTCCAGAGAGAATGTATAGACTCCAGAACAGACAGCACCCATAGACATGGTCGAACCCCACTGTGCCGCCCTTTGTATGTGCAAGACCCAAGCCGGTGGCAACATTGTCTTGCAGTTGTGGCTTCCAATTCATCCATTTTCAGCTTGACCTTTACCAATGACCAAGTCTTTATTTACTATCATGCCTGTCCATAACATTGTGTGTGTCTGCTGTAATCAGCAAGTTGATTGTCTCTGTGAAATCAATTGTCCTTGGCAAACTTATAAATATTGCTCTTCCTCACTGCAAGATTTAAATCTTTCACAACCCACCAGGAAACAATTCAATGAGATACAGCTTTGCAAACAGTCACTTTGAGCCTCAAAATGCAACATTTAACAAATTTAATTTAAAAATGGATCAAATCTATCCATTAATATACTTCAATTATCTAATTTCCCCAACTCCTCTCACAAGATACGTGGCCAGATCATAAATTTCAGTTCAGATAGTTTCATTAATTCAAAATCATAGCAGTACTTAAAAGAAATCTACTAAAGGAATGTCTATTCCCTTAACTAAACATTTTAATTTTCTTTCAAATGATGCCCTCTGGTTTCACGTGTGGGAATTCAAGTCTGCACATATCCATTCATTCTTCCCCAGCAAACAACAGGCACATTTTGTATTAAGTAGTCCATCAGGACTGGGCCTGCACTCACTGGAGTTTAGAAGAACCTCATTGAAACGTATGGAATTGTGAAAGGCTTGGATGGAGTGGATGTGGAGAGGATGTTTCCATTAGTGGTAGAGTCTAGAACTAGAGGTCATAGCCACAGAATTAAAGGATGTTCTTTTAGGAAGGAGATGAGGAGAAATGTCTTTTGTCAAAGGGTGGTGAATCTGTGATTTTATTTGCCACAGAATGCTGTGGAGGCCAAGTCAGTGGATATTTTTAAGGCAGAGATGGATAGATTCTTGATTAGTACGGGTGTCAGAGGTTATGGGGAGAAGACGGGAGAATGGGGTTAGGAGGGAGAAATAGATCAGCTGTGATTGAATGGTGGAGTAGACTTGATGGGCCGAATGGCCTAATTCTTCTTCTATTCCTTACGACCTTATGAGGACAATCAGGACTAGTTTCCAGGAAGATAGACAGGAAAAGGTGGAGTTACCACCTATTGTGCGTAGGGAGTGTATACGAAAGTGGGATAACATATAATTAGTGTGAAGAGGTGTGGCCTCTGTGGGCTGAAGGGCTTGTCTCCACGCTGCATGTTTCAATCAGTCAAAGAGAACCAGGCATGCAACATACAACTAACTACTCACATGCCAAAGCTTGGCTTGGTTTCTTGTTGACAATCCCAACAGTCAAACTGGTAAACTTAGCAATAAAGTGAAATTCCCAAGATCCAACATATGCCACGAGTGAGACATTGGTCGCAAAATCTTAGCTGTACTTCCAATTTTTCTCCTCAAAGACTTGCTTCCTCCCAGTCGTGGCTTCCTTGGAGTGCCCTTTCCTTCCCTCCAACTATTACGCAAAGCAAAATGAACAGTGCACAAAATAGACAATAGACAATAGGTGCAGGAGTGGGCCATTCGGCCCTTCAAGCCAGCACCGCCATTCAATGTGATCATGGCTGATCATCCCTTCTTCAGACTGATGGAGGGTGGGCGGGGAGAAGAAAGGAAAAAGGAAGAGGAGGAGCCCGACGGCTGAGGGAGAGCTGAGAAGGGGATGAGACAGCAAATGATACCAGAAATTGGAGAATTCAATGTTTATGCCACTAGGGTGCAGACTGCCCAAGCGGAATATGAGGTGCTGCTCCTCCAATTTCCGGTGGTGCTCGGACCAAAGCTTCAGCAGCGCAGCGCTGGATTCACCGCAGAGCGGGCGATGCCTCACCTGGGATCGTTGTTTGAAGCTCCGGAGTGTTGGGCCTGTTGCATCAACATCGTGGAGCTGCGGTTTGTGGAGCTCTCAGCGCAGGCGGTGCTGACCAACATCGCGGAGTCCTGGGACCATTTGCCGAGGGCCGCCAGCGTTTAATCTCCACCCAGCTCGGCCTGTGGACTTCGGTAGGAAGAGATCGAATCGGAGGTCCAAGCCGCTGAGGATGTTATTCCGTTCTGACTTTGGAGTTCCATCATCCCGGCGAGAGGGCCTGAACATCGGGCCGCCCATAGCGGCGACTGCAGGGGGCTCAGGATGCCCCGACAAAGGGTGAACATCAAAGAACATCAACGAGGAAGTTGACTGAACTTTGGTGCCTTCCCTCACAGTGGGAAACTTTGATACTGCTTTGTGGGGATGTTTATGTTATAGACTATCGTGTTCTGTGCTTTTATTTATTTTTTATTCGTATGGCTATATGGGGAAAAAAGCATTTTGTTGTCTCAATACTATGGACAATGATAATAAAGTTGAATCAAATCAAATTAAATTAAATGTGTTTATTTATTGTAATTGGCGAAACAGCAAAGGAGCTGCTGACAAAGTGAAGGCATATTTGAAGTGGCTGTCATTAAGTGTGATTAAATCCTACTTCAACCTCTCAGTGCCCACATATATACTGAGGTTCTCTGGAGGACAACTATGTTTTTCAGAGAAGTGCAATAACTTAGCAATACAGTGCAATACAGCCAGGCAGTAGTTTTAAGTTGAAAAACAAAGTGAGTGTTGCACAGAGACTCAACGAAGTCACGCAGTGACATCTGTGAATAGAATTGATGTGGAAGTATAAATAAAGTCTGTTCTTTGTTAACATGTCATCATCCTCCACTCCTGGATGTATGTGTGCATGGATAGGCCAGGTTTAGTGGGATAATGGGCCAAACGCAGGCAAGTGGGACTATTCAGGCATGTTGGGCTGAAGGGCCTGTTCCCACGCAGTTTAACTCCTGGATATGTTGGTCTGGATTTGGACAATCACCATCCCACAACAAGCAGGTAGGGCACTAAGGGAAGGGGAGTGGAAGGTGTGTGATGACACATCCTCTTTAAGGGCTGTTCCTCTCCAGGCCACAGGCAAACGAGCAGCAACCAAGATCATCTAATGCTCATTAGACCAATCGACCTGATCCTACAGACCAACCCTTCATAAACCCTGGAGCCCAGAGGGGAATGGAGAGAGAGGAAGCTGTGTGGATGGTCTGAGACCCTCCTGTTTGTCTCTAGAAATGCAGCCCATTGGCGGAGTTCACCGCACTGTATGTGCCAGTGTCGGCTGAAGGGTCTGTTTTCATGCTGCCTGACCCACCGACTCTCTCCAGCACCTTGTGTCATTTCCCAAACCAGCATCTGCAGTTCCTTGTGCCTCAATGGCCTACAATGTCAATGTATAATCAAGCTCAAAGTCTTGTCATCTTGCATTGGGGCGGGTTCTTCTGAGGCAGTGCTCTGGTGTTGGGAATGACTAGCCTCCACTCCAGTTTTGGGCCGTCTCGTACAGCTGATGAGGCCAATGTGAGGCGTGTACACTCAGCCGCAGTTGTAGCAAAGATGCATGAAAAGACAGGCGCACGCGAACTTAGAACTCCTTCCATTATTTATGTTCAGCTTCTACATGTTCCAGACAAATTGACTCAATGTTCTCAATGCCAGCCTAAATACTCATTCTCTATTTCGAGGGGTCAGAGGCTAGGGATTCCATGAGTTGGTGGGATGTTTGACCTTTTCAAACACTTCAAGAATGTATTTGACTCCTTCCCTCCGCCGACTGGAAATCTCTTACCGTGACACAACTTGGAATAGAGTGTCTGTTTCAGGAGTCTAATGAGGGGCAGGCAAATGGCCCAGCCCATCAAAGCTGATCGAGTGCAATTAGGGTCTCAATGCTGATCCCACCTACTTTGGGTTGCTTTCCCTTCCAATATTTTTGGAGAGTTTCCTGGTAAATAAAACATAGACTAAGAAGAACAATGCCTTTACATGACGTTGTGCATTAGATTTTAGACTTTAAAGATACAGCGCAGAAACAGGCCCTTCGGTCCACGGAGTTCTCGCCCACCAGCAATCGCCGCATATACGAACACTATCCTATACCCTAGGGACAATTTACCATTTTTACCAATGCCAGTTAACCTACAAACCTGTACACATTTGGAATGTGGGAGGAAAGCAGAGCAGCTGTAGAAAACCCACACGGTCACAGGAAGAAACTCCGTACAGACAGCGCCCGTAGTCAGGAATGAATCCATGTCTCTGATGCTGTAAGGCAGCAACTCTACTGCTGCGCCACTGTGCCACCTCTTTTGGTTTCAGTATTTTGGTAGCAGGATTATATTGATACTGTAAATCGAAAGGTGACTAGCGCAATCATTCCCCCATGTTGTTGTGTTGCGTGATTGGAACTCAGTAGATTTTGTATTAATGCTACCGAGGATGTGGATTTAAACAGAAATTACCTCTTCATCCATGTTAAACCTGAAAGGGGTTAATAATAATAATAATAATAATAATAATAATAATAATAAACTTTATTTTGGACTCGAGGTCCAGACAAGGGACAACATAACATAAACATGCATTGCATATTAAAAAATATCATAAAGTACATATAAAATCTTAGTATATCACTTATCAAAGCATCATACGTTATATATATTTTTTTAAACACAATACATGAATTAAAATCCAGAATAAAAGAAAGATCAGTGTCCTACAATGAGACAACGATACCAGTGTCTCCACAACTGGAATTTGTAGCGTGTAGTGCTAAACCTTATGGTTGACAAGGCCACAATAATTACATTTTTAGAGTCATTTATCATGCAACTGAATTTATACATGTGATTTCTTAGGATAGCTTCTAGAGTACTGACTCCTGCAGCCACAAACATGTTACTAGCACTACACCATCTAGGTTTCCTTAGCAGTGGCATCATTATATGCCACCTTTAGTCTCTGCAAACTTGTCTTTCCATAGTTCGACCACAGGTGCGCAGTGTAGAGTGGTGTGCAGTATGCTCTAAATAGCGACATCTTCACCACATCTGCACACGCACCAATCTTACGCAAGAGAGTATTCACCTGTACATACAGCATGCGTCGTTGCCTATAAATGAGTATATTGTGATTGTCGAAATTGAGTGTTACTGATCTGCTGTATTAAATTGAAACTCCACTAAGGCTTTGATGATGATATAAATTGTGCAGTGTTAAAGTAAACAGTTGATGTGGTTGGAATTAGAATAATAAAGTTAACATTTTAATTGTTACTCTGGCAACCTTATTGATTATTAACACAGTGCTGGAAAGAGGATGATAGAAAACTGAAGATAGACAGAAAATGTTGGAATAACTCAGCGGGTCAGGAAGCATCACTGGATAAAGTGGATAGGTGCCGTTTTGGGTCCAAAATGTCACCTATCTATTTTCTCCAGAAATACCACCCGACCCACTGAGTTACTCCAACATTTTGTGTCTATCGTTGGTATAAACAAACATCTGCGGTTCATTTTTATTACATATGGTAGAAGACTGTCCTGCCTGTTTAGATATTCCCTGCACCATGCTTAGTATCTGCATCGTAAATGTTCTTAGTTAATGACCACTCATTTATAAAACAATATCTGTCTCCATAAAGCGCATATTCATAACACTAGACATTATCTGGATGATTTTTGTTCACTGGTTATTGTGCTGTTCATGTAATGATATAATAGATGAATGGACTGGAGAGGAATTGCTGCCTTGGCAATTGCAAGCACGTTTCAGGTCCGTGTTGTTAACAATCACATTTGCTGCATCAAATTTCCACATGTGAACAAATCTTTTTAACGCGCATGGCCTCTGTTCAGTGGCCGATTCATGTTTTTAACGCTAAATATACGGAAGAACGGAATGTATTTTTATTGGATGAAATTAACTATGATGGGGAACATGTAGCATCATTGAGGGAAGATTGTGTAGAGTTTGACATTCAAAGGTTACGACAGAAATGTAGTTGTTCCCACAAACTTCATTCTAATTAACAATATACATAGAATGCTGGCCCTTGAGTGACTTTAAATGTGCTGTTTTGAGAAGGTTTTGTTCAACAATGTTCACATTTCCCTCTACAGTTTTTGTTCCTTTAGTTAACACTACACTTTGCTTTGATATTTTAGGCACGTTACTGACATCTTGAATGTAATAACCTGCTGTGATTCCTGAATATTAAAAGTGGCTGGCTGTGTTAGTGATCATATTAACATAATTATATGGTATCTGTAATTCTTTGTAATGAGCTGTTGGTCGGTTAAATTGACTGATTGCACATATGTGTGTGTGTGTGTTCGGGCAAAATGTGTCCCCTTTTGTGCCATATCCATTACAAGAGTAGTTAATATCATAAAAGAAAAAAACACATTATTTAATAAATAGTTCAGCCATGATGACAGGTTGGTTTAGTTTAGAGATAGTGTGGAAACAAGCTCTTCATCCCCTGGAGTCCATGCTGACTATCATTCATAGACTAGTTCTATCCTACAAACTAGCGGCAATTTACAGAAGCCAATTAACCTACAAACATGCATATTTTTGCAATGTGGGAGGAAACACACGTGGTCATGGAGAATGTACAACGTCTTTCAGTTAACACCCATAGCGAGGATCAAACCCAGGTCCCTGGCACTTTCAGGCAGCTACTCTATTGCTGCGCTAATGTGCCACCCCAATTTTGAACACTACTTTATTCTTTGGACATTACTAACCCTTGATACTTCCTGGGATGGTTTGTGTGCGCATCTCCTTGCTTTATACTATCAATCGTTATTCCCTCATTGCCATCATAAGGGAATTGTACTGGAATTAGCCATCTGCCTGCGTATATGAGCAAATATCAGAGCTGGAAGACCTCAGCGGGCCTGGTAGCATTGTAGAGGGAATGGACAGATAACGTCTCGAGTGGAGACCCTTCTTCAGTCTGATTGGGGGAGGAGGGAGAAAGCTAGAAAAGAGAGGTGAGGTGGGGATAAAGTTTGGTGGGTGATAGGTGGATACAGATGAGGGGGGGGGGGGGCGGGGGGATGGTGATTGGATGGAGTGACAAAGGCTAGATTTGAAAAAGAGGCAAAAGGGTGTAATTTAAGCAAAGGAACACAGGACTGAAATGTAAACCCAGAGAAAAGGGTCTGGTGGTAGTGGGGAGGGATAATATGGGGTGGGGGGAGGGGGATGGGATGTGGTCACCAATGCTCACATTCTACCTGATTGTAGCCGTTGCATGTTTTTGTTATCTGCTGTATCCTGGCCCGCTGCAGTGCTATAATAATGTAACACTATCATGCACTCTGCAAGTTTCTCCTTGTATTGCCTACCATACTTGGTGTATATGTATATATGTGTGCCCTTACATAAACACACATACATATACGCACTATATATAACAAAATGTATGTGTATGTTTATATATATACACGTGTCTGTGTATAACTGCCCGCACACACACGCACACACGCACACACACGCACACACGCACACACACGCACACACACACACACGCACACACGCACACACGCAAACACACACACACACACACACACACACACACACACACACACACACACACACACACATGCACACACACACACACACGCACACACATCTCTCTGTCCCTCCCCATCCTAGTTCTCTAACTAGATTTAATATTACTGATTTGATGCCGGGTTATCACCTTCCCATCAGCTAATATTGAGATATTCTACATTCTTGATCATATGCTTTGATCTGTTATTTTCACACCTTATCCGTCTATATCTCTCGACTCCCTTTCCCCTGACTCTCAGTCTGAATGAAAAAGAGTCTTGACCCAAAACGTTACCCATCCTTCTCTCCAGAGATGCTGCCTGTCCCGCTGAGTTACTCCAGCATTTTGTGTCTATCTTTTGTATATTTATATATGTGTGTACATATGTATGTGTGCACAGCCATATATCTATGTAGGTACATATATACATGTATATGTGTGTGTGTGTGTGTGTGTACACATGCACCCACACCTGTATGCATATGATTATGTGTGTGCGTTGTGAAGAGTTGAAGTCGCTCATCTGAAGCGATTCCTTGGGTGAAATTGGGGAGGATCCTTGTGCAAATGCAGCACTTCATGAAAAAAAAGCTAGAATTAAAAATGTGACTTCTGCAATCGCACGCTTGACTGATTCTACAAGGACATCACAGTGCCTTTTATAAGCAGTAAGTTTGCCATAATGATGTCAGTCCTTTAAATAGTTAATGTGCTTTCTTTTGGGTTATTTTCCTGATAATATCCAAACAAGTAGTTGACGACAGTTAACAAGATGTTGTGGAATCTTAGATGACATGAACTACTCATTCGGCACTTTAGTGTATTTATAAAACATATTTAAATATTTATTGCTTAACTGTCTTGAACCATCAGTACTAGCAAATGGATGAGAGAATTTCAAGAAAATATATTGGTGGCTAAGAGTGGAGGTAGTGTAAACAAGATTCCTGAAACAAAACGTCCCCCAGCCAAGTCCTCCATCGAAGATAGACAAGAGTGCTGGGGAAACTCAGCGGGTGCGGCAGCATCTATGGAGCGAAGGAAATAGGCAACGTTTCGGGCCAAAACCCTTCTTCAGACGGATGTAGGGCGGGGGGAAGAAAGGAAAAAGGAAAAAGGAAGAGGAGGAGCCAGAGGGCTGAGGGAGAGCTGAGAAGGGGAGGAGACAGCAAGGGCTATCGGAAATTGGAGAATTCAATGTTTATGCCGCTGGGGTACAGACTGCCCAAGCGGAATATGAGGTGCTGCTCCTCCAATTTCCATTGGTGGCCATGGAGGAGGCCCAGGACAGAGAGGTCGGATTTGGAATGGGAGGGGGAGTTGAAGTGCTGAGCCACCGGGAGATCAGGTTGGATAGTGCGGACCGAGCGGAGGTGTTGGGCGAAGCGATCACCAAGCCTACGCTTGGTCTCACCGATGTAGATCAGCTGACATCTAGACCAGCGGATGCAATAGATGAGGTTGGAGGAGATGCAGGTGAACCTCTCTCACACCTGGAACGGCAGCTTGGGTCCTTGAATGGAGTCGAGGGGGGAGGTAAAGCCTCCATCGATGCTCCAGCACTTTCGTGTTTTGATGGTGGGCGTAGGGTTACATTTTAAATTTGTTGTCAACATCACTTAAGTTTAAAACCGATCAAATGTTCCAATGAATTATTTGCACCGAGTCTGTTTGACCTAACTCACTCTCTTCTCAACGGTCAATAGCACTTTTACAAATAGTTCTTCCACACTGACGGCAAAGTGAAAATTAGTTTACGCACAATTAATTCACACAATTTTATTCCGTCTTAATAATTTGAGAAGCATTACATTCAGACGTGCCAGTGGGGTTGTACAGGGTTCAAGTTGAGATGAAATTTGTGCAATTATTTTGGGTATCTATTGGATGATGGCAATTAAACAAACATTCACCTCCAAGTATAAAAACTATGATGTAAAGATTGTAAAGGATGCAGTAAATCATCAGCCATGATTGAATCGTGGAGTAGACTTGATGGGCCGAATGGCCTAATTCTGCTCCTATATCTATGAGCAACACGGTGGCGTACCGATCGAGTTGCTGCCTTACAGCACCAGAGACCAGAGATCGAACGTGAATACGGGTGCGGTTCGTAGTTTTTAAATTCTCCGCATGGGCTTTCTCCCAGATCTTCGGTTTCCTCCCACACTCCAAAGACGTTCAGGCTTGTAGGTTAATTAGCTTGGTGTAAATGTAAAAGATTGTCTCTAGGGTAGAGTTGATGTGCAGGGATCTCTGGTCGGTGCAGACTCGATGGGCCAAAGGGCCTGTTTCTGCACCGTATCTATAAACTAAACTAATAGACTTAAACATTACTCTGCCACCACTCAAATTTAAACCCTCACAACCTAGGAACTATTTAAATACCTGGAAAATGTGTTTGTGCTACATTGATGACTGTGGCGTTTCATCAGGTTGCCTTGCAGAATGGAAGCAAGGTGGGAGGAAACATGGATTCTGAGGAACTACTGACAGTTCATTATTCTTTCATTAATTATCTTGTTTCTTTGAATTACTGACTCATAATCATGCAAGATTTTTCCAAAGGCAAATTACTCATTTTTGACACAAACGTATTAAAAATGAAAATTGTTAGTGTAACATTTTCACTTCAAGGTGATTAATAAAGGCAAACATGGAGGATTTCCTTGCTGTCCAATCTTCATATTGAACAATGAATAATTAATTATACACTTTTCATTTTGTTGATCTAATTTAGTTGTGTTGTGCAAGAACAATTACAGATTAATAGAGTAAATATTATTTCAGCAGCCTGGAAAAGAGTCCCGATCCTCCGCAGATCATTTCTGACTCGTTAAGTTCCTCCAGCACATTATCTTTTGTTCAAGATTCCAGCATCTGCAGTTTGTGTGTCAAACACTATTTCTAATTGTTCTAATGACGTCAAAGAGTTACAGGGAGAAGGCAGGAGAATGGGGTTGAGAGGGAAATATAGATCAGCCGTGATTGAATGGCGGAGTAGACTTGATGGGCCGAATGGCCTAATTCTAATCCAATGTCTTGTGGTCTTCTGCTCTTGCGAAAATAAGGACTCGTTTTAATGTAGCACCTTTCACGTTCAAAATGAACCCTGCCCTGTCCAACCAATGGACTCTTGATGGCACAGTGGAAATAATGTATGAATGATTGGGGAAAAGCTGTCTGGATAATGTTTAAGTCCTTTCTCTTCACTATTACCATTTTTTCTCATTCCTCTTCCCCCTTCATCATTCCATAGTCCTGCCATTTCAGTAGCTTTTGAAGTGTGATCACTGTTATAGGTAAGGGATTGCATCAGGCTATTTGTGCTTTGCAAGCGCTCACAAACTGTAACCTGTCAAAGATCAGATCATCTGTATCTGTAATGAAGAATGACATTTTGGCCAAATTACACAAAGCAAAAATGAAATACTTACTTGGTTTATACTCTCTAGAATTTAGGAGATTGAGAGGGGATCTTATAGAAACTTATAAAATTCTTAAGGGGTTGGACAGGCTAGATGCAGGAAGATTGCTCCCGATGTTGGGGAAGTCCAGGACAAGGGGTCACAGCTTAAGGATAAGGGGGAAATCCTTTAAAACCGAGATGAGAAGAACTTTTTTTCACACAGAGAGTGGTGAATCTCTGGAACTCTCTGCCACAGAGGGTAGTCGAGGCCAGTTCATTGGCTATATTTAAGAGGGAGTTAGATGTGGCCCTTGTGGCTAAGGAAATCAGAGGGTATGGAGAGAAGGCAGGTACGGGATACTGAGTTGGATGATCAGCCATGATCATATTGAATGGCGGTGCAGGCTCGAAGGGCCGAATGGCCTACTCCTGCACCTAATTTCTATGTTTCTATGTTTCTATGTTACTAGAAGCCAAATACTAGATTCCCAATCTCCCAATGAAAACAGAGTGTAATAAAATGTGCTTTTAGTTCAAACTAAACTAAGTGGGACCTGTTGGGTCCCAGCATCACACGGGAGGGCTGGTCCCCCAACGCAATATTCCACCTCTCCACCAATTCCAATATTGGTGGCCAGTTGGAGGGGGGGGGGGGCTATCTGGAGCGCTAGTATGGGTGTTGTGGGCTGAAGGGACTGGTTTCCAGAGGGCTAGTAAGGACATTGTGGGCCAAATGGATTCCTGGGCTGGCGGCTCTGTCACTCAAGCCTGTTGTGCTGGCAGCTCACTAACGGCTGGTGGGCTGGCAGTTGACTCACGGCTATTCCTTGAAATTGCATTTCAAGCAGGGTGCAAGGCCACCAAATTCAAGTGCTGTTTCATACCATTTCAAGCAGGGTACAAGGTCACTAAAGACAGTGAGTCGTGACCTCTCCCTCCTCCATCTTGCAGAAACTGAGCCACGCCCACACATCCAGGTCTTATAGTCCCTCCCCCTCCCACTAGAAGGAGCATGGCCTTCATGGAGTGATTGACAGGAGAGAGAACCTCAACATTTTTAAAACACTTATAACTTTATTTTTCATCGATAGGAAAAATCCTCGGCACCTGATGAGCGGAGGGGGGCTCTGAGTAAGATGGCCAAAAATCACAGCCGTACGTAGTAGCGTTTTTTCTAAAATCAATATGCAGCGCAAACAGGAAGTGGTCAAGATTAGACTTTTAATTATATAGAAGACAAGGCAACTTTAATTAGGTAAGGCAACTTTAATTATGCAAGGCAACGTCAATTAGGCAAGGCATCTTAAATTAGGCAAGGCAACTGCAATTAGGCAAGGCAACTTTAATTAGGCAAGGCATCTTTAATTGGGCAAGGCAACTTTAATTAGGCAAGGCAGCTTTTGCATTTCCAAACCAAAGGCAACACAGCTTTAGCATTTCCAAACCAAAGGCAACACAGCTTTAGCATTTCCAAACTATATTTTCAAACCACATTAAGGGTACTGACAGGTCAGTAAAACCACTCACAGTTTAGTAGACATGTTCAATGTTATTCACAGCTCAGACTGAGAGGTGTGACCCTCTCGCTCCCCCATCTTGCAGAGACTGAGGCACTCAACACTTCCGTGTTTTATAGTCCCTCCGTAAGGGGCGTGGCCTTCAGGAGAGAGAATCTCAACATTTTTTAAACTCTAATAACTCTTTTATTTTTCATCGATGGGAAAAATCCTCTTGTCCAGCGCAGCGGAGGGGCACTGAGTAAGATGACCAAAAATCACAGCCGTAAGTGGCAGCGTTTTTTCTAAAATCAACAGGAAGTGGTCAAGATCAGGCTTTTAGTAATATAGATATTAAAGATACAGCCTGGAAACGGGCCCTTCAGCCTACTGAGTCGATGTCAACCATTAATCACTAATTCTATGGTATTCCACTTGCTCATCCATACCCTACGTATTAGGGTTTTTTACACAGGGGCCAATTAGCCTATAAAAGACGGCACAAGTTTGGGATATGGGAGGAAACCGGAGCATTCTGACGGAACCCACGTGGTCACAGGGAGACCATGCAAACCCCACCCAGACAGCACATCCGTGGTCAGGATTGAACGACCAGCTGCGCCACTGTGCCACCCTCTTGTGCCTGAAAAAGTTTGCAAAAATTCCTTTGAGGTGAAAGAGATGTGAAAGTGTCGAAGGCAGAGCCACCGATGATGTATGAATGATTGAAGCAAATCATCTCAATCCCCTCTTCAATCAATAGTCTCTCCAATTAATTAATTTTTCAAATATTTTGCATTTATTTTGGACAGATCATTAAAAAAATACATTTTTAAGAAACTAAGTTCACAGAAATATCCTACTTCATCAATAATAGAAGGAATTCACATACTTAATACTGGTATAAATAGAAATCGAGAGGCTTCAAATGAATGATTTTAAAAAAAGCCAGTGTGTCCCTGATGGACCCAGAAAGTTATGACTATGCAAACTATTTCAAATCTTTGCTCATGACATGAGCCCTAATATTTGTTAAAAGAATCGCAATCAAATCGTATCAAATCAGCACATTTGCGTATATTTCTGTAATAGCACCATAAATCCTCACTGGCTTGCACAATGCACTCAAGTTCAAAGCCTTTCAGCATTCCCTTCCACTTCCAGCATTCTTAATGTTAGCCCTCAGGTGGTGAAGATGCTCTTTTGAACCAAATTACTCCCTTTTTGCATTTAAGGAAAGCTCCCGATAATGCGGTCTGACACCGGTCATACAGACGGTTGGGTTTAAAAACATGATTATTTCGCTTAACATATTGCGGCGTTATTTCCAGAAGCTTTTAGTCGGGCTCCCATTCAGTGGTAATGGGTTTTGGCTCTGTAAATTGCTGCAGGAATAGGAGCTAAACAAAATGTTGTGTATCTCCATTCCTATTTTTAACATAACCATTGACTTCCAGTGGACTATGGATGAACAATTCAAAAGGACTTTAGGGAGCACTTCAAAACTCTAACAAACACATAGATTCCATCACCATAGTAGGTTGAAGCTTTGGAGTTGAAGAGTTCCCCCAGTCTTTTCACTCTTTGAATTTTTAATGCACAGCAAAGAAGCACGGATAAATTGTGGAAGCCTTCAGGACTTAGTTCACCATGATGGTACTAGCTCATTATCTCACTACTACTTTTTTTTTGCCTGTGGCTGTCCCTTTCACATGAACCTGTCCAATTCTCCCGTAAAGATATTTTTGGAATCATTCCCAACCACATTTTATGGGTTGTAATTTGTTGATCTCGGCTTATCTGAATGATTGAAATTCTTTCTCTCTCAGGACAAGTTTCTTGAAGATCTCTATCAGATCTTAGTTGAATTTAATTTATTGTCATTTGTACTGAGGAGAGTGAAAAGTATTTTTGTTGCAAGTTATCCAGTCAGCATGGTTATCATCAAGCCATCCAGTTTGCAGACACAGGTTAAAGGGTATAACGTTTAGTGTAAGATAAAGTCCGATTAAAGATAGTTCAAAAATCTCCAATGTGGTGGAAAGGAGGTCAGGACTGAACCCTAGTTGGAGAGAGGATAGTTCAGTTGCCTGATAATAGCTGGGAAGAAGCTGTCCCTAAAACTGGAGGTATGCATTTTCAAACTTCTGTACCTCTTTCATAATGGCAGAGGGGAGAAGAGGGAGTAACCGGGGTGAGACTGGCCCTTGATTATGCTGGTGGCCTTGCTGAGGCAAATTAAGTTTAGATGGAGTTAATGGAAGGGAGGTTAGATGGTCTGGTCTGCGTCCATAAATCTTTTCAATTTCATGCGGTCTTGGATGGAGCTGTTCCCAAACCATGCTGTGATGTATTCCAATAAAATCCTTTCACTGTCGCATCTGTAGAAGTTGATGAGGGTTGTTGGGGACATGCCGAACATCCTAAGTCTTCTAAGGAAGTAGAGGTGTTTATGTGCGTACTTGGCCATTGCTTCGATGTGTCTGGTCCAGGACAAATTGCTGGTGATATTTGTCCTGAAGTTTTTAACCATCTCTGCTTCAGCGCCCTCAATGTATACTGCGATGTGTGTACACCTTTGCTTCCTTAAGCCAATCACAATTTCCTTTATCTTGCTGACATTGAGGGAGTATTTGTCTTGACACCAGGTTACGAGATTCTCATTTGCCTTCCTTTACCCCGTCTCATCATTATTTGATATTCGGCCCACTACGATGGAGCCATCTGTGAATTTGTAAATTGAGTTGGATTGGTATTTGGTTGCAGGGTCATAATCGTATAGAAGGGGGCTGAGAACATATTCCCGCAGGGCACCAGTGTTGAGGATTATCGATGAGGATTATTTGTCACCTATCCTCACTGATTACAGTCTGTTAGTCAGAAAGTCATGGATTCAGTTGCAGAAGTGAGTGCTGACAAGCTTGGAGATCCACAAGCCTGACGATGAGCTTGGATGTGATAATGATATTGGAAGCAGAGCTGTCATCCATCAATAGGAGTCTGACACTGGTGTCTTTCTGATCCAAATGGTCCAGGGATGAGTGTAGGGTCAGGGAGATGGCATCAGCCATGGACCTGTCGAGGTGGGAAGTGAACTGCAGTGGATCCAAGTTGCTTGCGTGACATAATCGGCGCCTGGAAGCACTTCATGATGGTGGATGTCAAGGCCACTGGACGGTAGTTATTAAGACATGAGGTCTTGCTGTTCTTTGACACTGGACTGATCATGGGCTTCTTGAACCAGGTGGGCTCCTCTGAACGGAGTAGGGTGAGATTAAAGATATCCGTAAACACTCCGGCTGGATGGTCCGCACAGTTACTAAAGACACGGCCAGGGTCTCCATCCTGACCAGTTGCATTCTGTGGGTTTGCCCTCAGGGAGACCGATCTAACATCTGCAACAGTGACCCTGGGGAAAGGCATACTTGTCTCTGATGGGGCGCATGTCATTGCCCTGTTGGACCTTTGTTCAAAGCGACCATAGAATACATTAAGTTAATCGGGGTTCTCTTAACGGTTTGCTTTCCAAGGGGAACAGTTCCAACATTTCCACCACTGAAGGCCAACATCACTTCTAATATCCTGGATGAATTTATCGATGCACAAAGACAATTTTTCCTGATGTTTAATGGCTGTGTTCAATCCTAATCCTCTGCCTGAGGTGCAACCAGTTCTGGCATAATCTTGTATATCCTTGCTGAGGATTCTGATCCTTCCCATAGATGTGCTAGATGTTTGTAGTGATTGGCCATCAAGGTCCAGCAGAACTCAAGCACAACACTCTTCCTGCAGCTTCTTTGACATGCAAAAGCAGGCATTGAAGAAGATACTAAGCTGCACCCTACATGGTTTGGCTAAAGCTGTATTTGCACCAATATTTGTGGCAGATATAGGAGAAAATTGCCATGAAAAGAGACCAATAACTTTACATGCAATATGTTCCATACACACATTATGAAAGTGTTCTCCTTTCCCCCCTCCCTTCATTTCACTATCGATAGTTTTATTCAATTTGAACTTTAACAACATAGAGCTACACAGCAGGGAAACTAGTCTTTGGTCCAATTCATCCATGATAATAATAATAATAATAATAAATTTTATTTGTGGGCGCCTTTCAAAAGTCTCAAGGACACCTTACAGAATTTAACAAGAGTAAAAAACATATAATCGGAGTAAAATAAATAATAAAGACATCACCAATACACAAATTAAAGACAGAATTCGATCCAAAGACAAAAAAAATCAAAAACACAATGTGAAGAGAGAGCAGCGGCAGCTAAACCGCGCCAGCGTCCACTCTCCCTTCCGACAGCCATCTTGGACACAAACTGATGACTAAGTTGCTTATCTGACCTATTACCACTTGCCTGCATGTAGTCCATATTTCCTCCCAACCTTTCCTATCTCTGCACCCGTCCAAGTGGCTATTAAATGTCCTGATTAAACCAACCTCTAGTACTTCCTCTGGCACCTCATTATACTACGACCATTCTCTACAGCAGTGGTTCTCAACCTTTTTTCAGTGATGTACCCCCTGTGAAATATTGTTTCAGCCAAGTACCCCCTAACCAGCGCAAAAATATTTTAAAAACTCACGTACCCCCTGGAGTGCCTTCACGTACCCCCAGGGGTACGCGTACCCCCATTTGAGAACCACTGCTCTACAGGACTCACTTGGTTTAATTTTTGGCTTAAAATAAAATCGACGTTTCAAGCTGACTTCTGATGCAAATTGATTTGCAGACATGCTGTTCCAGGTGAACGGAGCCACTTGTATTTGAAATGTTAAAAATGTCAGCAGATTCTATTTTTGACCTGATTGTGCCCAGTGACTTTATCCATCATTTGTCTTTGCCTTGCCTACAAATTCCCAGCTGAGGCAGAAGTCAATTAATCCATCTCGACAATTCCAATTATTGCCGTTGAGTTAACTGCTGGAAAGTATTGGAGAGCAAACTCTAGTGACATGCACAGGACATGCATTTAACCTCTCTGCGCAGGGCCTTGCAATGATGGCACAACTGACACATTTACTTGCATGGATTTTCACAGAAAGAATTGGCTAAATTAGTAAATTTCTTAATGAAAGCACTTCAACTTGTACATTACTGAGCAGTTTGGGGAAATAATAATTGCTGGAATGGTTATCATAGAAACATAGAAACATAGGAAAATAGGGCAGGATTAGGCCATTCGGCCCTTCGAGCCTGCACCGCCACTCAACTACTTTCTGTGGCAGAGAATTCCACAGATTCACCACTCTCTGTGTGAAAAAAAAAATTCTCATCTCGGTCCTAAAAGACTTCCCCCTTATCCTTAAACTGTGTTCTGGACTTCCCCAACATCGGGAACAATCTTCCTGCATCTAGCCTGTCCAACCCCTTAAGAATTTTGTAAGTTTCTATAAGATCCCCCCTCAATCTTCTAAATTCTAGCGTGTACAAGCCGAGTCTATCCAGTCTTTCTTCATATGAAAGTCCTGCCATCCCAGGAATCAGTCTGGTGAACCTTCTCTGTACTCCCTCTCTGGCTCCCTCTGTACTCCCTCTATCACTTATAATTGCCTCGGAGACTATGATAAACTTTCCACAAACCACAAATGTTATGGCATATTGTTATTCCAATATCGGGGTTAGATTTGGGGGGGGGGGGAGGTGTAACAGAGTGAAGTAACAGGACACTCGTAGCTGCTCTCTTTTCATCTCTGGCCTTTGTCCAAACTATCAAATCCCCCCCTCGCTGTATCCAATGTTTTAAGGAGTATTGGGTGCTCTTTATAATAGGCTGGTTCAGTACTGCTGTTTTCAAGCTCTGAGTTGCTGAATTCAGAGTTACTTTCATTCACTTGAAGTTAGCTGTCATTTGCATGGTGAATTCATCAGGTCATGTGGTATGAAGCATCTCGTATTTCGCTTGGGCAGCTTACAGCCCAGTGATATGAATATTGATTTCTCTCACTTCAGGCAGCTCTGGCATTCCCTCTCTCTCTATCCCTCCCCCACCCAAGTCACACTAGCTTCTCGTTTTCGTCCTCCAAACAGCGAACAGTGAACTGTTTCCTTAATCATCGTTACTTTTTTGCATATCTTTCATTCATTGTTCTTTATCTCTCCACATCACCATCTCTATCCCTCGTTTCCCGTATCGCTGTCTAACCAGTCTAAAGAAGGGTCTCGACCCGAAGCATCATCCATGCCTTCTCTCCAGAGATGCTGCCTAGCCCACTGAGTTACTCCAGCTTTTTGTGTCTATCTTTGGTTTAAACCAGCCTCTGCAGTTCCTTCCTACGCTGGGCATGTTAGATGTTGACCTTTGAGGCACTTCATGGAATGAGGAGAGAATTCCATATGAAGTACACATCTTGGTGGCCCCATGCACCATCTTTGGCAGCATGGCATGGATAGGTCTACAGGCTATCAGCTATTGATGGAAAGCTACAGCATGGAAACTAAGTCCACGCTGACCATCGATCACCCATTCACACTAGTTCTATGTTGTCCCACTTTGACATCCACTCCTTACACATGCGGAGCAATTTACTGAGGCCACTTAACTTACAAACTCGCATGTCTTTGGGATGTGGGAGGAAAGTGACGCACCCAGAGGAAATCCCAGTGGTCACAGTGAGATCATGCAAACTCCACACCGACAGAATCCAAGATCAGGATGGAGGGGGCTACCTAGAACAAAAGGGGGGGGGGGGGGGGACACATCTAGGATGAAGGGGATACATGAAGGGGGCAATTAGAATGAAGGGGGGTCCTGGCAATGGGGAGTTGGTGCCACATGGCAGGCAGAACATGGGGAAGGAAGATACGAGTGTTCGGTCAACCCCTGTAACTTTTTCTGCACCGGAAACGTGATGACACTCGTGTACTGCAATATGATTTTACTAGGTTTTATGCAAAAAAAAGCATTTCACTGTACCGAGGTACATGTGGCAATAAAGCATAATTCATTCTTTGAACCTGGGCTTCTGGTGCTGGGAGGCAGCAGCACTACCAGCTGCACCATTGAGCCGCACTATTTTAGAAACATAGAAACATAGAAAATAGGTGCAGGAGGAGGCCATTCGGCCCTTCTAGCCAGCACCGCCATTCATTGTGATCATGGCTGATCGTCCCCTATCAATAACCCGTGCCTGCCTTCTCCCCATATCCCTTGACTCCACTAGCCCCTAGAGCTCTATCTAACTCTCTCTTAAATCCATCCAGTGACTTGGCCTTTTCTGGCTAAAAGCAATTTTCTGGCTAAAAGCAAGCGTAGTGTAGTTCTCAATGTTATTTTAAACAATAAGCTTTGTTGATGTAAAACAACTGAAAACTAATATAATACAATTGGGAGAAGCTTTCAAGTGCGATTCTTGCCTAATTGGGTGCCTATTGAGAGATGGTTAATTTTTTATCATTCTTAGTAATGTCTTCAATAGATTTTCAGATCTGAATCTAATTATACTTCCTTGCTGATAGCCTGATGGATAATCTAAGATTGTGCGTTAAATAACAGCTTTGCCTTGATTGTGTTGCCTTGTTCTACAAGGTCATCACGCCTGTTCGACTCTAATTTCACGCACCAGAAACCCATTACTGAAGACGCAATGACCATTTGGGTAGAAAAAAATAACTAGAAGAAAAAAAAGTTCTTATTCATTTACTAATAATTGACATGGCAACATCTATAGAGTAAGATGTAAGATCCCATGAGTACTAATGGCATACGGATTGTGGAGTTGAGTGTTACATTATAATAGCTCAGCCATGAGTGAGCTGGATGTGATGTACAAGGAGATATTATTAGCACGCTTGAGATAGCAATAGCAGCAATTCTGGTGTACCTGTGAAATAAAAGCACGTTACCTTGCTTTAATGTTTTCTGTGGCCTTCTGCAATATTACATTGAATTCCTAAGCCATCCCTCATAAACTCCACCTGTTCAGAGAGGACAGAGTCAGGATTTGGAGTCTTATTTTTTAGGATGATTTTTTTCGGGACCTTTTGCAATCTAATTAAGAATCTATCTATCTCTGCCTTAAAAATATCCACTGGTTTGGCCTCCACAGCCTTCTGTGGCAAAAAATTCCACAAATTCACCACCATCTGATTAAAGAAATTCCTCCTCATCTTCCTAAAGGAACATCCTTTAATTCTGTGGGTATGATCTCTAGTCCTAGACTCTCCCACTAGTGGAAACGTCCACTCTATCCAAGACTTTCACTATTCAGTACGTTTCAATGAGGCTCCCCGCTCATTCTTCTAAACTCCAATGAGTACAGGCCCCATTGCTGTCAAATGCTTATCATATGTTAACCCACTCATTCCTGGGATCATTCTTGTAAACCTTCTCTCAACCCTCTCCAGAACCAGCACATTCATCCTCAGACATGGTGCCCAAAATTGCTCTCAATGCTACAAATGTGACTTGACCAGTCCTTTATACAGCCTCAGCATTACATCCCAGTTTTGTATTCTAACCCTCTTGAAATAAATGCTAGCATTTAGGATTTAGCATTTGGTGAAGCAGCATTTAGAGTATTGTGCTCAGTTTTGGTCACCCTGTTATAGGAATGATGTTGGAAAGGGTGCAGGAGTGATTTACGAGGATGTTGCTTGGACTCGAGGGCCTGAGCTATCGGGAGAGGTTGAGCAGGTTAGGGGTTTATTCCTTGAAGTGCAGGAGGATGAGAGGTGATCTTATGCAGGTGTATAACATCATGAGAAGAATAGATAAGGTAAACATAGAAACATAGAAATTAGGTGCAGGAGTAGGCCATTCGGCCCTTCGAGCCTGCACCGCCATTCAATATGATCATGGCTGATCATCCAACTCAGTATCCCGTACCTGCCTTCTCTCCATACCCTCTGATCCCCTTAGCCACAAGGGCCACATCTAACTCCCTCTTAAATATAGCCAATGAACTGGCCTCGACTACCCTCTGTGGCAGAGAGTTCCAGAGATTCACCACTCTCTGTGTGTGTTACGACTCCCGAATGCAAGTACTTCAGAGCCGCGTAACACAAGTCAAAAACCAGGTTCAAGTTCAAAAACAGTTTAAATTATTCATTGGAACACAAAACCCAAACCTGATTTTAAACAACCCAGTCAGGGATATGGATAAACTGACAAACAATTTAACAATGCTCCAGCCAGCCACGTAATGGGCCGTCGAACCGGAGACTCTAAAACCTGCCTAAAGAGATATAACCCTGAAACAAAATACACGAAAACTCTAAGGTCAGCCCTTATCCGTCCCAATTCAATATCTGTTAACAAGGAATGGTGAAAGTACACAAAGTTCTATGCCATGTGGCCAGGCTTTCCTCGGCTCACACCAGCAGTCTGCTCATCAGTCAGGGTCTACGAAGAAGAGAGAGAATCCTGGGAAGCTCTGGTATTTATGCTTCAGATGAGTCACCCGTCACCTGACGCAGCTTGGCCAATCGGGTACAGGAGCCTTTAACCCCTCGATTCCAGACTCACAGCCATGAGGCCTGTACTCGGGAGAGAAACAGAGAAAGGTAAGTACATAGCATTCACCAGGAGGGGGAAGCGCCTAACAGTGTGAAAAAAGTTCTTCTCATCTCAGTTTTAAAGGATTTCCCCCTTATCCTTAAGCTGTGACCCCTTGTCCCGGACTTCCCCAACATCGGGAGCAATCTTCCTGCATCTAGCCTGTCCAACCCCTTAAGAATTTTATAAGTTTCTATAAGATCCCCTCTCAATATCCTAAATTCTAGAGAGTATAAACCAAGTCTATCCAGTCTTTCTTCATAAGACAGTCCTGACATCCCAGGAATCAGTCTGGTGAACCTTCTCTGCACTCCCTCTCGGGCAATAATGTCCTTCCTCAAATTTGGAGACCAAAACTGTACGCAATACTCCAGGTGTGGTCTCCAGGTGTGGTAAATGCAGTCTTCTCCTCAGAGTAGGAGAATCAAGAACCAGAGGACATGGGTTTAAGGTGAGGAGGGAAAGATTTAATAGGAATTTGAGGGGCAACTTTTTTCACAAAGAATGGTCGATATTTGTGACCAGGGGCCACCGTTTAAGAATAAGGGGTAAGCCATTTAGAACAGAGAAGAGGAAACACTTTTTCTCACAGAGAGTGGTGAGTCTGTGGAATTCTCTGCCTCAGAGGGCAGTGGAGGCAGGTTCTCTGGATACTTTCAAGAGAGCTGGATAGGGCTCTTAAAAATAGCGGAGTCAGAGGATATGGGGAGAAGGCAGGAACGGGGTACTGATTGTGGATGATCAGCCATGATCACATTGAATGGCGGTGCTGGCTCGAAGGGTCAAATGGCCTACTCCTGCACCTATTGTCTATTGTCTATTGATATATGGAACAAATTGCCGGAAGAAGTAATTGAGGCAGGTACTATCACAACTTTTAAGGAACATTTGGACAGGTACTTGGATAGAGTGGATTTAGAGGAATATGGGCCAAATGCTGGCAGGTGGGACGAGTGTAGATGGGGAATGTTGGGCGGGGGTGGCCGAGTTGGCTGAAGGGCCTGATTCCATGCTGTAAGACTCTATAACTCTGAGCGCAGAGGAGATTCACCAGGATGTTACCCGGATTGGGGAGAGATTGGCATAGACTGAGTTTGTTTTCCCTGGCTGAGGGTAACCTGATAGAGGTATATGATATTATAAAAGGCACAGATAGGGTATTTAGATTCGATCCATCACATGAATGTTGGGGCCTGTAGTGTGTTTGGGTGTCCATAAGTCAGGCCCTCTTAATCCAGGGAGGGCTTGTAATAACCCAGTAGCAACAATATTAGATCTATATCAATGATACGTGATATCAAGTGTACTTTCCGTTGCAACCGCAAGAAATGCAACACCTGTCCCTTCACCTCCCCCCTCGACTCCATTCAAGGACCCAAGCAGTCGTTCCAGGTGCGACAAACGTTCACCTGTATCTCCTCCAACCTCATCTACTGCATCCGCTGCTCTAGATGTCAGCTGATTTACATCGGTGAGACTAAGCGGAGGTTGGGCGATCGTTTCGCCGAACACCTCCGCTCAGTCCGCAATAACCTACCTGAACTCCCGGTGGCTCAGCACTTCAACTCCCCCTCACATTCCGAATCTGACCTCTCTGTCCTGGGTCTCCTCCATTGCCAGAGTGAGCAACAGCGGAAATTGGAGGAACAGCACCTCATATACCGCCTGGGTTGCTTGCGTCCGGATGGCATGAACGTTGAATTCACCCAGTTTTGCTAGCCCTTGCTGTCTCTTCCCCTTCCTTAACCTTCGAGCTGTCTCCTCCCATCCTCCCGCCCTCGGGCTCCTCCTCCTCCCTTTTTCCTTCCTTCTCCCCCCCACCCCCCATCAATCTGAAGAAGGGTTTCGGCCCGAAACGTCGCCCATTTCCTTTGCTCCATAGATGCTGCTGCACCCGCTGAGTTTCTCCAGCATTTTTGTGTATCTTCGATCTTCCAGCATCTGCAGTTCCTTCTTGAAGACCTGGTTTCGATCCTGACTATGGGTGATGTTTGTATGGAATTTGTATGTTCTCCTGGTGTCAGCGTTTGTTGTCTCCAGCTACTGTGGTGTCTTCCCGTACTCAAGGTGCTGTAGGTTAATTGGCTTTGATTTTAAATAATTCTAAATTATCCCTAGTGTGTAGAATTGTGCTAGCGTGATCGCTGGTCAGCGCAGACACAGGCCAAAGGGCCTATTTCTGCATTGTACCTCTAACAAAAAATACCATAATTCTTTCACTTCACCTGCTTCAAGTGAAGCATAAGACCAAGTATCACGTATTACAGGAATATTTAAAACTCAGTATGAAACAATGCTGGGCTGGTTTCTTGCTGAAATACAGAACATTTTTTGCCTACAGCCACAGGATGCACACCTACTGAAATGGTGATGAAAGAACTCTGCAAACATGTCGGAAACTTGTTCAACTAAAATTTTTTTTTTTGGGGCCATCGAACGGAAGCCATTGTGTTGTAAATATCACCCTGACACGAAACCAAAGGAATGCAATTTCAAGCGAGACAAGTGAATTCATGTTCTTGCTGCTTCGAGCAAGTCAGTTACTCGGAAGTGAGAAATGGGGGCCGTAGAAGAGATTTGTGGACCCATCGGCATGAAATTGGCGACAAAATCCAAAGTGTTGATATAGATCAAAAGGGCTCTGCTGAAGATGTGCCAAGAGCAGAGGGAAGCAGATGAATGTGACTTTGTGTCCAAGTTGGATCCTGCGCAGGTATCAGGAAATGGCAAATTAAATCTAAACAAGCCCGACAAAGGAACAGAACAGAGTTCGAGTCCAGAGCCAAATCTGTGAAATTCCGACTCCAAACCTAGAAAGAGAACAGGAAGATTCTGAAAAGTAGGTTATTATAATTTAAAAGAGAGCATGTTATGATATAAATGGAATATATCAAAGTTACTTGTATCATATTGTTAAATATGTAAAGTATAGATAAAATTATTGATCTTTTCAAATAAAAAAAACAGTTTAGTTTATTGTCATGTATTTGTCACTGAGGAACAACAAAAGCTTGTTGCTGCATGCTAACCAGCGAAAATACATAGAATAGAATAGAATAGAATGCCTTTTATTGTCATTCAAACAACTTGGTTGAACAAAATTGCATTTTCTACAGTTTTTACATTACAAAAAAACCCAAGACCCACACTTAACACAATTTACACAAACATCCATCACAGTGAGTCTCCAACACCTCCTCACTGTGATGGAAGGCAAAGTCTTTATCTCTTCCCTTTGTTCTTCTCCCGCGGTCCAGCAGTCCAACTGCAGTGTCTAGGCGAACTGGGGCTCCGATGTTAAAGCCCCCGGCGGGCGATGGTAAGTCCCGTGGCCGTTTAAGCCACGCCGGGCGATGTTAGGCCTCGCTCCGAGTCCTTTAAACCTCGAGATTCCAGCGGGAGAAGTTGCCGTTTCGGGAGCTCCGAAAAGCGGTCTCCCACTAGGGACCTGCGAGCTCCCGATGTTCCTGTCAACTGGGCCTGCGGCCGGAGCCTCCAAAGCTCCGAAGTCGGGTCGCAGCCGCGCGCCACCACAGCTCCTCCCACTCCGAAGATGGCCAGCTCCGCGATGGCGAGTCCGCAGGCTCCGCGACTGGAGCCCTCAGGTTGGTCCCAGTTGGAGGCCGCCGCTTGCTCCTCGATGTTAGGCCCAACGACACCGGAGACCCAACGGAAAAAGTCCGGTCCCCGTACAGTGAAGAGACTAACGGTTCCCCCCCCCCCCCCCCACACATATACACAGCTAAAGAAAAAAAAAGAAAAACTAGACTCAAGACATTCATTTAACAAGTCTAAAAATATATATATATTTAAAAAAAGATAGGCGCTGCTACACCACAAGCTTACAATCCCTCTATTACAAAGCCATCCACAGTGTACAGATACATGATAAAGGGAATCGCATTTAGTGCAAGATAAAGTCAGATTAAAAATAGTCTGAGGGTTTCTTCTGCAGTAGGTAGTTGCTCAGGACCGCTCTCTAGTTGTTGATAGAATGGTTCAGTTGCCTGATAACAGCTGAGAAGAAACTGTCCCTGAATCTGGAGGTGTGCCTTGTGGAGTAGTGTAGGTTTGTGCTTTTCTATGTGGGGACATGGAGTCATCTTTGGAATAAAGAGTGACAAGGCCTACCTGGTTCTTGTCAATCTAACGCCGAATGGAACAAATAGGCTTATTCAGAAGCTTGGAGACAGGACATTTGTTAATAACGTGCAAATAAATCTGTGTATCCCACCACTTTCTGCCTTCCACAGAGACTGCTCCATCCGCAACTCCTTGGTTCACTCAGCCCTTCCCACCCAAACCACCTCCCCGTGTACGTTCTCCTGCAACCGCAGAATACACCTCTCCCTATACCTCCTCCCTGACCTCCAACCAGGGGCCCCAGCAGTTATTCCAGATGAGACAGAGGTTCACCTGCACCTCATCTACTGTGTCTGGTGTTTCCAATGTGGTCTCCTATACATTGGTGAGACCAAACATAGACTTGTTTTCGCCAAACACTTGTGCTTGGTCTGCCAAAGCCTACAGAATCTCCCACTTACAAACCATTTATCTCCTCTTACATAGAAACATAGAAAATAGGTGCAGGAGGAGGCCATTCGGCCCTTCGAGCCAGCACCACCATTCATTGTGATCATGGCTGATCGTCCCCTATCAATAACCCGTTCCAGCCTTCTCCCCATATCCCTTGACTCCACTAGCCCCTAGAGCTCTATCTAACTCTCCCTTAAATCCATCCAGTGACTTGGCCTCCACTGCCCTCTGTGGCAGGGAATTTCATAAATTCACAACTCTCTGGGTGAAAACGTTTTTTCTCTCCTCAGTCTTAAATGACCTCCCCTTTATTCTAAGACTGTAGCCCCTGGTTCTGGAATGCTTTCTGTCCTGGACCTCCTCCATTGCCAGTGAGGCTGCAGGCAAACTGGAGAAACAACACCTCACATTCCGCTTGCATGGCTTACAACCCAATGGTTCAACATTAGATAACTTACCAAAACACTCTTTCCCTCACACCCCCCTTTTTCCTCTTCACTCTGCCACCTCCATTCCTTCCTCTGGCTTCTCAATTCACACCTCTTCGCACCTTATCTCACACCTGTCGTCTTTTAATCCCTGCCCTTTGTCCAACCATCTGTCTATCAAAATCCCCCCTCACCTGTATCCACCAAGGGTCTCGACCCTAGTGGCGGCGCGGCTCTGGCTGCAGCAGCTCTCCGGCAGTCCTGTTTGTTTTGTGTTTTTTGTGTTATTTATTTTCGTTTTGGTTAGTCTAGTTTTGTTTTTTAGTTTCTGTTTTGGGGGGGGGGGGGTTGAAACGGGGCTTGCTGTCTCTCCCTGCGGGGGAATGCGACTTTTTTGTCGTATTCCCCTTCTCTGCCTCCGTCTGCGCTGAGGCCTAATGGCGGAGCTGGCGACCTCGAGGCTCAGGAGGCAGAGCCCGCCAGGACTCGCACTGGGCTCGCTCCCATGAGGACGGCCCGGCTCGGGGCTGGAACAGGGCTTTCGTGAGGGGCTGTGACGCTCCCGTGAGGTCGGCCGGCCCGAGGAAGGAACGGTGCTCCCGTCGGAGTGGCCGAGCTCGGGGAGGTACGGCGTTCCCAGCCTGAGGGAGGAGCGGCGCCCATGTCGGGGCGGCCCAGCCCGAGGGAGGAGCGGCGCCCATGTCGGGGCGGCCCAGCCCGAGGGAGGAGCGGCGCCCATGTCGGGGCGGCCTAGCCCGAGGGAGGTACGGCGCCCATGTCGGGGCGGCCCAGCCCGAGGGAGGAGCGGCGCCCATGTCGGGGCTGCCCGGCCCAGCCCGAGGGAGGAGCGGCGCCCATGTCGGGGCGGCCTGGCGCGAGGCTGAGACGGTAACGGTACTCACGTGAGGGCGACCCGGCTCGGGGCTGGAACGGTGCTCCGGTGGCTGGGATGGTGTTCTGGCGGCGGTGGCCTGAGTCCGGGGTTCGGCCGCGGGCCGGCGGCTGCGTCAGCAGGACTGGTGGGCGGCAGCTTCGACCACCCCGGGCCGCGGTGTTTGAGCCGCGGGACAGTTGTAACATCGCCCGGGGGGTATCGCCTCAGCGCAGAGGGAGAAGAGGAGGGAAGAGACTGGAGACCTAAGACTTTTGCCTCCATCACAGTGAGGAGATGCTGGGTGGACTCACTGTGGTGGATGTTAATATGTGTTTATTGTTGTTTTTTATTGTATTGTATTGTATGACTGCTGCAATTTCGTTCAGACTTCGGTCTGAATGACAATAAAGGCTATCTAATCTAATCTAATCTAATCACGCATTCCTTCATCTACAGAGATGCTGCCTGTCCCGCTGAATTACTCCAGCTTTTTGTGTTAATCTTCCACCAATCAGTCAGGCTTTATCTTGCCCCTCCTCTTCCAGCTTCCCCCCCCCCCCCCTCCCCCCCCACAAATTGTCTGAAGAACGGCCCTGACCTGAGACGTCACCTACCCACACTCTCCAGAGATGCTTCCTGACCCACTGAGTTACTCTCTCTTGATATATAGACAGTAGGATTGCCAACAGGTCACGGTGGCACAGCGGTAGAGTTGCTGCCTTACAGCGAATGCGGTGCCGGAGACCAGTTTCGATCCCAACGACGGGTGCTGTCTGTACGGAGTTTGCACGTTCTCCCTGTGACCTGCGTGAGTTTCCTCCCAGATCTTCGGTTTCCTCCCACACTCCAAAACGTGCAGGTTTGTAGGTTAATTGGCTTGGTAAATGTAAAAATTGTCCCTAGTGGGTGTACGATAGTGTGCGGGGATCGCTGGCCGGCATGGGGCCCGGTGGGCCAAAGGGCCTGTTTCCGCACTGTATCTCTAAATTCCTGAAAATGCCCAGCGCCCACGAGGTTGAAACATTGTGCTTCATCAAAGCTTGAATCAGTGACACTAGATCATCGGAACTAAACATTATTTTGCCATTTATTTATTCAGTGGATTGATGGATTTATTTTTTTAAATGTGTATGTTCTCTGTAGAATTCTCTGACACAAAGGTGCAGACAAATTGCTTGAAGGCTGTTATTTCAAGGATGTTAAACATCCTTACAGCAGCCGACATAACAAAGAGAGTTGGAAACAAGTAGATGTCTAAATGCTCACACTTTATTAACTTCACTATATTCTGTCATCTTGAGATGTCTGATCTTGATTTCTGCACATTTTGTCTGGACTTCTTGTCAGATTTATTGTCCAGGGTTTTCAGTTAACATTCCCTAGTGCCTGTTTGTTGGTGGGCCTTTTGGAAAAAATTGTGCAAAAGTCTGGAGAATTCTGGGCAAGTTGCATTTTAGCTACTCCTGGCATCAGGTAACATCAGTGGAAGATCATGAAGAGACATTCGGCCCAGCCCACTCTCTCAATTTTTTCTTACCATTTGGTACCTGGCATGATTCCACAATCTCTACTCTGTCAGTGATTCTTCACCAAGGATAGACACAAAATGCTGGAGTAATTCAGCTGATCAAGCTGCATCCCTGGAGAAAAGGAATGGGTGATGTTTTGGGTCGAGACTCTTCCTCAGACTCGGCCTCGACCCAGAACGTCACCCATTCCTTCTCTCTAGAGATGCTGCCTGTCTCACTGAGTTACTCCAGCATTTTGTGTCTACCTACACTGCTAGATATGTTGGATCTGGAATAGAGGAATAGAGGAATTGGAAGAGAGGTTTGCTAAGAGGAAGAGGTTTGGAGATAGATGCGGTAAATAGAAGCAGATGATTGAGAACACAAGAGGGAGAACATATAACAGTGCTGGAAACGTGTACGAAGGAAATGCAGATGCTGGTTTAAACCGAAGATGGACACACAATGCTGGAGTAACTCAGTGGGAAAGGCAGCATCTCCCGAGAGAAGGATTGGGTGATGTTTCGGGTCGAGACTCTTCCTCAGACTCGGTCTTGACCCAGAACGTCACCCGTTCCTTCTCTCTAGAGATGCTGCCTGTCTCACTGAGTTACTCCAGCATTTTATGTCTATCTACACTGCTGGAAATGTTGGATATGGAATACCACAGGTTGTTTGAAATAATAACTAGAAGAGAATGCTGGAAATGTCCAGCAGATCAGGCAGCATCTGCGGAAAGAGAAATATTAAATCAACATTTGCAGCTTGCTGGAGTAGCGAGGCCCTATTCATTACTCGTTCAAATAGTCAAATTTTAACAGATTTTGTTTATTTTTCTATATTTCTTAATACATTTGTCTAGTAATTATTTAGCAATGGTTCCATCTAGACCTTGCGCTGCCTCTGCAAGCCCACCAGCATAATCAAGGACCACTCACCCCGGACACTCCCTCTTCTCCCCTATCCCATACGTTAGGAGATACAGAAGTGTGAAAATGTATACCTCCAGATTCAGGGACAGTTCTTTCCCAGTTTGTTATCAGGCAACTCAACTGTACTCTCATTAGCTAGAGTGTGGTCCTGACCTCCCATCTACTTAACTGGAGAACCTTAAACTGTCTTTAATCAGACTTTATCATGTACCCTTTATCTTTTATCTGTGCAATGTGGCTAGCTTGATTGTAACCATGTATAGTAATTTCTTTAACTGGATAGCATGCTGAAAAAAACCTTTTTCGCTATACCATGTATTATTGAACATGTGGCAATAATAAACTAAAACTGAACTTAAGATGTTTTTAAAACCATTTTTAATCTTAAGATTGTAAAAGATTATTTCCTTTAATTTTTGTACATTCAATTCAACTCTTGTTAAAAAGCGTTTGGAATGTCCAATAGGCATAAACAAAAGCAGTGAATCAAGCACGAGCTGACTGATGGGTGATCCCTCAGTGTGGTCACTCGATGCCCTGTCAAGGGCCTGATTGCCTGGTTGGCAATAGAGAGATGATTGTGGAACTGCTCCCCGGTCATTGGTGGTGTGCAGGCATGATGTTGAATGTTTATTGTCACGTTTACTGAGGTACAGTGAAAAGCTTTTGTTGTGTGCTATTCAGCCAGCGGAAAGACAATTCATGATTATATTTGAGCCATTCACAGTGAACAGATGCATGATAAGGGAAAACGTTTGGTGCAAGGTAAAGTCTGAATGAAGATAGTTTTTTTTTTTTTTTTGGTGTGTCTAATGTTAGTTTAGGTGTCTCTTGGTGTATCTTGCGTGAGGGTGGGGGTGGTCGACGGAGAGGCAACTTTTTCCATTTGGTCGCCTCCCTCGCGGCCTAACAGCTTGGATTGGAGCGGCCTTTCCCGGAGTTGGGCACGGAGCATCAGCAGAAGGCGCAGCGTGGAGTTTTCCATCACAGAGCGGGGGCAAAACCTTGCCTTGCAGAGAGGTGTGCTCCGATCGCTGGCCTGGTGACTTTGGCATCATGGGGCTGTGGTCTGCGGAGCTTCTAGCCGCGGGCGGAGCTTGGACTTACCATCCGGAGCCTGGGATCCCTTGCCGGGGATCGCCGGGGAAGAGCTTCGACCGCCGGCCTGCGGTCTCTAACATGCTGAAGCCGCGGTCTCCGGTAGGAAAGTGCCGATTCGGGCGCTCCAAGCCGCGGAGGGTGTTTGACCATCCCGACGTCGAAGGTTTGATCATCCCGATGAGAGGTCCTGTACATCCAGCCGTCCGTAGCGGTGACTACGGAGGGTTTATGGCCCCGACCACGGATGAACAAAGGAGGAGGACTGGCTGAACTTTGTTGCCTTCCACCACAGTGAAGAATGCTGTGGTGGATGTTTGTGTTAAATTCTATTGGGTATTGTGTGTTCTTTTTAAGTGTATCGCTGCTGGCAAATTCATTTCACTGCACCTTCGGGTGCATGTGACGAATAAAATTGACTTTGACTTTGACTTTGTGGTGTGTCCCAGTCAGTGAAGCCTATTTACCAATATTGTGTTGCTCATGCTGGTGCTGACATTATTTTAGGCAGGGAGTCCGATCCCAGCGCAGAAACAGGTCCTTCGTCCCACTGAGTCAGAGCCGATCAGCAAACCCTGTACCCTAGCACTATCCTACACACTGGGGATCATTTACAATTTTTACCAAAGCCAATTAACCTACAAACCTGTACGTCTTTGAAGTGTGGGAGAAAACCGGAGCTCCCAGGGAAAACTTGCGTGGTCACGGGGAGAACGTACAAACTCCATATAGACAGCACCCGTAGTCAGGATGGAACCCGGGTCTCTGCCACTGTGCCACTGTGCTGCCTCTTTGTGTTTCTTCACTGTTAATCAGCACCTTCCTAATCCACCAGCTCAGATTTTAACAGGAATTTCTCTTCAAGTGATTTGATAATGATCAATTAAAAAAAATATATCTAAAGTGGCGATCATGAAGGAAATAACAGATTGCAGCAAAAGTTTAATCAATTTCGCGAGTAAACCTGTGTCGAAGAGCTTCTCAAATGCAATAAGGCCTCTTTCAGCAGCTTTGAGTGATTGCCCAAATAAGTATTGTGGAAACTGTGGTCTCGTCTAAACATCCAAAAGCCAATTAGTCACATGGGCCAGTGGTAGCAAAGTAGCACATGACCCAGCTAGTAGACCTGTCTCACCCAGGTCACTCCCTCTTCTCTCCTCTCCCATCAGGCTCTCAGCGCCAGAGACCCAGGTTCAATCCTGAACTCAGGTGCTGTCTGTGTGGAGTTTGCACATTCTGCCTGTCGTAGGCAAATGGTGAACTGATATTACGTGATGAGATAACACAATCTGATGAATTAGAGTAACAAGAGTTGGCCATTCAACTCGCCCCCTGTTACACCATTTAATTAGATTATTTATTGCTCTTTTACTTTAATGTCCCGTGCCTATACTAACCCCACGTCGCCAGAGTTCCTTAAAATCAAAATATCAGTTTCTCTGCAGAACCCAGGGAGAAAGTTACAAAGGTCCACAACCATCTGAATGAAATGTCCTGAATGGTTAAAGCCTTGGAAGCTGGAACTTCTAACTCCAGCCAGAGAGCATGTGACAGTGACACTTGCTTTACTGCCATAGCATTATATCTCGTATAAAAAGTCATAATACGGTGACGTTCTCCAAAACAGCAGCTGGACCTCTGTCAATGTGTGCGTTTGGATATTGAATAAAGAAAGACACAAGGTGCTTGAATAACTCAGTAGGTCATGCAGCATCTCTGGAGAATGTGGATAGGTGACGTTTCGGTTTATAGAAACATAGGTGCCAGAGCAGGCCATTCGGCCCTTCGAGCCAGCACAGTCATTCAATATGATCATGGTTGTTCAACTAAAATCAGTACCCTGTTCCTGCTTTTCCCTCCATATCCCTTGATTCCTTTAGCCCTAAGAGCTAAATCTAACTCTCTCTTGAAAACATCCAGTGAATTGGCCTCCACTGCCTTCTGTGGCAGAGAATTCCACAGGTGTGCAACTCTCTGGGTGAAGAAGCTTTTCCTCATCCCAGTCCTAAATGGCCTACCCCTTATTTTTAAACTGTGACCCCTTGTTATGGACTCCCCCAACATTGGGAACTTTTCCTGCATCTAGCCTGTCCAATCCTTTAAGAATTGTATATGTTTCTATAAGATGCTCCAGGTGCGGTCTCACCAGGGCCCTGTACAACTGCAATAGGACCTCCTTGCTCCTAAACTCAAATCCTGTCGCAATGAAGGCCACATGCCATCAGCTTTCTTCACTACCTGCATTTAACTTTTACTGACCAGTGATGGCATTGAAAACTAAGATCAATTAATATATTTTGATGTCGCGCTGGTTAGCAACTCATTGCTGCATCTCATAAATGCATTAAAATTTAAACGTGCCCCATTTCAAGTTGCGTGCTGGTTTTGCAAAATCCATTTCACAATATTTTTTCCAATCTGTTTGTGATACATCAAATGATTTTGCTGCCCGCTACCCTGTGTCTTGAAATGTCTATGTTAACTTCTGAGGTCTATGCTGTGCCTCCTTTGTTCATAACCAGCTGGAGTTATGACAGAGCTGGTGACATATTGAAACCAGCAGATTATTTGAAGTGAGTTTCCTGCACAGTTTGGTACTTCCATTTGCTGAAGGACAGCATGCTAATCAATACATTTTTCACACTTGCACTACAAGAGAACTTAGCCTCAGGCGCACAATTATCTGGTCAGCCCTTTCTTGACTTTCAAGGTTCTGAGGATGTTCAAGGTCTATGGCATTTTAATTTTCATTAAATATTTACAATGTCATTTGTTGCTGGACTATTATGCAATAAGGAATGTGCAATGAATTCAGTTTTTCATTGTTAAGGTTCAACTATATAAGTGATGTATCGGGTCAGAACCCCATGAAGAGTTCCAGCCCATAACTCTTCTCCAGAGATGCTGCATGTCCCGAAGGGTTACTCCTGCATTTTGTGTCTATCTTCGGTGTAAACTAGCATCTGCCGTTCCTTCCTGCATATTAGAGGAGCTCTTTTGAGTTTTATGATATTGTCCGTGGCACATGCACAGCTTAGTTTTAGTTTAGTGATACAGTGTGGAAATGGGCCCCTCTGCCTGCTGAGGCCATGCTGACCATCGATCACCAGTACACTAGTTCTATGTTATCCCACTTATGAACCCTACACAGAGGCCAATTAACCTACAGACCCACACGTCTTTGGGCAGTGGGAGGAAACCCACGTGGTCACAGAGAGAATGCAACATTCACACAGATAGCGCCTGTATCTCTGGTGCTATAAGGCAGCAGCCCTACTGCTCTGCCACTGTACCACTGAGATTTATACCAATTGAAACAGTATTAACATGAACTCGCCCACATTTCCTTCATTATCCTTGCTTTTTGCATATCTTTCATTCATTTCTCCTAAGTTCTGCCTAGATCTCTCGTTCCCCCTTGCCCCTAACTCTCAGTCTGAAGAAGAGTCTTGACCTGAAACATCACCTGTTCCTTTTCTCCATAAATGCTGCCTGACCCGCTGAGTTACTCCAGCCTTTTGTGTCCGTCTTCAGTTTAAACTAGAATCTGCAGTTCCAGAGTTTACAGAGGAACCCGAGCCAATTTGAATACCATTGTTTCACCTAATGTCCACTCTCCTTCACCGACTGGGTGAAATCCCCACGCCTATTCAAAGGGATAGGAAGGACATTCTTGCTATTGAGGGAGTGCAGCGTAGGTTTACAAGGTTAATTCCCGGGATGGCGGGACTGTCAGATGCTAAGAGAATGGAGCAGCTGGGCTTGTACACTCTGGAGTTTAGAAGGATGAGAGGGCATCTCATTGAAACATATAAGATTGTTAAGGGCTTGGACACGCTAGAGGCAGGAAACGTGTTCCCGATGTTGGGGGAGTCCAGAACCAGGGGTCACAGTTTAAGAATAAGGAGTAAGCCATTTAGAACGGAGACGAGGAAACTCTTTTTCTCACAGAGAGTGGTGAGTCTGTGGAATTCTCTGCCTCAGAGGGTGGTGGAGGCAGGTTCTCTGGATGCTTTCAAGAGAGAGCTAGATAGGGCTCTTAAAAATAGCGGAGTCAGGGGATATGGGGAGAAGGCAGGAACGGGGTACTGATTGGGGATGATCAGTCATGATCACATTGAATGGCGGTGGTGGCTCGAAGGGCCAAATGGCCTACTCCTGCACCTATTGTCTATTGTCTATAGGGATCATCCCTGAATCATTGATCTTTCCTTGCAGTTTTTGCTGAAGGATTTCTTCCAGTTCTTTCTTTAAATTTACTGGTTTTCTGTAGTCGAAAAAATCTTTGGGGAATGCAAGCCTCCTGCAGAATAACTTGCTGTCGACATTGACGGCTCTACACATATCAGTTGCTGGCAGACTTTGAGCGTTTTCCCCTTTGAACAGAAGGAAGAATCGGTAGTGTCGTGCAAAATAGCATTGGTTGATAGGAGGAGGAGGAGGAGGAGGTGGGATTTCTTTAGCCAAAGTGTGGTCAATCAGTGGAATTCATCGCCACAGACTGCAGTGGAGTCCAAGTCATTTTTAAAGCAGAGATTGATACGTTCTTGATTAGTACGAGGAGAATGTTGAGAGGGAAAAATAGATCAGTTATGATCAAATGGCAGGGCAGACTCGATGGGCCAAATGGCCTCTCTGCTCCTTTGTGTAGGGGTGTCACAGTGGCGTTGCGGTAGAGTTGCTGCTTTCCTGACTACGGGTGTTGTCTGTACGGCGTTTGTACGTTCTCCCCGTGACTGCGTGGGTTTTCTCCGGGCGCTCCAGTCTCCACCCATGCTCCAAAGATGTACAGGTTTGTCGGTACGATAAAATTGTCCCTCGTGTGTAGGATAGTGTGAGCACTGATTAGTGAGGACTCGGATGGGCCAAAGGATCTGTTTCTGCGCTTGGGCTATAAAGTCCCAGAATATTAAGTGGGGAAACTTGGCTTCCTGATCCTGAATGCAGACCAATATGTGAGGATGTATGTACCTCCACGACAAGTATTGCCTGAAATCTGCCAATATCTGCAACTACAATGCTGATTACGGGGGAAAGGAGAGAAGATCTAGGAATGCTTGTGAGGATGGCTGGGGAGATGGAAATATTTGCAAAATCTCTATTGTGTATTGAGGTCCTCTGTTCAAGGGGAACTGACATGACATCATTTGCTTTAGATAGAGACCAGACCTACATTACAACAATCAAAATAATGAATCTCTCCAGCTGCAGAGCGTCATTAAGTGGACATGTATCCACTGAGAGGGATTACACTTGCTCAGCGCCCAGCATGAAAATAACAACGGGGCTGTTCATCTTGCACATTGTTGCCTGCCTGGGCACTCGGCTATACTTGCGATATCTTCATTTTTCAGCCATTTGCAGACCCGGTTTCTTTTGAGCCTTGGGAGCAAATCAAAGCATTTTGATCAGACAACAAAGGCTATGAGGGCAGAGATGTGATGGACAAACAACAGACATGGGCATACCAACAGTAAGTTTAGGGGGGAAGTGAAAGGAAAAGCTGTTTTGTTTTTTTCATCGATCAGTGGATATTTTTAAGGCAGTACTTAAGTGCGAAGTCAAGTCAAGTGAGTTTATTGTCATGTGTCCCAGATAGGACAATGAAATTCTTGCTTTGCTTCAGCACAACAGAATATAGTAGACATGAATACAGAACAGATCAGTGTGTCCATATACCATTATATACGTAAATATACACACATCAATAAATAAGCAGATAGAAACATAGAAACATAGAAACATAGAAATTAGGTGCAGGAGTAGGCCATTCGGCCCTTCGAGCCTGCACCGCCATTCAATATGATCATGGCTGATCATCCAACTCAGTATCCCGTACCTGCCTTCTCTCCATACCCTCTGATCCCCTTAGCCACAAGTGCCACATCTAACTCCCTCTTAAATATAGCCAATGAACTGGCCTCGACTACCCTCTGTGGCAGGGAGTTCCAGAGATTCACCACTCTCTGTGTGAAAAAAGTTCTTCTCATCTCGGTTTTAAAGGATTTCCCCCTTATCCTTAAGCTGTGACCCCTTGTCCTGGACTTCCCAACATCGGGAGCAATCTTCCTGCATAAAGTGCAAATAAACAGATAATGGTCTATTAATGTTCAGAGATTTGTTTCAGTTGAGTTTAATAGCCTGATGGCTGTGGGGAAGTAGCTATTTCTGAACTTGGACGTTGCAGTCTTCAGGCTCCTTTACCTTCTACTAGAAGGCTAAATAATAATTGATAACGATTGTTGGTGGGTGGGTGATTTAGGGGCACGATGAATTGAAGATTGAGACCAGTTGATAAGGCATGGCACTTGAGGATGCATTTCCCGACCTTGATCATTGATGTGTGTGGACATTGGTTTTTCTAGCAACAACGTATGCAGGTTGTTGTGACTCAACTCTTGACATTGACCTTCAGGATAAAGACCAGTTCTTTCTGACATCTGGATTCTTACCTTGAGATCCTCCCAGCTTTCTGCACATTCGAGATCTCTCCCCCTTTCCATGTTCCCCGCCAGAGTCTCAGTGTATTGTCCATCAACATGACCTTCTTTCTAATGTAATGGCCCTGCTGAAGTATCCAGCCACTCACCAGCATTGTTACCTTTGGTTGATGCTATGAACATTCTAAGTTAGTGTGCTGTCTGCATTGCACTCAGCATGCTCATTGACTGGGGGGGGGGGGGGGGGGGGGGGGGGGGGGGGGGGGGGGGGGGGGGGGGGGGGGCGGGGGGGGGGGGGGGGGGGGTATAGGT